>NC_071509.1:88055763-88358794 GCF_027887155.1 Malaclemys terrapin pileata | reverse complement strand
CCCAGTGGCAATGATACTGGGATTTAGGCACATAGAATGGCAGTTAGATGCCTAAATCCTTTTGTGATTCTAGTCCAGAAAGGCTAAGTGACTTGCCCAGTGTCATGCAGGAAGTCTGTGGAGGAGTGTGGAATTGAACCACAACCTTCATAGATGAAGGAGACACCTGGAAAAGAACCAAGACTTGCACTGACACTGTGAAATGCAAAACAACGATAATGCTAGGTGAAGGGCTAGTGTGATTACTAATAACAATGTATTAACTTATTTACCTATTTAAACAAGAAGACGACTTTTAAATTGTCAGGAAATATCAAGCTGTGCACTAGCCAGCCTACGTAGCATTGTAATCCCATTACTGTTACCCTCATTCCACCCCTCCCTTTCTTTGGATTATTTGCTATAGTCCCTTGTTGTATCTTATCTTAAATTTGACCGAACTTCATGGCAGAGCCTCTGAGCATTCCTGCAGCACAAATGTACTGTAATGTAATGCCAGCAGATACATTTTCTTTGTATTATCTGTGCTTCAGCAATTGAATACCTCCACCACTCCTGTTACATATGTACTAGTAACTAGGGTAACCAGACAGCACTGCTTGCCTCAGGATAGTACTGGTTTTCAATAATCGTCATAAGATCAACAAAATCTATTGGGAGAGGGAGTTATATATATCACTCCATATTACCTAAGGAATATTCCAGGTCTAAAGTGTTTATACCAACATCTATACTAGTATCTGACAACATCTACACTAGTATCTCTCCCGTTGGCATAGAGCATCTTCACCAGACGAGCTGCAGCAGCGCAGTTACATCAGTACAGTTGTGCTGCTACAGCGCTGTATGTGTAGACATGCCCTAAGTGTCAGACAGGGTGCAAGAGGTGGACAAAACAGACAAATGGGTTGAAGGAGGATGGGAGGATAATGTAACAAAATGAAAAGAGTTTAATGGAACAATGGAAGTCTCGGTTGTCCAATTGCCTCACAGGGGTGATTTATAGAGGGATTTAGAGGAGGACTTTGACTTTTCATCTGTGACTATCAGACACTCTAGACTGGGTTTTCTTAAAAAAACACCCCCTCCCTTTCCTAAATAGAGCCTAGATATGCTACTGCATTCAGCAGAGCATCCCAGGCAAACACAGGGAATGCTTAAAGCAGGTTTGCTTTTGGTTCTTTGGAGAGGAGGGGGAAAGCCCACCTTCCAAATTAAATGTGAATTCAATTTGAATCAAGAAGTTTGGGTGACACAATGTGTCCATAGTTTTAAAAGGTTTCCAGGAAGAATAGTGGTGTTCAGAACTATATACATTTGATAGGAGAGGGATCAGATATGTAGGCAAGCTATTTAACTGGTTGGGAAATAAAGGCCCTGTCCAGCTCCCATAGAGTCACAGAAACTTTTCATGGACTTCAGTGGGAGTTGTATCAGGCCTGAAGTCTATCTCACAGGAGAACAAGAAAATAGATTCTGTGTCCAGAGGCAGGAGTTCTTCCAGGAAGTATCAAAGAAGACATGGACAGAGGACCATGTACAGTAAGATCAAAGACATTTTCTCTAGCATCACTGACCACAGGAACCAAAATGAATATGACACACAATTTTGACGTGCATAGGTCTCACTGTACAGGATAATCAGCCAAGAGACTCAAGTTATTTAATAATGTGTATTTAAAATCCACTAATGTGGTTGAAAATGAACGGAGAGGAGGAAAATAAGTGGATCTTCTCCAAATATATTTTCAAATACACAACAAAGTTAAAAGTGGTAAGAATTTTAAAACTAAGCTATTTGTGATATCTTTGAGAAGTGGGAAATGACAAGTAAGTTTTTGTGGTAAGGAGTTTATTTTAATGAAATAGCAGTGAAAGAAATGACACAGTGGAACCATTTTGTGTGGTCCTGTTCATATTTCCATTGGATAGACAGAGTGCTGAGTCCACCATAAGCTTTGATTGACAGCCAAATCTGACCAAATATGATTTTAAGCTAAAATATTTATTCAAAAAATTGTTTATTATTTAAATTTCAAAACAAGCATAGCATTCAGACTAAGAACTAAGCTCTCGCCAAATTTTATAGAATATATCCTTACTGTGGTTGTAGATTAAGTCTAACTCTAAACATTTTCTCAATGTACTATGTTGAGAAAACAGTTTTATGTTTTTAAATTTTATTTCTTAAAAAATACTAGCACCCATCCCTCAAAAGGTTGCTATTTAGGGGCAAACCTGTACATTTTACCAAGATGCTGAATACTTTAAGAACTGAAACCTATTAAATATGTAAATAATATATTCAGCCTGATTCTTCTCTCACTAGTTTTACAGTGGTGCAGCTCCATTGATTTCAGTGGAATTACTCCTGATTTACACCAGCATGAGAAAAGAATTAGGCCCTAAGGCAGGCAAATGCAAGCTGCTGCATCTGGGGAAAAGAATCCAAATGTAGAAGCCCCGGCATAGGCATCCGGCCCTTCAACTTCTGAAGATTATCGCATGTGGCTCGGAGGGTCAGTAAGTTTGGCCACCCCTGTTACAGTGTTTCTTTATGTGTGTCTGGCAAGACCATGCATACTTTTGTTCAATTCTGAGCATCTCAACATTAGGAAGATATGGGGAAACTGGGGAGAATTAGTGAAAAAGTAGAAAATTTTAAAAAAGTTTCTGTAGGAAGGAAGCTTAAATATGCGCAGCTAAATACAAACACTTGTACTGGAAGATTAGTGGGCTTGGCTAAAAGATGACTAATAGCTGCCTATGAGTATTTGTAAACACCAAGGTCTCGTTTGCAGTTCAAGCCGCAGTCCCACACTGGAGGTGGTACAGAGGGACAAAACCCAGCAAGTGCTCACAGAGAGAGCAGCCACTACACCAGTGTGCTTTTTGCAGTGCATTGTCCTTCAAAGAGGGCCACCTCAGAAGGCTGGTGTGTAAAGAAGTAGAACCATGGCCTTCCTCCCTTTACATCTGGATTATTCAAGGTGCTGAATAACTTCTGGAAGTGCTGAGTGCCTTCAATTTACATTGGCTTCAATAGGAATTGAGGGCACTCAGTCTCTCCAGGAGTTGCTCAGCACCTTGCAGAATCAAGCCCTTGGGTCTTGTCCATATGAACACCTAATCTGTGGCAAGCTGGGGTGTAAATCTATGTCACGCTATTCTGCTGCTCACTAAGTGTCAGTGTGGACCCTGATGCCACACTGTAACAGCTCCCTATTATGCTTTGATCTACCCCACTTTAAAACTGAAGTAGATCAAGAGCGCACTGGGGAACTGTTAGTGTGCAGCAGGCTAGTCTGGGGTAGTTTTACTGTTCACGTAGACAAGCCCTTAGAGAAGGTAGTTCCACTGTGGGGTCATTTCTTTCCTGTCCTAAGTGCACAGACTGAAATTGTACGGGCCTTTCTGCATGGATCCAAAGAGTGGAGAGCATAATTTTACCTTAAGGAGGAAGAGGAAATGTTTATGGTTTTGGCCATTAGGATCTACAAGATAAAATTAAGAAAAGGTACATTTAGGCTGAATGTTAGGAACAATTTCTTAATGGTGAGACCTATGACCTGTGGAATAATTTTGAAAGGGAAACAATAGTTGAAGCCCACTGCCTGAAATATTTGAGTCTGGTCTGAGCAATATACAGGAGAATATACTCTAGTGAATAATTCTGCACTGGTAGGTATATGCACTGGATGACTCAATAATCCTCTGTATCTCTAACTTCCATGATTCTTTGTCACAGGAGCTGTGACCTAGCCATAAACACTATCCTATGCGCGATATTGTACCTCTGGAAACATGCCCAAAAGAATACAAGGGTATGGTTGAAGACATTTGAAATATTTGATTTTGTGGAGTAATTTCCAATATTAAAAGTTCCCCATTAGAGGGTAAGGGTCCTATCCTGCTCCACTGGACTGAATGGGCACTTGCCACTGACTTGAGTGAGAGCAGGATTGTACCCTGAAGATGCTATATAGAGAAAGGAATACACATCATGCTCTGGGTGGAATGTTTCTTAGATTTGAAAATACTTTTAAAAATTAAAAAAATCCTATGCTACATATCACTTGTTAAAAATCAAATACTTCAAGATTTAACTTTTCAGTGTTCGGTAGTTTTTAGATGTACTTTAATTTTAATCTATTGAATGCAATTGTAAAAGCATTGAGGCCAGATCCTCAATTGGTGTAAATCGGTGTAGCTCTAGTGAATTCACAGTTGTCCTGTCATTGAATTTGCACAGCAGCAGAAGTGAATTTTCAACATGCAGTGCAGATAACTGCATGATATTCACAGTATGAATTTATGTACAGTGCCAAGTGTTTATGTTTTCTAGCATAATGTATGTATGTTTTTAGTGTGTGTATTTCAGATCCACGTCTTAGCTTTTAATGAATATATTTTCTATAGCATTGCATTCGGTAGGCTCTATGTGCTCTCACATATAAAAAATGGCTGGGATTTTCAAAGCCAATATCCTTAACAGTACTTCAGATCCTTATGAAAAATTCATATGAATGTAGTTTACTTTTTACTTGTGAGGGCTCCTCAGGGCTTAAATTGAAAAAGAGCAAGGTGGGTGAAATACAACTGTTCCGTTTAAGTGGAATACACACACGAACAGAACAGAAGGGAGAATTCTTTCTGTTAAATGATTGCTAATCAAGACCCTAGATTATTACTTTTTCACAAGTTCACTGGTTGTCCTGGAATATGTTATTAAATGTTGTTTCAAGAGGTGGGTAGAAAGAGGTGGGTGGAATGGATATCAAATTATTTTATAGGCTGCTTACTCATCCACTGCTTGTAGGTTGAAAATGAGATCAAACCTCAGTACAGTATATGTGTTTCAGAGAATATTGAAATGAAATAACTATCCACTACATATTTTGTTTGGACAGAATCTGCATTCTATTTTTTGTACTACAGCTCTAATATAGCCAATAATATAGCCTCAAACAACTCTGTACTCAAGAAAACCAGGTAACTCCTTTCTTTAAACATTTTCTGTAGACTTAGTTATCCTGCAATTAAAGAAATGTTTGTTTTTCATTATAAAACCCATTTTGAGGGGTTTTCAGAGGTTTTGAGGGGGTTCAGATAATTGAATTTACATTTTCTTGAAATGTTACAGTTAAACCATTTTCTCTGGTTCTACTTAAAGTATCAAAGAATGCCATTTTCCTGTTTCAAATACTTTTTGATTTCACTCAATAAACATGAATATTTAAAAATACTAAAATTTCTGTTTGCCATAAATGTGATCTGACATGTTTTTCTATTTAAATTTCTATGTAAAAATAAAGTAAAACTCAGTTTTTAATATTAACAAGTACAGAACAGTCTCAGAGTATCTAGAGAATACTACACATTGACATGTTATTCTTGCTCAGATTCTAATAGCACTTAATAAAGCCAGAAACCTAGATTAAATTCTCAGTTAAAATTATGTTAAATGAAGAATACTATTAATGATGATGATGATGACTGTAGCACCTAGGAACCCCAGTCATGGACAAGGACTTCACTGTGCTAGGAGCTGTACAAACACAGAACCAAAAGATGGTCCTGACCCAAAGAGCTTACAACCTAATATGATGAGACAAGAGATGACAGATGGATACAGACATATTGGGGAGTACAAGGAAACAATGAGACAGTATTGTCTAAACAGAAAATATGGACACAGGGGGAGGAAACGGGTAATACACACAGCAAGAGTGAACAATGTGATGGCAGCAAACCTCATGTTAGTTCCATGATTTATTTTCTTTCATTTTCTTTGTTCTTTTTTGGAGGGAGGGAATACTTAGGAGGGGATCAGCTAAATCAGGGCTTCTCAAACTGGGAGTTGTGACCCCTCAAGGGGTCACATGGTTATTACATTGGGGTTGCAAACTCTCAGCCTCCACTCCAAACTCTGCTTTGCCTCTGACATTTACAATAGTGTTCAATATAAAAAAAGTTTTTAATTTATAAGGGAGGGGTCACACTGTGTGCTTTCTGTGTGAAAGGGATCACCAATACAAAGGTTTGAGAACCACTGAGCTAAATGGAAAGAAAAAGGAAGGGATGAGGGAGACAAGGGTAGGGGAGGAGAGGGGCAGGTGTGGAGTAAAGCTGGGGTGAAAAGACTGTGAGGGAGGGGGAAAGTTGGAGCAAATGTCCAATCAGCACAGGGCTGAGAAAGTTTGGACTGGAATTTCCAGAGTCCAAAGGTACCAGCTTTGGCTGCTTCTGATGGAGTCTCTGTCTGACTGCTCTCCTGCAGTTTGCCTGTAAGATCATAGCCCGGGATGGCGAGGAGGCAGTCTAGCCTAGGTTATAGTGTCCCTAGATTGGGGAGTCTCTCCTACATAGTTCTGGGTCCAAGGGGTTCCTGGGAGGAGGGGTGGCCCCAGTGAAAGGCCTAAACACCATTCAAGTCTCATTTGAGACTTCAGAATAAGGCTTACATGGTGCATAGGCCTTCTGCTCTCACTTTAGACAGGGATGAATTTCAGCCTGTGAGTTTAATGAGTATTAGAACCCAGATTTCCAGAGATGAAATGTATTGACCCTTCATGCCCCATGGCATATGTATGGAATTTGCTCCTTATGGAATTTTGTATAGTAAAATGTGCTTTAGAGTGAGATATTCAAAAAGTGCTCAGTGCTGGCCTAACTCTGCTCCCATTTTCATCAGTGGGAATTCTACTACTGACTTCACTGGGAGCAGAGCTAGGTGATGTTTAGCGCTTTTGAAAATGCCATCCTTACTCTCTTTTATCATACGTAACTCTGTCTGGATTTGTGTCCTGTCTTTGATAGGGTTAACAACATTCAATATTAGCACCATTTGCACTGCTTGGATGTTTTTGCTTATATAAAAACATGTTACAGTTATGCACTTCCTGACTGGCTGCTCAGATTGTTCATTCTTCATAGGTATGAAGAAAAGAGAAAATCTGTTACAGTAATTGTTAGGCTGATTCTTAAGGCAGCTTCTTGAAATGTCAAATGCTACAGCAAGCATGTCAGGCAAAGGATTACTTACATTACTTTATGAAAGAGAGTGTTTAACGAGGCTTTATAAAAACACCTTACAGATCTAAATAGGTATTTTTTTAAGTATTCCACCACAACAGTGGACCACCCAATAACAGTGATTGGAAGCCTCAGCAGACCCATCCTTAAAGGGCTAAGTATATACCCTTAATTTTATAGAGAGTTTAACTGTATTGTAGGTTATTACCTCATGCTCCAGAAAACACCTCAGTATTTAATAAAAATGAGGGTAGAACACTGATGTAGTTAAAGCATTTAGCAAAATCATAAAATAACTATGCTTCACTATAAGTGAGTGTTTAGAGTTCATTAGCCTTTAACATGTACTCTGTTATGTTATAGTATTTCATAACTGTTCACAGAATCAATACTTAATATTCATTTACATATATTGACAAAACATGAGAATGTGAGTCCAAAGGTTGTAACTCTACCAGCCATGAATTGACTGAGTAAGTTAGGCTCCTGAAGCACAGCATCATGCTCTACTTCATCTTACTTCCATTCATTCTGGAGTGCCCAAGCCCTCACTCAGGCAAAAGTGACGATGGAAGCCTTATTCCAGGAGTTCTCAAACTGGGGGTCATGACCTCTCAGGGGGTTACGAGGTTATTACCTGGAGGGTCGTGAGCTGTCAGCCTCCGCCCCAAACCCTGCTTCACCTCCAGCATTTATAATAGTGTTAAATATAAAAAAAAAGTGTTTTTAATTTATAAGGGGGGTTGCACTTAGAGACTTGCTGTGTGAAAGGGGTCACTACTACAAAAATTTGAGAACCACTGCCTTATTCCTTCCATGCTTAGTCACTCAGTTACCCGGGTATAACTCCAGAGTGACTCCAATGATTTCAAAGGAGTTTGGGGAGTTTTACTTGAGTAATGTCTGAGTAAGGGATTGGACTGTAGGAATTCAGGAGACGTATTTAAAAGTAAAATAGATTATCTCCAAAGTTAATTAGGACACCAAAGCAAGACAGGAGCAGCAAATAGTGACCCTCTTTTCCAGAGTTAGGGTTGGGACTAGATTCACAAGGAGAACTTTGGCATCTAACTGCCAGTGTAGGTGCCTAAGGCTGACATTTAGGTGCCACTGGCATTCACAAAACCACCACTCACCTGCTGCTTAATACAGTCATTTATAGTCCCTAGGCCCCTAAGTTTCCACAAGTAAAGTCCTGTAGGTCCCTAAACATCTGCTGGTGGGATGTACAAATCTACCTAAATCCTGACACTGCCAAGCAGCTTGGTGACCAACTCCCAGTGGGATTCACAAACTAGACAGTCCTCTACCTGCCGGACCTGATCCAGTAGGCATGCTCAGAACAGGGACTTGCTCCCAGGACTCCCATCTCCAAGGTGATTACCTAACTACTCAGCTACGTGAGGGTATTCTGTGGTCGGTTTCTCTCACTCTCTGCTGTTGAAGCTGTTCCATTGTGTATGGAATACTTAGTCATTGGGCCAGAAAGAGTATGAGAATGGCTCTATAACCAGTGGTTAATGCACTCACCTGGAAAGTAGAAGACCTTAGTTCAAGCCCCTGCTCTAAATCCATCAGAGTGGGGATTTGAATTTATGTTTCCCACATCATGTATGAGGGCCTTAACCACTAGGCTATTGATTATAAAGGGGGAAGGCACCTCCTCCTGGCTGTCTATTTTTGTGGGTTAGGTGTTCTCCAAGTTCAGACACCTTTGGGAGAACTTAGTTAAACTTACTTTTATATTAAGCTGTGCTTGCTTCCACATCAGTATCAAGAGGTGGCCTCTTGGATACTAGCTCAAAGTGATAGTATACTTTCCTTCAGACCACCCCGTCCCATTCCCACGGCCAATTAAACAAAAGAATCCAACTCTCCATTGCTCCTTCCAAGATGCTCTTTTATGGTTGAATTTGACTTGCTCTTTAATGAGGATATCCAAAAAGTCTCTAAGGTTCCTTAAGGTCCACAGCATTGGGTTCTGACTCTTATTCATCTTTGTTGCTTACAGGACATGGTGTGTTTGTGCTGGCATTAATAGGCATTATCTATAACCCAGTTCTACCATCCAGACTCACAGCAAATGGTGCCATACCCTGTAACTAGTCCAATTTACTTCATGACATGTTAGTAAAAATGCCTGAGCCTTTTCTACACTATACATTTAGGACTGACACAGCTGCACCATAGCTGGCTGTGGCTTTAAAACTGATCCTAATTTTTTGAGTGTTGACTCACCTTTATAGTGAGAACTTGATTCTCTCTTAAATTAGATCAGGTTGAGATTATTTGCTGCCACTCATGTGGTGATTAATAGGTAGCTCTCCATGGTGTTCCAGTTTCTTCAGTCACTGATTTACTACATATTGAAATGCTCATGCATTTTACAAGTAGATTTTGGCATTCCAGAAACTTGGCTGCTCACAGTCTCTAGCATACAAATTGACCTCAAGCCCAAATTCTGCTGCTTCAGGTGCTCCCTCTAAAGTTTCACTTCATAGATGTGTCCATGCTGTAACTCAGAAAAGTATCCTGACAATCACATCTGGCCTGAAAGAAAGCAAAACATCCCTTCTTAAAAATCCTAGTGTATTAGTAGACTAGCAAGGAACTAGTATCATATGATGGGCCATTTAACAGGTCTTTCCCTCCCCACACATGTCCTCAAAAAGGAGGTGATATACTGAGTGAAGAAAATAGAAAGAGAAGTAGAACTTTATAGGAAGAGATCCTTGCCCAGATGCAAGACTTACTTAACTTTTAAATCCCTCATTATTAACCTGTTTTTTTTCTGGGTCACAGAGCAGACTAATTCTCAGATTAAGCAGAATGTTGCCTGGACATTAACTACTTTGTTAAATCAAATATCTATCTTAGTACTAGGCATAGTGCCTCTCATTTGGTTATGCTGCCACTATTCAGTATCCAGAACTAAGACGGCTAGTATGAATGTTTGGTTTGTTCTTCTAGAGTTGTTTGAAGACTGGTTGTGCTTTAATCTTCAGAACTAAATGCTATAATTTAGAACCCTAGGAGAATATTGGAAAGAGAAAAGTTTAATATTAGATACTTTAGTGTTGGATAATGTACTGGGTACTTCTGAGAAGGGACAAAAGTCTGTATATGGTGGAAGGAATTAGAAAAAATGCTATCAGTAACAAAGTTGATAAAAATATATTACATTTTCTGATAGATACAATAAATACTAGTGAAATGTTCAGTCTGAATTTTAAGAGCAAACACTGAAGTGTGGTTTTCTTCAGTACAGTGATTTTGCTGTTTTATAGATGTTGGATCCTGCAGTCAATGGGAGCTTTGTCCATGTAAAGACTGCATTTGCAGGATCAGGCCTGTTATGAAAGCGATATTAGGTACTAAATTTGGCTGGAAATATCTGTTCAACCAGGCCAAAGAAAAACCAGTTTGTCCCTTCACTTTTCACTATGTTATCAGCAAAGCTGTATTTTAGTAAATATAAAGTATTCACACTGATACCAAAGTAATGCATGCTGTTGCATTAAATTATATTTCATTGTATTATTAAAAATAACAAATTGGTTTTAATCAATCAGATTGAATAAATGGCTGAACATTACACAGACAAAAATTTAAACAGAAAAGCAAGCAAAACATTTCAGGCATTCACGGAGACAGAGTTTCTTCCTTCATACTAGCACCAGATTTTCAAAAACTGGCCTCTAGTTAGGAACGTGCAAGTGCAGTTTTATACTTCTAATTATTTGTGGGTTTAATTAAAGTCCCTTGGCATGTAACTACTTTTAGTTGCACTCAGGTACTGAGACATCCAAGTGGAGTTAATTATTCCTGAAAAGTTGTCTGTGCACCCAGTTAAAGCTGGACTGGAAATGTTGCCTGATATCTGAATTACCTAATATTGTATCAAAATCTATTGAATACTATCTCTGCACTTTGTAAGTTAATACTTAAAGTACTGTGGCTGCGAATCCAGTGGAGGCAGGATTAGTAGAAATGGAGAGATATTGTTTCCAGATCGGACATTAGTTTTGTGCTTCCCTGTGGAAATGCTGATACTGAGCAAACATCTAGTGTGAAAAAAAATCCAAACCTATTCATTTTATCCTATTTCTTCACATAAAGGATTGTTAACCTCATTACTTAAGCATAACACCAATTTGTAGAAAGAGAAATTGAAGTGCTACTCTCTGATACATTCTAAGCATGTCTTAGAAATTGACAGCAAGAAAGCAACTGTTGATTGAGGGTAAGGACTTTAAAGCTGAAGGTGGTGGTGAAGATGACTTTTCAACTACATTAATCTCTTCTCCTGGAACTTTGAATATTGATAGCCAGGTTCCTAACACTCCCCATCTCAGTATTCTGCATATTGGTATCCACCATAAGGACCCCTTCCTCTGTTATGCTTGGATGACAAGTATCAGAGCCATTAAACTGTATGAACTTACTTAAGAGTATGTGTGGGCACCACACTTTAGGAAAGATATGGACAAATTGGAGAATCCAGAAAAGAGCAGCAAAAATATAAAAGATTTAGAAAACATGACCTATGAGGAAAGGTTAAAAAAAACTCTTGAGAAAAGATGACTGGGGGGGCGGACCTGGTAACAGTTACACTAACAAATACGTTAAGGGCAGTTACAAAGAGGACAGTGATCAATTGTTCTCTATGTCCAACAAGGCTAAAACAAGAAGTAATCTGCAGCAAGGAAGATTGAGACTAGAAAGTGTCTCCTAATATCTAACTATAAGGATAGTTAAGTACTGGAATAAGTTAACAAGGGAGGTTGTGGAATCCCCATCATCGGATGTTTTTAAGAACTGGTTAGACAAACATCTGTCAGGGATGGTCTAGGTATACTTTGTCCTGCCTCAGAATGGGAGGATGGACTAGATGACCACTCAAGGTCCTTTACGGCTCTACCTTTCCATGATTATTTACATGGCACCACATATATGCAGGGTACTTTAGAGACAACTTTATTTTTTTTAAAAATGATAGCTCTCTGTCCAAGGAATTACAATCTGAAAGCCCAGTTTTACTCTCACTGGCATCAATGAGAGCTTAGAGTTGAGTCCAATGAGAGCTCTAAACTAGACATAGAACACATGGAATACCAATAAGAAGAGTGAGGGATGGGGGATGGGACGGTGTGGGTTCCAACAGTGAAAGACCATGAGATATGCTCTTTGTTACATAAGTATGCCTCTCATTAGTTCCTTTTACTGCGCTTGCTGCCACAGCCTGCACCGTTTTTATTTTTAAATATTCATTAAAATTTGCTAACAGAGTCTGAAAAGAGACAGGAGTGGATGGCACTCCTGTTATTCTTCTTCACACTTGATTAATACAATGAAATCTGCAGCTGGAACCCTTCCAATAGGCAATGCTTGTCTTTAGACAATCACTTTCAGGTATCCCCAATGTTTTCTGTACAATTTCATTTGACTTTAAAGACCAGTGTCATGGGGCACTCTACTCACCGCTAGGGGCACCTCCTTGTAGCCACATCTGGGGTGACCCACCCTTCTGCGCTAACCCTGCCATCTATTTCTCATTCCCTGTGACTCAAGCTACTCTGTCTTCATGGTTTAGCCCACCGGCCAGATCACTATACTCTTCTGCTTCCGGGGTGGCTTCGGGTGAACACCCCATCACACCAGCTGCTACTAAGAACTGATTTTTGCTGATAGCTTTGAAGTACTCAGCAACACTTTTTATACTGCATTTTAAAATGGCTCTTATTTTTATTTAATAGTTTAGCAGTACTACATTTGATGGGCCCAATTGTCCCATCCGTTGGACAACACAAAGTATGGAAAAAAGTGGAATATGCTCTGAGTGCTTAATATAAGTGGGAAAATTATCCAAAAGCAAGAAGTCCTAGTATGCTGTCCCATGAGTAGGCAGTAATGCACAACAGCTGAGCACAAGTCATAATGGCTGAAATTCACCCAAGAGCAGGGAGCTATCTCAGGACCTACGTATCACAAAAGGGCCTATCTGGAGGGCTTAGGTGGCATTTAAGAAGGGCATAGACCTTGTGTTGGTTCCCCTTTCATTCACTGTACACAGAAAAATGGGGAGTAATCTGGAAAAACAGGACATGGCTACAGTTTATAGGAAAGTGATATTCCAAAATACTAAACAGAGTTATTGTTCTTGCAGAACGGCTCTGTATCACTGACTCAGAGCACAGCTGATATAGCTTACCTAATAGGTGTTGCTGCAGTGTAGATTAAGACCACACATGGCAATCCAGGAAAAAATGAAAAGTCAGTTCAAACCCAGCCATTGTTACACCTGTACATTAAATCAACAGGACTGAACATCTGAAGCCAATGATCTTCTAGCTTCCCCTTATAACACAACAGTTATTATGCAATTATTTATTATCAGTACACAAGTGTGTGGTTTACTGAAAGCGGAACACATTGGGGGAGCACAAATAAATATCAAAGGGAGTACTCTCCTGATTTTATTATTCGTTTTCATAGTCAATTAAATACCCCTTTCTTTCCCATTAACAGAAGCTGCTTCAGAATTTCCACCGAAGAGGTCCAGCTTCCCATGGAGTGAACAGGTCTTGAGTATAATTTAGAAGTCTGGTCATAGGCTACCAAGCTCCACCACATCTGAACATGAGCTCCTAGTGCAATGCTGTGGTCAAAAGGGCAATGTGATCCTTGGATGTATAAACACGGGAATACTGAGTAGGGAGGTTATATTAACTCTGTATTTGGCTCTCATGTGACCACTGCTGGAATACTGTGTCCAGTTTTGCTGTCCACACTTCAAGAAGAATGTTGAAAAATGTGAAAGGGTTCAGAGAAGAGGAAAGAGAATGATTAAAGAATTGGAAAACATGCCTTATAGTGACAAACTCAATGAGTTCAATCTGTTTAGCTTATCAAAGAGAAGGTTGAGGAGTGACTTCATCATAGTCTATAAGTACCTACCTGAGTAACAGAACCATGGTAATAGTGAGCCCCTCAATCTAAAACTAGAAATAAGGCACCTTTTTTAAGAGTAGTTAACCACTGGAACAATTTTCCAAGGCCTGTAGTGGATTCTCCATCACTGGCATTTTTTAAATCAAGACTGGCTGTTTTTCTAAAATATATGTTGTAGTTTGAACAGAAATTAATTCAGGAAAGACCTATGGCCTCTGTTATGCAGAAGGTCTGACTGGATGATCAAAATAGTAGCTTCTGGCTTTATACTCTATGAATTTATAATCAGAATCCTGCTCATTAGTAGAAGAGAATCTGAACCATAAACATTGGCGCTAGACCTGAACCCCCTCTGCAAGGTTTCAGAGGGTGTGGCTCCATTGTTCAAGTCTATTCATGATCATTAAAAGTTATCATAAAACAGCTTTCAGTTTAGAGTTTCTAATAGAAAAGCAAAGCTTCAAGTTGTTGGTGAAGAAGTAGTGCAATCTACAGGAAAAGAGGGATTAACGAAGTCAGAGAAACGGAAAAATGCAAATAAAATAATTTAAATTGGAAAAAAAAAACAACGTTAACTGCTATTTCCTCCTCTCCTGGCCACATTCAATATGAGAAAAAAAGTAATTACCAAAGATAACATTTAACAATTTAACTTTTAACAGGATGACATTTATCAAGAGCCATATATTATAATGGCATTAAGCCATTCCAAGGGTCTTTTACTGGTTCATGTATATATTACTCAAGTGGCTGAGGGCACTTGGTTTCATGGTGCATCCAAAGTACGTATTAACAGGGTACCACAAAGGAGTATCTTAAAGCTACATTTACTGAGTCACTTAATCTACTTTTTGGAGAACAAAAGATCAAGCATATTCCTGTTAAATCATATGTGATATCTTGTCACACAGACCACTTGATATGTATTTTGATGGCCATGGCCCCCAGTTCAGGAAAGCATTTAAGCACATGCTTAAGTCCATCCCTATTCAGCAGAGCACTTAAACATAAGCATGTGCTTAAGTGCATTGGTGTATTGAGATGACCTGCTGAATCGAGGCATAAAGATTCATAACTTAACATCAGAGAGGACAGTTCTGTGAGAGTAACATTGTTGTTTCCCATTCCTTAAATGACACTTTTCTCTATAAGGGATGATGTGGACCTAGCTAATTAATTTAACAGAATTCTTTCCAGAAGAATAATACCCAGAATATTTTCACATCTGTAGGAATATTTTTGAATGGAATAATGAAATAAATAATAGTCATTCTTACCACTTACATAGAACTTAATATTTTCAAATAATTTCACAAATCCCCCTGTCCTCTAATTTGTATTAATAACAATGATGTATTCAGGTGTGGAGGGCTCTACACAAACAGATCTCTCTCTTTGGAGGATGAGGGTACCATTCCTCTTCCTCCCCATGCCCCCTCACTCCCCCAACTTTGTGGAGCCCCACAAAACTTACATGGAAAGCTTAATAGAGCCCAGGCTATAATAACTTTTCCCCAGATTCAACACCTGGGAAGCCACAGCCAGAAGGGATCCCTGCCAACAGCGCTCCACTGAAGCCATATTTACAGAGAGCTAGGAGTACTGATAGTAAGGCTACGTCTTCACTACCCACCTGAATCGGCGAGTAGAAATCGATCTCTCGGGGATCAAATTATCGCGTCTCGTCGGGACGCGACAATCAATCCCTGAATCGACGCTTGTACTCCACCAGCGCAGGTAGGAGTAAGCGCCGTCGACGGGGGAGCCGCGGAGGTCGATTTGCCGCCATCCTCACAGCAGGGTAAGTCGGCTCGGATACGTCGAATTCAGCTACACTTCGCGTAGCTGAATTTGCGTATCTTAAATCGACCCCCGCCCCGTAGTGAAGACGTAGCCTATTAGTATGTGTGTGCGGGGGAAGGGGGGAGGGTATAGTGCCTCTTCACAGCTCCAATTTTTAATGGCTTTTCCACAGAAAGGGTCCAACCACTCCCACAAGATAACACTTGGGAGCAAACTCCAAGAGGGATTCCTTGTGGAATTTTTTACAAAATAAGCTTTTCATTCTGGAGAGGACAATCTGGCCAAAAATAATAACACTAGGCATTTACACAGTCCTGAACATCTGACTATCTCAGATACTTCATAAGTATTAGGGTCAACATATTCATAAGGGAGTACTAAAAGTTCAGTTCCTAAGTTCACATTTAGGCACCTAAATAAGTGGCCTGATTTTTAACAGAGCTGAGCACGGAGCGCTCTAAGTTTGTTATTCCCACCACTGTGGTATTTAAGGTCATACTGCTGCTCCCACAAGAATAAAGTTTGCATAATATCCAAAAGGAGTATAAAATGAATGCAGTGTTTTCCCAGTAATTCTCAGTATGTGAGAGACAAAGTAGGTGAAGTAATATCTTTTACTGGACCAACTTCTGTTGGTGGAAGGTACAAGATTTTGAGCTACACACTTGAAAGCTTGTAACTTCTACCAACAGAAGTTTGTCCAATAAAAGATTTTACCTCACCTACCTTGTCTCTCTCATAAAATAAATGTGATGTAGAGCTCCAGTAACAGATTGGCGCCTCATTGTGGTTTGTTTGTATGTTTGTTTGAAATGCTGTGGTGAAATTACTGGTCAGGAGGAAGTAGGGATAACCAGGATAAGAATAAGTGTTTAAACTGACAACCTTGCTTCAGAAGTGCCTGTAAAAACAATGACGGACAATTCACACTTCAGACAGCTGCAATCCTAAAAGCACTCTTGATCTCAAGAGTGGTGTGAGTTTGCATGTCAAAAGACAGCTTCCTGTGTGGGAAGAAGGGCAGGAAGAAGAGCTCTATCTGCCTTTAAAAATCCCACAGCTGTCTGTAGATAACCAAATGTGTGATGACAGACCTTCTGGAAAGTTTCAGATGCACTAATATCAAACATACCACTTACAGACAGAACTGTTTTTACATATGTTCTGGTCACATTCCTGTTGGCTCTCATGTGCATGAAATACCTCTGCAACAATTACTGAATTACTCTTGTTAGTGTCTTCCTTTCCAAGATTAGATAAATGCTGAAAGTAACAGAAGGAAAAGAAGATGACAACAAAATAAAAATAATATACTAGTTTCAATTTTTCACTGGGTTTGGAGCTGTGAAAGCTTGCTGCCTGCGCTTCCTGTTGTACCTCACTGACCAAGGCTTGCACAGTACTGTAAGGTGGGACAGGGAGGGTTTATACATCTAGAAAAATAAGGTTTAACAAGAACTATGAGAACTAAATGATGCTAATATGATAGGTAGGAGTGTCCATATAAAAGAAAAATATGCAAACACACATGATGCACTCGGAAAAGAATGGATCTATAGGTCAAAGCTAAAACGTAATAGGTTGGAAGTCAAGGAACTTAGAACATGATTTGTTAGATGTGCTGAGCATCCTCAACTCCAGCTGACATCCCTGGGAACTGAAAATCTGAAAAATCAGGCTTTTCAAACAGGAATGGTCACTCAAGTCTCGGGTATGTCTACACTACGCGATTAATCTGAATTTATATAATTCGAATTTTGGAAACAGATTGTATAAAGTCAAATGTATGCGGCCACACTAAGCACATTAATTCGGGGGTGTACCGGAGCTAGCGTCGATTTCTGGAGCACTGCACTGTGGGTAGCTATCCCATAGCTATCCCATAGTTCCCGCAGTCTCCTCCACCCATTGGAATTCTGGGTTGAGATCCCAATGCCTGATGGGGCCAAAAATATTGTCGTGGGTTGTTCTGGGTATATCCTCCCCCCTCTCCAGGGAAGCAACGGCAGACAACCGTTTCGCGCCTTTTTCCTGGGTGAATAGTGCAGATGCCATACCACGGCAAGCATGGAGCCCGCTCAGATCAAGACAGCAGTCATGAACATTGTAAACATCTTGCGCGTTATCATGCAGTTTATGCTGAACCAGAACCTGCAAAACCAGGCTAGGAGGAGTAGGCTACGGCAGCGAGAGTGATGAGGATATGGACATGGAATTCTATGAAATCGCGGGACCCTGTGCTTTGGAGATTATGCTGTTAATGGGGCAGGTTATAGCCGTGGAACGCCGATTCTGGGCCCGGGAAACAAGCACAGACTGGTGGGACCACATAGTGTTGCAGGTGTGGGACGATTCCCAGTGGCTGCAAAACTTCGCATGCGTAAGGGCACTTTCATGGAACTTTGTGACTTGCTTTCTCCTGCCCTGAAGCGCCAGAATACCAAGATGAGAGCAGCCCTCACAGTTGAGAAGCGAGTGGCAATAGCCCTGTGGAAGCTTGCAACGCCAGACAGCTACCGGTCAGTGGGGAATCAATTTGGAGTGGGCAAATCTACTGTGGGGGCTGCTGTGATGCAAGTAGCCAAAGCAATCACTGAGGTGCTGCTACAAAAGGTAGTGACTCTGGGAAATGTGCAGGTCATAGTGGATGGCTTTGCTGCAATGGGATTCCCTAACTGTGGTGGGGCGATAGATGGAACCCATATCCCTATCTTGGCACCGGAGCACCAGGGTACCCAGTACATAAACCGCAAGGGGTACTTTTCAATGGTGCTGCAAGCACTTGTGGATCACAAGGGACGTTTCACCAACATCAACGTGGGCTGGCCGGGAAGGGTTCATGACGCTCACGTCTTCAGGAACACTAATCTGTTTAAACGGCTGCAGCAAGGGACTTACTTCCCGGACCAGAAAATGACCGTTGGGGATGTTGAAATGCCAGTAGTTATTCTTGGGACCCCAGCCTATCCCTTAATGCCATGGCTCATGAAGCCATACACAGGCAGCCTGGACAGGAGTCAGGAGCTGTTCAACTACAGGCTGAGCAAGTGCAGAATGATGGTAGAATGTGCATTTGGCCGTTTAAAAGGTTGCTGGAGATTGTTATTGACTCGCTCAGACCTCAGCCAAACCAATATCCCCATTGTTATTTCTGCTTGCTGTGTGCTCCACAATCTCTGTGAAAGTAAGGGGGAGACCTTTATGGTGGGGTGGGAGGCTGAGGCAAATCGCCTGGCTGCTGATTATGCGCAGCCAGACACCAGGGCGATTAGAAGAGCACACCAGGAAGCGCTGTGCATCAGAGAAGCTTTGAAAACCAGTTTCATGACTGGCTAGGCTACAGTGTGAAATTTCTGTTGGTTTCTCCTTCATGAAAACCCGCCCCCTTTATTGACTCATTCTCTGTAAGGAACCCACCCTCCCTCTTCCCCCAGCTTGCTTTCAAAGGAAATAAAGTCACTGTCATTTAAAAATCATGTATTAATTGATTATAAACATAGGGAGAGAACCGACAAGGTAATCTGGGTGAGGTTTGGGAGGAGGATGGGAGGGAAGTAAAAGGCCAGTGAAAAAATTCAATATAATGACAGCCTTTTGATTGGGCTGTCCACTGAGGTGGAGTGGGAGGGTGCACGGCGCCTCCCCCCCGTGTTCTTACACGTCTGGGTGAGGAGGATATGGAACATGGTGAGGAGGGAGGGAGGTTATACAGCGGCTGCAGCGGCACTCTGTTATCCTGCTGCCGTTCCTGAAGCTCCACCAGATGCCGGAGATGTCTGTTTGCTCACGCAGCAGCCCCAGCATTGCAGCTTGCCACCTCTCATCTCAAGCGTCCCTTATGACCTCACGTTCACTGGCATCTTTCCTAAATTTAGATACCGTGTCCTTCCACTCATTCAAATGAGCTCTTTCACTGTGGGTGCATTCCATTATTTCCGTGAACATCTCGTCTCGCGTCCTGTTCCTCCACTGCCTTATCTGAGATAGCCTTCGGGACGGAGGAGGGAGGCTTGAAAAATTTGCAGCTGCTGGAGGGAGGGTTGAAAAAAAGGAGAGAAGGTTTTTAAATGATACATTTTACAGAACAATGCTTATACTCTTTCATAGTGAACAACACTATTCACATTACATAGCACATGTGATTTCAGTACAAGGTCGCATTTTCTACCGTAATATTGAGTGCCTGTGGCTTTGGTGTTAGAGATCACAGACACAGGTCCGGGCAACAGAATTCAGCTTGCATGCGGCCATGGTAAGCCATTGTCTTTCGGCTTCTGCGCCCTCCTTTCCCACATACCAAGCAAAGCCCGTTGACTGCTGCGGTTTTCCTGTTAACCTTCAGCAGCAGCAAACAAACTAACCCCCCCCCCGCATCCAATTCTCTGGGATGATCGCTTTATCCCTCCCCCCACCGTGTGGCTGGTATCAGGGAAGATCCCTGCAGAAACCAAACTAACCCCCCCACCCCTCCCGCCATGAGTTATCTGGGATGATCGCTGTACCCCTCCCCGCACCGCGTGGCTGGTAACAGGGAAGATCCCTGCTAGCCAAATGCAAAAAGCTCAGGGCCAATTCCCGCCCCCCCCCCCCCCACGCTTGGCTAACTGCAGGGAAGGATTTCTTTTCAGCCACAGGCAAATGGCCCAGTAGGAAGGGCCACCTCTGTCCCCTTAATTAAATTTGCATATTTCAACCAGGTTACCATGAGCGATATCACTCTCCTGAGGATTACACAGCGAGATAAAGAATGGATGTTGCTTGAATGCCAGCAAACACCGGGACCATACGCTGCCAGGCTTTGTAATGCAATGATACCAGATTACTTGCTGCAAGCATGGCGTGGTCAAGTGTCCTACCATGGAGGACGGAATAAGGCTGCACTGCCCAGAAACCTTGTGGCAAGGCTTTTGGAGTACCTCCAGGAGAGCTTCATGGAGATGTCCCTGGAGGATTTCTGCTCCATCCCCAGACATGTTAACAGACTTTTCCAGTAGCTGTACTGGCCGCGAATGCATCCCAAGTCCTCAGGGCAAAGTAATCAGTAAAAAATGCTTGTTTTAAAAGCTAGTTTTATATTTTAAAAGGTAAACTCACGTGAGGTCCCTTCCATGGGGTCATGGTCTTGGATATTGGCTTGGGAGGGTTGGGAGGGTACTTCAGTCAGGCTGAGAAAAAGATCCTGGCTGTTGGGGAGAATGGAGTGCTGGGTGCTCTCCGCAAGCTCGTCCTCCTCGTCCTCCTCCTCTTCCCAGTCCGCAGAATCCTCAGGTGTAGCTAATGAGATTATCTCCACCTTGGAATCCACGGTCACAGGTGGGGTAGTGGTGGCGGCCCCCCCTAGAATTGCATGCAGCTCGACGTAGAAGCGGCATGTCCGCGGCTCTGACCCGGAGCGGCCGTTTGCTTCCTTTGTTTTTTGATAGGCTTGTCTGAGCTCCTTGACTTTCACGCGGCACTGATCTGAGTCCCTATTGTGGCCTCTCTCCATCATGCCCTTGGAGATTTTTTCAAAAGTTTTGGCATTTCGTCTTTTTGAACGAAGTTCTGCTAGCACTGAATCCTCTCCCCATATAGCGATCAGATCCAGTACCTCCCGTACGGTCCATGCTGGTGCTCTTTTTCGATTCTCGGACTGCATGGTTACCTGTGTGCTGATGAGCTCTGTGTGGTCAGCTGTGCGCTCCACGCTGGGCAAACAGGAAATGAAATTCAAATGTTCGCGGGGCTTTTCCTGTCTACCTGGCCAGTGCATCCGAGTTCGGATTGCTGTCCAGAGTGGTCACAATGGTGCACTGTGGGACAGCTCCCGGAGGCCAATATCATCACACTAACCCTAATTCGAAATGACAATATCGATTTTGGCGCTACTCCGCTCGTCAGGGTGGAGTACAGAAATCGATTTTAAGAGCCCTTTATTTTGAAATAAATGGCTTTGTTGTGGGGACGGGTGCAGGGTTAATTCGATTTAACGCTGCTAAATCCAAATTAAAGTCATAGTGTAGACCAGGCCTCTGAGGCACTGCAGTTGCCTTTCTTGCTACTGCAAACTCCCACTTCCCCTCCAATCCCAGTCAACCCATCACATTCCCACCTTCCCGTTTTGCCTCTCCATTAGCACTGCTTTGAACTCTTGCTCTCTATCCCATCTTCCACACCTTGCTCCTGCAGCAACAGACATCTGAGAAGAGCCTCACTCTTATATTGGAAAGCATTACCACGTGCACCTTCAGCCTTAGGGCAAGTACATCTGTGTGGGCAGAAACTATGGGTATGTCTACACTACGAGAGTAGTTCGATTGTACTTAAATCAAATATGTGGAATCGATATTACAAAGTCGAACATGTGTATCCACACTAAGGACAGTAATTCGACTTTGTGAGTCCACACTAACGGGGCAAGCGTCGACACTGGAAGCGGTGCACTGTGGGCAGCTATCCCACAGTTCCCGCAGTCCCTGCTGCCCACTGGAATTCTGGGTTGAGCCCCCAGTGCCTGCTGGGGAAAAAAATGTGTCGAGGGTGGTTTTGGGTAACGGTCGTCATCCAACCGTCACTCCCGCCCTCCCTCCCTGAAAGCGCCGGCGGGCAATCAGTTCGTGCACTTTTCTGGTGAGTGACAGTGCGGACGCCACAGCACTGCGAGCATGGAGCCCGCTGCGACCATTGCTGCAGTTATGGCCGTTGTCAACACCTCACACCTTATCATCCACCTTTTCCAGAGGCAGATGCTGAGAAATCGGGCGAGGAGGCTACGGCAGCGCGGTGAGGACATGAAGTCTGAGAGTGGCACAGACCTCTCACAAAGCACGGGACCCCGCGCCGTGGATATCATGGTGGCAATGGGTCATGCTGATGCTGTGGAACGGCGATTCTGGGCCCGGGAAACAAGCATGGACTGGTGGGACCGCATAGTGCTGCATGTCTGGGATGAATCACAGTGGCTGCGAAACTTTCGTATGCGGAAGGAAACTTTCCTGGAACTTTGTGAGTTGCTGTCCCCTGCCCTGAAGCGCAAGGACACCCGGATGCGAGCAGCCCTGACTGTCCAGAAGCGAGTGGCCATAGCCCTCTGGAAGCTTGCAATGCCAGACAGCTAACAGTCAGTCGCGAACCACTTTGGCGTGGGCAAATCTACCGTGGAGGTTGCTGTGATGCAAGTAGCCAACGCAATCGTTGAGCTACTGCTGTCAAAGGTAGTGACCCTTGGAAACGTCCATGTCATCATAGATGGCTTTGCCACGATGGGATTCCCAAACTGCAGTGGGGCTATAGATGGAACTCACATTCCTATTCTGGGACCGGACCATCAGGCCAGCCAGTACATAAACCGAAAGGGCTACTTTTCAATGGTGCTGCAAGCACTGGTGGACCATAGGGGACGTTTTACAAACATCAACGTAGGATGGCCAGGCAAGGTTCATGAATGACGCTCGTGTTTTCAGGAACTCTGGTCTGTTTAGACGGCTGCAGGAAGGTATTTACTTCCCGGACCAGAAAATAACTCTTGGGGATGTGGAGATGCCTATAGTGATCTTCGGGGACCCGGCCTACCCGCTAATGCCCTGGCTCATGAAGCCCTATACAGGCGCCCTGGACACTGAAAAAGAACTCTTCAACTACCGTCTGAGCAAGTGCAGAATGGTGGTGGAGTGTGCTTTTGGACGTCTCAAGGGGAGATGGAGAAGCGTACTGACTCGCTCTGTTCTCAGCGAAACCAATATCCCCATTGTTATTGCGGCTTGCTGTGTGCTCCACAATCTCTGTGAGAACAAGGGGGAGACCTTTATGGCGGGGTGGGAGGTTGAGGCAAATAGCCTGGCTGCTGATTACGCCCAGCCAGACAGCCGTGCGATTAGAAGAGCCCAGCGGGACGTGCTGTGCATCCGGGAGGCTTTGAAAGCTAGGTTCCTCAGTGAGCAGGGTAAACTGTGACTATTAAGTTCGTTTAAAGAGAAGCTGAACCTGCCCCCGTTTCTTTACCCACTTACTGTTGACTATCCTCTCCAGCTACATACCCATTCACCCCGTCCCCCCCTTCCAACACATGTTTAAAAATAAAATAAATGGAACTTTGTTAATGAACACCGTTTTCTTTATTACAGATTTTGCGGTAAAGTGTTGAAACTGGGACGTAGACTGTGGTGAGGAGCGGGCATAGTGATGGAAAGAACGCTTCTAAACTCGAGGAATGACAGGCTCCTGCTCCTAGAGAGGTCCGCAGTGGTGGACTGGTTGTTTCAACGGAGCCTGCCACCCCTCCTTTTCGGGACTCTGTGTGTGGGGGCTATGTGACTTTGTGGCGGGGGAGGACGGTTTCAGATCCCCTGCTGCGTGGCTCTATGATCCAGGATAAGGACCGCAGCATAAGATCTCTATCCGCCCTCCACTGCCACAAAGTCACATGCTCCCCCCACCCCCGAGAACATGAAAACCACCTCCCAGACTGACCAGGGTGCCTAGTGGCTGCAATGTGTGTGTGACCTTCTGCTGAACCTGCCCCCGTGTCTGTACCCTGGTAAAGGTGACTGTCCTCTCCAATTACCAGCCCCCTTCCCCCTCTTCAAACACACTCCCCTAAAAAAACATGATGGAAACAGTAATTAACAGAAATGTATCTTCTATTAGCAACTACACAGTTAGGGGATGAAACTGGGACGGGGGCTTGGGTGAGGCGGGAAGGAAAGGACTTATCAAATTTTTGGGAATGAGAGCCTTCTGGTACTTGAGCGGTCTGCAGGGGTGGAGTGACAGTTTTCACAGCCCCTGCCGCCCCTCTTTCTTGGGACTTTGGGTGAGGGGGGTATGGGAGTTTGTGGCGGGGAGAGCGGTTAGAGATAGACTGCAGCGGGGCTCTGTCCTCCTGCCTCCGGTCCTGCAGAACATCCACAAGGCGCCGGAGCGTGTCTGTTTGCTCCCTCATTAGTCCAAGCAGCATTTGAGTCGCCTGCTGGTCTTCCTGCCGCCACCTCTCCTCCCGTTCGCTGTGTGCTCGCTGGTATTGCAACATGTTCTCCCTCCACTGGGTCTGCTGGGCCGCATCGGCTTGGGAGCAGCCCATAAGTTCTGAGAACATGTCGTCCTGTGTCCTTTTCTTTCTCCGCCTAATCTGCGCCAGCCTCTGCGAGGGGGATGCCAGGGTAGGTCGGGAGACAGTCGCAGCTGTGGGATGGGAAAAAGGGAGTGAATTCCTCACAAAGATAATTTTTTGTGAACAACGAACATAGTCTCTCTCTGTGAACAAGACCATGCACAGCACCTATCACATGCGCACTCAGGACAAGGTCGAATTTTCGGCCTTCGCATTCAGTTCCTGGGGTCTTGCAGTGGAGATCAGACAAGCGGGGCAGGACAGCAGAATTCGGGTAGAAGGCTGACATGGTAAGCCGTAGACTTTTGGCTGCTTAAAACTTAAATTAGAGCAGTGCTCTCCTTTCATGTTCAAAGCAATGCTCCTATCGTTGGGCAGTTCCTGCTGCCGGCAATCTGGTAAGCATGAACTCTGCCCCTGTCCCACCCCCTCGTGGCTGTCCCTGGGAAAGATCCCTGTATGCTGCCCCTCTCCCGCCTCCACCGTGTGGCGGTAAACCGCCGGTGACAGTTCTGTAAAGGAACAGGCAAGCAGACCCAATAGTAACATTCCCCTAATTCTACGCAGGTTACCATGAGCGACATCACTCTGCTGAGAATTTCTGAGACCGAGAAAGAACGCATGCTGTGTGAAAGCCAGCAAAAACCAGGGCCGTATGCCGCCATGCTCTGCAAGGCAATGATCCCAGAGTAGCTGATGATAGCTTGGCGAGGAAAAGTTTCCTACCACGGAGGACACAATAAGGCCGCTCTCCCCAGGAACCTCATGCAAAGGCTTTCCAATTACCTCCAGGAGAGCTTCGTGGAGATGTCCCATGAGGATTTCAGCTCTATCCCCGGACATATAGACCTTCTTTTCCAGTAGCTGCACTGGCAAGGACTAAAAAGTAGAGCGCCTAGGGCAAACTAATCATGATAAACCGGACATTGTTAGATTCTTTTGCAGTAGTTGCACTGCCAAGGACTAAAACGTTAAGCACCTAGGGCAAACAAATCATGAAAAACCCATTGTTAATATTCCTGTTCTGTTCAAAATAAATGTTTACATGTTTAAAACACTTACCGACTGATCCTTCCCCTGATTCAGGATCTGGGTTAACGCCTGGGGATGGTTGGTAGGGGATCTCCGTGAGGGTGATGAAGAGATCCTGGCTGTCTGGGAAATCAGCGTTGTAAGCGCTGTTGACTGCCTCGTCCTCCTCCTCACCTTCCTCATCTTCCCTGTCCACTAACATCTCCGAGGAAGCGACCGTCGACAATATCCCATCCTCAGAGTCCACGGTCAGTGGTGGGGTAGTGGTGGCGGCCGCACCTAGAATGGAATGCAGTGCCTCGTAGAAATGGCATGTCTGGGGCTGGGATCCGGAGTGTCCGTTTGACTCTTTGGTCTTCTGGTACACTTGTCTCAGCTCCTTGGTTTTCACGCAGCACTGCATTGCATCCCGGCTGTATCCTCTCTCTGTCATGGCTTTTGAGATCTTCTCGTAGATCTTTGCATTCCGTCTTTTCGATTGCAGCTCCAAAAGCACAGACTCATCGCCCCACACAGCGATCAGATCCAAGACTTCCCAATCAGTCCATGCTGGGGCCCTCTTTCTATTCTGAGATTGCATGGCCATCTCTGCTGGAGAGCTCTGCATCGTTGCCAGTGCTGCTGAGCTCGCCACGATGTCCAAACAGGAAATGAGATTCAAACTGCCCAGACAGGAAAAGGAATTCAAATTTTCCCAGGGCTTTTCCTGTGTGGTTGGTCAGAGCATCCGAGCTCGGACTGCTGTCCAGAGCGTCAACAGAGTGGTGCACTGTGGGATAGCTCCTGGAGCTATTAGCGTCGATTTCCATCCACACCTACCCTAATTCGACATGGCTATGTCGAATTTAGCGCTACTCCCCTCGTTGGGGAGGAGTACAGAAATCGAATTTAAGAGACCTCTATATCAAACTAAATAGCTTCGTTGTGTGGACGGTGCAGGGTTTATTCGATTTAACGCTGCTAAATTCGACATAACCTCCTAGTGTAGACCAGGCCTGTGTCTGAAAGCTGTGAAATTCTGACAATTCCCACTGAAGTTGTGTGAGCTCAGCATCAGACCTGTAATCCTTAACAGGGCAGCATGAGTGATAAGCCATCTCACAGTAATGTATTAGACTAATTCACCTACATTTTCATCTTTCTAAAAAGATTCAAATGCTCTCCTGTTTGTCCTAAATGAAAGGAGTAATGTCCACATGAAGGGTATACATTTATAAGATGCATGTCAAGAATGGACTCCCTGACAGAGCATGCTCTAAGTGTTATAGATGTAGACCCAAACTCTGTTCTGAGTTACATAGGTTTAAATATGCAGGAAACCAGGTGAAGTCAATAAGTTATACTGTTCAAGATTTATTCTAACATAACTAAGATTACAATGTAGGCAACAGTATTTGTTTTAGAGGACCAAAATATAGTACAAGAAACACGAAAATAAAATGCATTTTATGTCTGAAACGGAAATATATACTGAAACGGCATTACTGCAAAACTAGCCTTTAGAGTTATAATGTTACTAGAAAATTTATTTCACAGGAAAGAAAGGACTGGGATTTAGGAGATCTGGGTTCAATTTCCAGCTATGCCACAGACTTCCTGTGTACGTTTAAATAGGTCACTTAATCTCCCTGCGCTGCAGCTCACCATCTATAAAACAGGGATAACACTTCCTTCCTCCTACTTATAGTCTACCTTTTTTATTTTGGCCATGATCCTGTACAGACTTAAATTCATGCTTCATTTTCAGCATGTGAATAGTCCCATTCATTTCAACCGGACTATTCATGTGCTTAAAATGAAGTATGTGTGTAAATCTTTTCAGGATTGGGCCTAAGTAGAAAAGGTAGAGAGAAAGGAAGTAGCATTATTCCTGTTGTACAGCTGGGGAGCTTCAACAAGACTGTAAGATCTTTAAGGCAGGGACTGTCTCTTACTATGCATTTGTACAGAGCCTAGCACAATGGCATACCAATCGCAGTGGGGCATCTAGGTCAGGGGTGGGCAAGCTTTTTGGCCTGAGGGCCACATCTGGGAATAGAAATTGTATGGCAGGCCATGAATGCTCACGAAATTGGGGTTGGGGTGTGGGAGGGGGAGAGGGCTTTGGTTGGGGGTCCAGACTCCAGGTGTGGCCAGAAATGAGGAGTTCAGGGTGCGGGAGGGAGCTC
The DNA here is from genome assembly GCF_027887155.1 of Malaclemys terrapin pileata. Taxonomy (NCBI): domain Eukaryota; kingdom Metazoa; phylum Chordata; order Testudines; family Emydidae; genus Malaclemys; species Malaclemys terrapin. The sequence goes on along the minus strand of NC_071509.1, from coordinate 88,330,717 downwards.
CAGCACGGGGCAGGGGAGTGGTGTGTGTGTGTGTGGGGGGGGTGAGGGCTCCAGCTGGGGGTGCGGGCTCTGGGGATGAGGGGTTTGGGATGCAGGAGGGTGCTCCAGGCTGGGATCGAGGGATTCGGAGGTCAGGAGGGGGATCAGGGCTGGGCAGGAGGTTGGGGCGTGGGGAGAGACTCAGGTGCAGGCTCCATGCAATGCTTACCTCAAGCAGCTCCCAGAAGTAGCAGCACATCCCTCCTCTGGCTCCTATGTGTAGGTGCAGCCAGGTGGCTCTGCATGCTGCCCCGTCCGCAGGCACCGTCCCTGCAGTTCCCATTGGAGCGCCGGAGGGGGCCATTGGAGCGGGGCCATTGGAGTGTGTAGGACCCGGAGGGGGGCCATGCTGCAGCTTTTGGGAGCCGTGTGGAGCAGCCCCCGACCCTGTGCCCTGGCTGGAGCACTGGAGCAGGACAAGCCCCAGACCCCGCTCTCCAGCGGGAGCTCAAGGGACGGCTTAAAATGGCTGGCAGGCCGGCCCCGGCCCATGGGCCATAGTTTGCCCACCCCTGATCTAGATGCTACCATATGATACAAATAATAATGATATAAATAAATTGCTACGTGATTCTCTTTGGACTCTCTATCTATTCCTAATTTGGGTTTTTATAAGGATGTGGGCCCTGACTCTCCACTGCTTTCAAGCTGTGCTCAGGCATAGCAGAGAGTGGAAGACACAGGGAGCCTTAGTGTGGCCCTATGTTACTTAGCCACCCAAGCTCAGCAGAAATTGGAGCAGCACTGACATACGATCTGTAACTCAGCACAAAGCTCCCATAGCAGACAGGAGAATCTAGCCTTTGCTATGAAAGAGCTTATTTTCACTGCAGTGTTAACTCAAATTATAAACTGAGTGTTGCCCAGAACTTGAGTTCCATCCACACACACAATCCTTTAACTGAAGTGTGTTGGTACTTTTAACTCATGTTGACTGGTCCACGAGGCGCTATAGTCTATAGCCTGAATTAGCACAACTCAGAAGCTGGTAACACAATCACTTTGTGCCGTTTAAGTGCTATTTTGAAGTGTGGCTGCTCCCTCTTGAACTAGATTAATTCAAGGGACATTAACTCAAATGTAGATAACTCAAGTTAACTGCTGTGGAGATAGGCTAAACACAAGCTGTTTGCCAGTTAAGCTCTCAACTCCAACTCTCTTTGACAAGTGCTAAATCAGGCATCCTCCTGTCAGAATTTACTGATGATGAGCCTTTAGCTTATTTATGTCTCCCACCTCTGTGGTGTGTGCACAAAAATGAGATCACTTTTTAGTTAAATTAAAGGATTTTTTACTTAGTCCTGCTGGCAGGAAATGTTTTAACAAGAGCTGGTCTGAAAATGCTGATTTGTCAAACCTGAATTGTTTTGTGAAAACAGATTGCGTTCACCAATTTTTCATCGATTCACCTGCAAGGTTCCTGGAATCTTGTCTGACAGACATGTTTTTGTCAGAAACACAATGTTTTTGTGAATTACCTGCTAACTCATCTGGCAGGCTGCTGGGAGCCCAGGCTTCCAGGGTGTATGGTGCATGGTGGGGCTGCTGCAGCACTCCAGGTCTAAGGTTTCCAGATTCCCAGGCCAGCTGTCTCTCTGGGCTACCAACTACCGAGTGAGTAGCCCTAGAAGCCAGCTGGTCTGGAAGTCCTTGTGTCATAGTACTGCCCCAGAGAAGCATACCTGGGCAGCTGCTAAGTGAAATAAACATTCGTCAAAAGAACAGGAGTACTTGTGGCACCTTAGAGACTAACATTTATTTCAGCATAAGCTTTCATGGGCTACAGCTCACTTCTTCAGATGCATAGAGTGGAACACACAGACAGAAGATTTTTATACATACAGAGAACATGAAAAGGGGGAAGTAGCCACACCAACTGTAAGAGGCCAAACAATTGAGATGAGCGATCAGTAGCAGGAGAAGAAAAAACTTTGAAGTTATGCAAATTAGACACAATTAATTTAGGCCTAAACAGAGACTGGGAATGGTTGGGTCATTACACTAATTTAAATTTTTTTCCCCCCATGTTAAGTTCTCCTCACACCTTCTATGGGTCATCTCGATTATCACTTCAAAGTTTTTTCTTCTGCTGCTACTGATAGCTCATCTCAATTGATTGGCCTCTTACAATTGGTATGCGTACTTCCACCTTTTCATGTTCTCTGTATGTATAAATATCTTTTGTCTGTGTGTTCCACTCTATGCATCCGAAGAAGTGGGCTGTAGCCCACGAAAGCTTATGCTGAAATAAATTTCTTAGTCTCTAAGGTGCCAAAAGTACTCCTGCTCTTTTTGCGGATACAGACTAACACGGCTGCTACTTTGTAACCAAACATTCGTCAGTTTCACACCTGCATCTGCATAGCAGCAGTGAAACTGACAAGAATGTCAGTTAGCTGTTGCCATGGTTCTGGGGAACTGATTTCCATGTGTCTGTGTTTCCAAAACAATTTTTATTTTAAAAAAATTGGTTTAATTCCAAATTGTAATGAAAAAGTTTGAATTATTAAAATTCCCATCAATTGGAAATCCCTAGTTTTGGCCAGCTCTAGTTTTAACTTTTAGGATATTTCACAATAGGCATTCAATTAATTAAGGGCTCCTTTTCATTTGAATTCAAGAGATTCTTAGGACTTGGGCTAATGATTTCTTAAGACAGCTGAAGCTTAAGTCTTTCCTTCCAGTGTTACCTTAAATTTCCAATCTTATATTATTTATCTTACAATAGTACCCAAAACGTGCTCACTTCTTTCCCGATACAATATCTGTCCTGACCAATATAAATTCTGAGATCATGAAAGCTAAGTGAAGGGTGAAGGAAAGGAGTAACAGATACAGGAACAGTGGTCAAGGTGATGACTGGCATACAAAATTTATTAGAGTATATGTAAAGTACCCCCTACTGCTCCCTATGGTTTTTTCATTTGCTCTATTAACTGCCATTATTTTTGTTCACTTTGTTTTTAAGTTTTTAACTGTTGCCCGCTTTCAATAAGAAATAAAATACAAGACTCTAGCTAAAATTACAAAAAAGCCATACCTTTGTTACACAGTTTAGTCTGAAATATGGCATCATCAAAAAACATAACTCCCACCAACACTCCTTAGCGATTCTGTAAATTGCTTAGAATACTGTAACCTAACCTTAATTTCAGGATTTGTTTTTGATACCTTGCCTCAGATAGAAAATTTCCAGCTTTTCAGCCATAATGGAATCTCTGATCACTCTCTCATTGTACATGAAGAAAGTGCACTAGCACAAAATAACAGGTTTTTAAAAATCATTATTTCCTTAGATGTGAAGCATCAATCTAATTTTGTGTGGTCAACATGAAATTTACAGCAGAACTATGCGGCCTACTTAATGTAGCTAAAGCTATGTTTCCCAGCCACGAATGCAACCATATTTGAAAAAACAGACAAAGTTTATGGCAAAAAAATGAATGAAACCCAAATAAAAATGTATGTTCATGCTATGAAGCTGAAGGGCCCGATCCAAAGCCCAGTGAATACAATGAGTTTTTCCATTGATTGCAGTGGGCTTTAATAAGGTCCACATGTAGCAAATTACTAGACAGTATTTTTTAAAAAGCAAAACATGTTTATAGATGGGGTTTTATCTTGTTTGACTTCACCATTTTTTCTATATTGTTTCATTAACAAATCAACAAAATAAAAAGTAGTTTGTTCACCTTTTACAAATGAATCAGTACAGATCCTTCCCTCCACTTTCTACTCATATATATTAATCACCGGGGACGATAGAATATCAGATTCTCTGACTGGGCTGCAATAGATCATCATGCAACACAGGTGGCCTCCTGGCTCCACCTCCTGTCCCTGACAGTATTACTCTGGGCATCTACTTAACATATGATTCTTTAAAATGTTATAACACTTGAAAAACAAACAGCTGGCTGAACTCCTTGCTTCAGTTTCTTGGACAGCATGCTACTTGGTAAGTGATCAGATTTTGATACTGCTACAGTAATAACAGGAAATCATCTGTTAAAATCTTGGTCTCCAGTTGGAGAGGAGTGCCAGTGTAAAGAGGATATCTGGCTTTATAGCAAAGGCCTGTAAAAACAGTTTGGGGTTATTTATGGGCCTACAGGGAAGGCTTTGTGATTGGAGCTGAATATAAGAAACCTAAATATGGAGATACAATGCATTTGTGCAAAACCTTCACAATGACACTTGCGAGATAGCTAGTCAGACTACTAAATGATCATCTGTGTAGAAAGAAATGTTACTGTTGAACCATGTCTGCTCCCTAATCAAAATGACTGACTATAAGAAAGCAACCAAAGCTTGATATGTGGGGATACACCTATAAGATATTGCTTAAATATTAGAGAAAAGCATAAATTAGTCAAGAATGACTTAGTGTAGAATATTAGCCCATTATTGAATGTTAGATGGAATATTTAGCACAATTCATTGTTAGACACATCACTTTTATAAAGATGCTATCAATGTTTGAGTAGCCTCACTCCGTAAAATTGGCTCTCCATAAACTTATAAAACAGTTGTCCCAAAACTGCGGGGTGTGCCACCCTAGCGGGGCATGGAGGATTATTTGGGGGGAGATGGTGGGGGGCCCGGGCCAGCCACCACAGGCGGCAGGGATGGAGCACCACCCAGCCCCGCTCTACCCCCAGCTGCATCTGCACCCGCCTCCAACTATGGCCCCAGCCTCGGACCCATGGCTCCACTCCCAGCCCCAAACCTGCTCCCAGCCGCGGCCCTGGCCTCGCCGCCTGGTTCCCAGGCTTGCTGCGGCTCCAGCCCCAGCCTCAGCCTCGGCCCCGACCGTGGCTCCAGCACCAGCCCTGGCTCCCAAACATGGCTGCTGGGGAAGGGAGAGAAGGCACAGACAGGAGTGTTCTGCACTGTTCTTTGTAGGATACACCTTTGTGAGTTTTTGGTCTTTTTATAACCCTCTATCTTCCAGGTACCAAAGTTATTTAAGACCAACAATCACTATATTTCATCATCTGAACTTTTGGGCATGCTGTTTGATTTGGAGGTTTTCAGCTATAGTAAGCCAAACACTGATCTAACAATATTGTGGTTTACAGTGTAGTATCATTACTTCTAGAATACACCACATAGTAAGTTCTGTAAATGTTTATGTTGTTGGTCATTTTAAAGTAACAAACACCACACAGGAGGAGAAGCGGTTTATTGACCAACCTGTTGGTGAAGTATGTTTGTCCACAAAATTAAATAAGAAATAATATTTTGAGCTAGCAAATCATCTCCCATTATCAATTCTGTTTAAAATGTCCAATATCGCCTTGTAAGGAAAACACAGCCAGTTGTTGACTTTCTCCCTTTGTTGATGCAATTCTGTATTCCAGTTTTTTCAATGAAAGGTCACAGAAGACAACTAAGAGGCATGATACTTATGCCTAAGGCACAGACGAGTGTCTGGAGTAAAAAAATTTTATCCCTATTATTAGTTTTTACCCAATTATACAAATTCAAATTCATTAGTAGGCAACATAAAAAACTGTAGAAACAATTTCTAATATTGCTCAATAGCTATTGTGTACTCCTAACATCCTAATTAGGTTTGTCCAAGAACATGAGACTGTTGATGCCTTTTTGGCTGGTTGGTTATGAAAAAAGAAAAAAAAATTACACATGTACCCTATCAAACCTTGCCATTTTCATATCTACAGAACAGAACGGTGGTTTGTGTTTATTTCAAAATAAATAAAGGGGCACCCAGTAGGAAGACACTTGGGGACCTAAGATAAATAAAACCAATCCAGTACCAATCAAAACACCACAACAGACTCCTCTGTTTGGAAGCCAGTTTCCTCAGAAGCTGATCTGCAGCAAGTCAGTATGCTTACCTTAACTATAATACATTAAATATTTAAACATATACTGATCTTATAAAAAGGGTTTAGAATGGTCATTTGCATTTGTTTGCCCTGATGCTGCATAGCAAAGAGCAAGAAAAAAATATTTGTAATTTATAATCTAATATTCTTGCATCTATACAAGGGCTTTCAGCCTATAGATCCCAGATCACCTCAAACTTCTACTAAAGTATTGTATAAACTTTACACAGAGAATTACACAAACCACCACCATGTAAGTGCAGCCAGTGCAAAGAGTGAAATTTAACATTACAGTTTAGCACAGGTATCAAAGGATATTACATCCAACTGAACCAGCAAAAGGTACAAAGGGTGGCAGGATAATCAACAAAGTTGGACTCTGGCTAAGACACCGAGGCTGATGCCGCATTCCACTGTTGCATGAATTTTCAGGATTTGTCCCTTTTTGAATGAGAATTAAGACAGTGGGGAAAGACATATATTACTGATGTGCATAATAAAACATAACTTTGTATTACTCTAATACACTGCAGAATGCTGCAAAGGAAGTTCCCTAAAGCTAAAGAACTGTAAGTGTTGCAGCACACGGGTTCATGATTACCTTTAATGGAGCTGTGAGGCCAAGAAGGGTGGCTTTATAGCACATAGCAAGGATGCATTGTGCACTCTAATTTATTTTCCATAAATTTTTTCAAGAGTTTATGAAATATTTTAAGGGAAGTGTATTTTAAATAAATATATACCTTTCTCTTGACAAAAGACGGTTACTCACCGTTGTAACTGTTGTTCTTCGAGATGTGTTGCTCATATCCATTCCATTAGGTGTGCGCGCGCCGCGTGCACGATCGTCGGAAGATTTTTACCCTAGCAACACCGGCGGGTCGGCTGTGGAGCCCCCTAGAGTGGCGCCTTCATGGCGCTGAATATATACCCCAGCCGACCCGGCGCCCCCTCAGTTCCTTCTTGCCGGCTACTCCGACAGTGGGGACGGGGGGCGGGTTTGGAATGGATATGAGCAACACATCTCGAAGAACAACAGTTACAACGGTGAGTAACCGTCTTTTCTTCTTCGAGTGCTTGCTCATATCCATTCCATTAGGTGACTCCCAAGCCCAACTTAGGTGGTGGGGTCGGAGTGAGACATTGCTGTGTGCAAAACCGCTGATCCGAAAGCAGCATCGTCTCTGGACTGCTGCACTAGTGCATAGTGAGCTGTAAATGTGTGGACTGATGACCAAACCGCTGCTCTACAAATGTCCTGAATCGGAACTTGTGCCAGGAAAGCCGTCGAGGAAGCCTGGGCCCTCGTGGAGTGAGCGGTGAGGTGCGGTGCTGAGACACCTGCCAGGTCATAGCAAGTCCGGATGCAAGACGTAATCCAGGAGGATAGGCGTTGTGAGGAGACCGGTGAGCCTTTCATTCGGTCGGCCACTGCAACGAAGAGTTGCGTCGTCTTTCTAAAGTGCTTTGTGCGGTCAATATAGAAGGCCAGGGCCCTTCGTACGTCCAGGGAATGCAAACGTTGATCCTGGCGAGTGGCATGTGGTTTGGGATGAAAGACCGGGAGAAAGATGTCCTGGTTGATATGAAAAGGAGAAACCACCTTAGGGAGAAAGGCAGGATGTGGACGAAGCTGCACTTTATCCTTATGGAAAACTGTATAAGGGGGCTCGGATGTAAGCGCCCTGAGTTCAGAAACGCGCCTTGCTGAGGTGATGGCTACAAGGAAGGCTGTCTTCCAGGATAGGTACAAAAGAGAACAGGTGGCCAGTGGCTCGAATGGAGGACCTGTGAGCTTGGAGAGAACCAGGTTGAGGTCCCACGTCTGAACGGGCTGACGTTGTTGTGGGTACATCCGGTCTAAGCCCTTGAGGAATCTAACGACCATCGGGTTAGAGAATACCGAAGACGCGAGTTCCCCTGGGTGAAAGGCCGATATAGCGGCCAGGTGAACTCTAATTGAAGATATCGCCAACCCCTGCTGTTTTAGGGAGAGGAGATATTCCAAAATGAGAGGAATGGGTGCCTGCAACGGGGACGTGGCTCGTTGTTCGCACCAACAGGAGAACCGCTTCCATTTGGCCAGGTACGTGGTCCGTGTTGAGGGCTTCCTACTGCTCAGTAGAATCTGTTGTACAGAGTGCGAGCATTGCTGCTCTGCCTGGGTGAACCATGGAGCAGCCACGCCGTGAGGTGGAGTGATTGGAGGTCGGGGTGACGCAACCGGCTGTGGTCCTGAGAGATGAGATCCGGATGCAACGGAAGCGGGATCGGTGTCTGAACCGAGAGCTCCAACAGTGTGGTGTACCAATGTTGTCTTGGCCACGCAGGAGCGATCAGAATTACCTGTGCCTGGTCTCTGCGCAGTTTGAGCAGTACCTTGTGGACCAGAGGAAACGGAGGGAAGGCATAAAACAGGTGGTCTTTCCAGGGAAGCAGAAAGGCGTCCGAGAGGGAGCCCGGAGCTCGACCTTGTAGGGAGCAGAACACGTGGCACTTCCTGTTGTCTCGAGATGCAAACAGGTCTATCTGGGGAAACCCCCACCTCTGGAAGATGGAATGTATAATGTCCGGACGGATAGACCACTCGTGCGTTTGGAAGGACCTGCTGAGTCGGTCCGCTAGAGTGTTCTGGACTCCAGGGAGGAACGATGCCGTGAGATGGATTGAGTGGGCGATGCAGAAGTCCCACAGGCGAATGGCCTCTTGGCATAGAATTGACGAACGTGCTCCTCCTTGCTTGTTGATGTAGAACATGGCCGTGGTGTTGTCGATGAGAACTAACACACAGCGGCCACGTAGGAGATTGAGGAATGCCTGGCACGCCAGGCGTACCGCCATCAGTTCCCGAACATTGATGTGTAGGGCTAACTGGGATGCAGTCCACAGGCCCTGGGTATGGTGTTCGTTGAGATGGGCGCCCCAACCCAGAGATGACGCGTCTGTGACCAGGTGCAGGGAGGGTTGTGGGGCGTGAAATGGCATCCCCTCGCAGACTACAGTGTGATCTAGCCACCAGGTGAGGGAGGCCAGGACCGAGTTCGGGACCGTGACCACCATGTTCAGGCTGTCCCGATGTGGACGGTATATTGATGACACCCAGGTTTGAAGCGGGCGAAGTCGAAGTCTGGCATGCCTGGTTACGTACGTGCAGGAAGCCATGTGACCCAGCAGGGTAAGGCACGACCTCACCGTGGTAGTTGGGAAGGCCTTGAGCCCTTGAATGAGGTTCGTGATGGTGCCAAATCGGTTGTCTGGCAGGATGGCTTGTGCACGTCTGGAGTCTAGAACTGCGCCGATGAATTCTATTCTCTGGGTAGGTTCTAGAGTGGATTTGTCCTTGTTGAGTAGGATGCCCAACTTGTTGAATGTGTGCACTATTCTGTGGACGTGAGCTTGAACTTGCTCCTTGGTGCGACCGCGCACCAGCCAGTCGTCTAGGTACGGGAACACCTGTATCCCTTGCCGACGAAGGTACGCTGCCACGACAGCCATACATTTCGTGAACACCCTTGGGGCCGAGGATAGGCCGAAGGGAAGGACTGTAAATTGGTAGTGCACCGTGTTTACCACGAATCGCAGGAAGCGACTGTGAGGTGGGTAAATTGAGATGTGAAAGTATGCGTCTTTCATGTCGAGGGCGGCGAACCAGTCTCCAGGATCGAGGGAAGGGATAATGGCCCCCAAAGAGACCATGCGGAACTTCAACTTTACTACGAATTTGTTGAGTCCGCGCAAGTCCAAGATGGGCCGCAGACCTCCTTTGGACTTGGGGATCAGGAAGTAACGGGAATAAAATCCCCTGCCCCTTAAGTCTATCGGAACCTCCTCTATGGCCCCCATGGCCAGGAGCGTAGAAACCTCCTGTATAAGAAGTTGCTCGTGAGAAGGGTCCCTGAAGAGGGACGGGGAAAGGGAGTGGGAGGGGGGGATAGAAGAAAACTGGATAGCGTATCCCCTCTCCACCGTGCGGAGGACCCAACGGTCCGAAGTTATAAGGGACCAAGCACGGTGGAAGTGGGAGAGGCGATCCCGAAAGGAGGGAGCTGGATCCTGGGGGATGACTGGGGCGCCGTCCTCGACCGCACCTTCAAAAGTTCTGTCTAGGACCTGAAGGTGGTCTTGGTGGCCCTTGGTTCTGACCGGGTTGAGGGCCAGCCCATCTTCTCCTACCACCTCGCCCTCGCCTTCTGGCAGGGTCCTGTCTCTGACGAGGTGGAGGGGGGTAAAAACGTTGAGGCTGCGGCCTAAATGGTCTGCGCTGGGGACCCGCAACATGCATCCCCAAGGAGCGCATGATTGTCCTGGAGTCTTTGAGGCTCTGCAATCGAGAGTCCGTCTTCTCCGAGAACAGCCCCTGTCCTTCAAAGGGCAAATCCTGTAGGGTCTGCTGTAATTCAGGGGGCAAACCCGAAACTTGGAGCCAGGAGGTCCTGCGCATAGCGATACCTGCGGCCAGGGTCCTTGCGGCCGAGTCCGCTATGTCCAGGGAGGCCTGTAAGGAGGTCCGAGCCACCTTCTTACCCTCCTCAACCATGGCTCCAAACTCTTCCCTGGACTCTTGGGGAATCAACTCCTTAAACTTCCCCATAGAGTTCCAGGAGTTGAAATTGTAGCGGCTCAGTAGCGCCTGTTGATTCGCCGCTCTAAGTTGTAGCCCTCCGGCTGAGTAAACCTTACGGCCAAACAGATCAAGCCGCTTAGCCTCTTTTGATTTTGGCGCTGCAGCCTGCTGGCCGTGGCGCTCTCGTGCATTCACTGATTCCACCACCAGTGAACACGGTTGGGGGTGTGTGTACAAGTACCCATAGTCCTTAGATGGGACAAAGTATTTCCTTTCCACCCCTCTCGCTGTGGGTGGAATGGAGGCAGGAGTCTGCCATATCGTATCCGCGTTCGTTTGGATCGTGCGGATCAAGGGTAACGCCACCCTCGATGGGGCATCCGATCCAAGGATATTCACGATCGGGTCGTGCACCTCCACTATCTCCTCCGTCTGCAGGTCCATATTACGGGCCATCCTGCGCAGGAGATCCTGGTGAGCCCGAAGATCTATCGGAGGGGGACCCGTGCATGAAGTGCCCGCCACTGCCTCATCCGGAGAGGAGGAGGAGGACGCCTCCGGTGGTAGTGGATCCAAGGGGGGGTCCCGGTCCCCCTGGTCTTGGGTCGGAGCGTCACCTGCACTTGGGTCCACGGTGTCGGGTGGTGTGGACACAGAAGCCTCCACGCCTCCAGGCGGAGGCCGAGAGATGGTGGATTCTGGGGCCCTTCTGACCGAGTGACCCGAGCGAGAGGTCGATGGTAATGAAGCCCCTTGCTCCTGGTGATACGCCCACGGGGTCCAAAACGACCAGTGAGATGGTCCATGAGAGTGGTCCTCTGCCCTCTCCTGCCAATGGCCCAAGTCTCGTTCCTCGGCCTGCCCCTGAGGGGGGTATGCCGATCTCGACAGGTCCTCCGAGGAGCGAGACGCCGATCTTGACGGCCATGGCGGTGCCGCGAAAGATGAAACGATCCCCGTGGTCTGCGATGCCGCACGGTGCCGGTCCGGAGATGATCTATCTCTGTGCGGTGCCGGCGATCGGTGCCGGGACCGCGACCGGTGCCGATGACCTCGTCGGTGCCGGGAGTCAGATCTGGACCTCGACGAGGACCTAGAGTATGCCCGGTGCCGGGAGCGGCCTCTCGACGTCGAGCGTCGAGCGTGGCGGTGCCGAGAACTACGTCTCGACGTTGATCGGTGCCGACGATCATAGCGGTGCCGAGACGTAGACCGGTGCCGCGACGAAGATCTTGGCCGCGAGTACGACCGGTGCCGAGACGATATTCGGTGCCGGGACTGCGAGCGGCGTGGGGACCTGCTTCGGGACCTGGATCGGCGCCGAGGTTCCAGCCCTTGTGATGGAGGGCGCATCAAGACAGGTTTCCCTCTTGACTGTACCGGGCGAGTCAACGGTACAGTCGGTGCCGGTGGTTGAGGCGGTGCCGGCTCCGTGAGAGCTATCAAGTCTCTCGCCGCCGCAAAGGTCTCTGGAGTCGACGGGAGACACTGTATCACCGCCGGCCTCGGTGGAGATGCTATTTGTACCGGACTCGACGGCCTCGGCGCCGGAGTCGACGGTGCTGGAGGCGCCTGTTTCCGTTGCTCCACCGGCGGACGCGGCTCTACCCCCGGCACTGGGGGAGCCGGCGTCTTCGGCACGGACGTCCCCGTCTTATGGGCTTTTTTATGCCCTGGGGATAATGACCGGCGCCGCGGCACTTGCTGTGTTTGCGGTGCCGACGAGGTCCGGTGCCGGGGAGGCTTGTCTGACGCCACTCGCGTGGTCGTCATAGCCGGTGCCGCCGGGGCACTGCGCACCGAAGTGCTAGGCGTCGGAGTCTGGCCCGTGGAAGGAGTGTCCGGGCTAAGTGCCGCCTCCATTAGGAGTTGCCTGAGCCGAAAGTCCCGCTCCTTCTTGGTTCTTGGTTTGAAGGCCTTACAGATCTTGCATTTGTCTGTTTGGTGGGACTCTCCCAGGCACTTCAAACAGGAGTCGTGCGGGTCGCTCGTTGGCATAGGCTTAGCGCAGGAGGCGCACTGCTTGAAGCCGGGAGCGTTGGGCATGAGCCCGGGCCCGCGGCCGGGGGAGAAAGGGGGAGACGACCCCCTTAACCCCCTGAACTACAATAACAACTATAACAACTTTAAAACTATTTAACTATAAACACTAGAACTACAACTATAACTATAACTTTGAATGACTAAGTAAGCTAGGGAGAGTGGAGGACTGCTATGCCGCGCTCCACAGTTCCAACGACCGTCAGGGGCGGTAAGAAGGAACTGAGGGGGCGCCGGGTCGGCTGGGGTATATATTCAGCGCCATGAAGGCGCCACTCTAGGGGGCTCCACAGCCGACCCGCCGGTGTTGCTAGGGTAAAAATCTTCCGACGATCGTGCACGCGGCGCGCGCACACCTAATGGAATGGATATGAGCAAGCACTCGAAGAAGAACTATTGTTAATTGTTAGTTGTTATTGTTAATAAAATAACTGGATAAGTTTGCCTAATATGTGAGAGAAAAAGTCATCTGTAGAATAAGAAAATGGAAAGAAAAAAAAAGTATGTTGCATCCCACAGTATGTTATTTGGCATCTTTGATTCATAGAACTGAATAGGGGTGTAGAGCAAGTATTTGACACTAAATGTAATCTATGTCACTGGCTGAAACTTGGTGAATGACAATAGTACCTCATCTACCTACTACTGAAATTAATGGGAGTTTTATCTTTGGCCAAATCCAGTTTTCTCCTGAAGTCAATAATAATTATTTTCTTTTCTTGTCCATGGTTTGCATCCAATCTACTACTAAATAAATGACAGGACTTATGGTTGTGAACACCAGCTGGGTTCTTTAGTAGGAATAGTAGCCTGAATTCAGGACGGGGTTTCTAAATTACTGTCCATGTCATCCTTTGGGATATTAGATTCTTTTGGTTTTCAACACACATGCCTCTTGCCTATCATTATTTGTTGAGTAAAGAGCTAGACATGTCACAGAAGAAGGAAGTATCCCTACGTAAGGGACTGCATATTTTAAAACGGCCATCTCCTGCAAACACCTACTATGAAGCATGAAATCAAAAGGACTCCTCATAGCAGTTAACACCAAATCTATAGTACATGTTTGCAGTAACATAAAGCACATAAAAGCCCTACTTTGAGTCCCACACTAACCTTTGGGAGTTATTGTTCTCAGAAAAGAAAATGTATTTTGTATAAGACAATAGCAAAAGGGAAAAACCGTTATCAACAAGAATACTGAGCTTCCCTCCATACAAAAAGCTATAATTTTGTCAAGATATTCTAAGAAAATCAGAACCCACAAGTGGAATTATAGATTTTAGGTCTAATCCAAAACCCACTGAAATCAACGAATATCTTTCGACTGATTCTAGTGGGCTTGGGATCAGGTCCATAACGGGGAAAATTCATTCCTAATGTTACTGCATTAAAGGCAGTAGAGTTCAACCAGAGATGAATTTGCACATTTATGGTAGCACATTATTTAATGTAATATACAGTTACATAAAACTGATCTCAGGGTTACATTTCTGAGCCTCCTTTTTTTTTTTTTTTTTTTTTTTTTTTTTTAACCTCCCTGCTCCCGTCACTCCTGTGCCTTCTTTTCCTCCTCTGCCCTTCCTCTAGTCTTCACCCATGTTTTCTTAGCCTCTTCTCACATGGCCTTGCCCATGTTTTAATCATGCTTCCCAATTTTAATTATTTGCAGTGTGATTTTCAAATCTTTTGTCCTAATTTTGCTCCCATTGCAATCAATAGGAATTTACCAGTGTGTTCTGGTTTTTTTGGAGGGGTGGACAGAGTTGGATAAATGACGACTGCTTTTCAAAATTTCACCCATATATATCAGATTTTAAAAGGAAGATTGTTAGTTTTCTGGTCTCGCTTTTTTTTAAATCACAGTGTAACCACCGAACAATAAGAATGCAAAAACCCATTAAAAAAATAAGATTACGTGCTTCCATTAGCTATAAATAGGCCATGCACAAGTTTCTTGTTTGCCTTGTGGTGGTTTTTATTTCAAAATGGCTTATCTTTTTTCTTCTAAGAAACTCCATAACTTAAGTATAACATTGCTCAGATTTATACAGATTTTTATCTGAATTCTGACTATTTTATGTGATCCATGGGACTTCAAAGGGTGCCAGGAAGCAATGCTAAGGAATGTTGCCTGTGCATTCCTGGCATGTCTATTGTTACATTAGAATGATGTAATGGTTACATTATATCTGTAATGACAGGACAATATAAAATACAGTTAGAAATATTCACTTTCCTTCTAGATTTCAATTCTTTTTCAGTTATACAGAAAAATGAAACCCACATCGAGACCTATTACAATAAAAACCCAGTTAAATACATTTCTCACCAGAAACAAGACATGCACAATACCACAGTAGAGTCATTTCAAAAACAAAGAACCCTCTTAAAAGAATGAACATCCCGTACCCAGAAAAAAATACAGTAGTAATAATTCATTAAAAATACACCTAATTAAAACACAGCTTTTTTGGACTGACCCAACCAAAATATGCAGTCATGCCATGAAGTATTCTAATGCATTATCAACAAATGGAGAAACCACCTGGAAAAAAAGAATATACATGTTATCTGAACCACGGTTATCCATTTCGTAGCAAAGCAAAGAGAAAGTTCTTTTATACGTTTTGAAAATCTAAAAACTTCCTACAGCCTTTGTAAATACAATTAACAGAAAATGTGACTATCGAAAGCAGATTAGAAATCAAAAAACAGCGCAGCTAAAATAGGTTAAAGTTACACACAAAAAAGTTAAAGTATATAGAGAGACAATTCCACAAGAATAAGTCCTGTCACTTTTTTAACAGGAAAAGATATTTGAAACAAAACTGATAACAAAATCACTTTTATTGTTTCTTCATAAGAAGATTCATCTTATAGAACGATACATCATGAAATCAATTGTTGTACATCTAGGAAATTTACCAATAGAACTTTCTTCCACTGGAGTGTACACTTTAATTTGTCTCATGTGAGTGTCTCTTCCATTCTGATGATTGGCTAAAACAGCAATCTGAATCATAAATGTGCGAATAGGCTTCTTATGAGAATCAGTTAAAGGAACATGAATCCATCCGCTCGGTTCCACTAATTCAAGTTGCTACAAAAAAAAAAGAAAAAAGAAAAAAAAAAAGTTTTAATCCACTTAACATGAATTACCGCAAATATTTAAAAAATCTGCTCTATACAACATGTCAGATTTAGCTACATTCTTAAAAACCAATTTGAAGAAATGCAGTTTAATAATTCAAGCTGAATTCCCTGCTGGTGTAAATAGGTGCAACTCTATTGATTTCACTGGATTTGTGTATGCATTCCCCAGCTGCAATTTGCCCTTTAGTTGATGTTTTGCTAACTTAAAAACAAAAATAAATTGAAAATATCAGTAGAAAGATGGATATAAAGTTATTAGTTAACACAGTGAAAATGTTAAATTAAAGCAACATGGTTCTAATCCTCACATGTAATACATGTATCAGAAAGAAATTGGGACTAATGTCAACCTATAAAGCTTCTTTCAATTTGTTTTAAAATTTTGATCCAACCAATCTGAACTCTCAAAGAATGGAATGAATACATTATTTGGATTTTTACATAAATCCACAAGAAGTGAGGATTCCAAAATTCCACAGATTTTTGTGGGGAGGGAAGTACAGCAGAGATTGAGGATAGGTGGAGGATTTCATGATGACATGTAATGTGCTATCTGCCAAGTTCCATGACTGGTGTCTCAGCATTCCAATGTAGCCAGTTAATCAGATCTTGGTATGACAGCCTCCATTTTAACTTGGCATTGACAAAAAATGGAGTAAAGTGCAGTATAGTCATTTTTCCCTCTAATCCTACAAAAATTGATGTCAAAGTGTGCAGAGTTATAATCAACGTCTAAACCACGTCATCTGTGGTCAACATGTGGAAATGGGGCAAGATGCTATGTAAAAAGTTGGGGAACAGCTTATCTTGTAGCTACCCATCCTCAACAAAGCACAACTAAGATAAATTGTTTGTGAAACACTCACATGCTACAGTGCTGAGACCCATTAAAACCCATGAGGAAATAAGAAGAAAACAAATTATTAAACAGCTGTCATTAATTGAGCACAATCCATTCTGTGCACTGAATGAGACAGGAGTCCTGCGGGAAAAAACAGTGCACAAGGGGGCCAAATTAAGGTTGCACAAAAAAGCTTCATTCTGGCATTTCCTAATTTTCAATATCAGAGGTGCAGCCGTGTTAGTCTGAATCTGTAAAAAGCAACAGAGAGTCCTGTGGCACCTTTAAGACTAACAGAAGTATTGGAGCATAAGCTTTCGTGGGTGAATACACACTTCATCAGACGCAAGTAATGGAAATTTCCAGAGGCAGGTATAAATCAGTATGGAGATAACGAGGTTAGGATTAAACAAAGACTGTGAATGGCTATCCAACTACAGAAGCAGTTTCTCCTCCCTTGGTGTTCACACCTCAACTGATAAATCTGAGGAACTGTTCCAGATTGAGATGTCATTAAAGGGTTTTGGAAGAAATTGATAAACTAAACACTAATAGGTCACCAGAACCAGAATGTATTCACCCAAGAGTTCTGAAGAACTCAAATGTGAAATTGCAGGATTACTAACTGTAGTCTGTAACATATCATTTAAATCAGCTTCTGTACCAAATGACTGGAGGATAGCTAATGTGACGCCAATTTTTAAAAAGAGCTCCAGAGTTGATCCCTGCAATTACAGTCCAGTAAGCCTAACTTCAGTACTGGGCAAACTGGTTGAAATGATAGTAAAGAACAAAATTGTCAGACACAGAGATTAACATAATTTGTTGGGAAATAGTCAACATGGTTTTTGTAAAGGGAAATCATGCCTCACCAATCTACTAGAATTCTGCGAGGGGGACAAGAAGCATGTGGACAAGGGGAAATCAGTGGATACAGTGTATTTGGGATTTTCAGAAAGCCTTGTTCAAGGTTCCTCACCAAAGACTATTAAGCAAAGTAAGCAGTCATGGGATAAGAGGGAAGGTCCTCTCATGGATGGGTAACTGGTTAAAAGATAGGAAACAAAGGGTAGGAATAAATGGTCAGTTTTCAGAATGGAGAGAGGTAAATAGTGGTGTCCCCCAGAGGTCTGTACTGGGCCCAGTCCTATTCAACATATTCATAAATGATCTGGAAAAAGGGGTAAACAGTGAGGTGGCAAATTTGCAGATGATACAAAACTACTCAAGATAGTTAAGTCTCAGGCAGACTGCGAAGAGCTACAAAAGGATCTCTCAAAATTGGGTGACTGGGCAACAAAATGGCAGATGAAATTCAATGTTGATAAATGCAAAATAATGCACATTGGAAAACATAATCCCAACTATACATATAAAATGAAATTAGCTGTAATGACTCAAGAAAAATCTTGGAGTCATTGTGAATAGTTCTCTGAAAACATCCACTCAATGTGCAGCAGCAGTCAAAAAGCGAACAGAATGTTGGTAATCATTAAGAAAGGGATAGATAGTAAGACAGAAAATATCATATTTCCTCTATATAAATCCATGGTACACCCACATCTTGAATACTGCATGTAGATGGGTCGCCCCATCTCAAAAAAGATATATTGGAATTGGAAATGGTTTAGAAAAGGGCAACAAAAAATTATTAGGGGTATGGAGCATCTGCCATACGAGGAGAGATTAATAAGACTGGGACTATTCAGTTTGGAAAAAAGACGACTAACGGGGTACATGATAGAGGTCTATACAATCATGACTTGTGTGGAGAAAGTAAATAAGGAAGTATTATTTACTCCTTCTCATAACACAAGAACTAGGGGTCACCAAATGAAATTAATAGGCAGCAGGTTTAAAACAAATAGGAAGTATTTTTTCACACAACACAGTCAACCTGTGTAACTCCTTGCCAGAGGATGTTGTGAAGGCCAAGACAACAACAGGGTTCAAAAAAGAACTTAGATAAATTCATGGAGGATAGGTCCCATTAATAGCTATTAGCCAGGCTGGGTAGGAATGGTGTCCCTAGCCTCTGGTTTGCCTGAATCTGGGAATGGGCGTCAGGGGATGGATCACTTGATGATTATCTGTTCTGTTCATTCCCTCCGGGGCACCTCGCATTGGCCACTGTCGGATGACAGGATACTGGGCTAGATGGTCCTTTGGTCTGACCCAGTATGGCCATTCTTATGTACTCTCACACTACACTAATCCATGATATAATTTTATATTTGCAAATCAAAACACAAACTGGACAATGAAATTGTATTTTCCAAAACCTAATTAACCTGATTCTTCACTGTCTTGCACATTCCATAGTTATTTATAATTGTGTCAAAATGTTTCTGAAATGCTACCACTGTAATTTATTGCTGTTCTCCACCCAGCTGGAACTGGTGTAAGTGATGATTAAATGTGTGTGAGGTTCTGCAGAATTAGGCCCAATATACTGTTAAATGTTTAAGTTTAAATTCTACAAAGATGATTAGATGTAATATTCTAAGGGCAATGTGTTCTATATTGGCTTTGCTGACCTCCTTCTGCGCTAAAAAATCCAACCTATATTAATCTCTTTGATTTAAGAAGAGTATTACTACAATAATTTTTCCTCCAGAGACAACACCACTTAATTAAACCTATTGACGTTAACCTCTTAATTCCAAATTTACTTTGTTTAATTTGGGAATGGAGTCAGAGAGAAAAGGGAGTCCTTGAGCAACTGGAAATTGAGGAAGAGCTGAGCAGGTAGAGTGTGAAGTGGAGAGGAGATGACAGTGGAAGAAGAATTAGGGAAGGGCAAATGGAAGCTGTCAACAAGAAGCAGCATGCCAACTGGTACGGACAAAGAGGAGTTACTCTTTGGTCAGATTTTGTGGCCAAAAAAATTTCAAAAGAGTGCTACAGATATTTCCATCTCAACTGGTTCCAACACATGGGATTAAGCTGTTTTACTGCTTCCTGTTGTGACTTATTTGACCTATTAGCTAGTTTCTTTGGGTGACAATTATCCAATTCCCAATTACTCTGATGTGTGTAACACACTAAATTAGGGCAGGGGCCGGATGGAATCCAACTCCCATCCCAGAGAGAGATTTGTAGGCTACAACACAGCCCCTCCATGGTCACTACTCCAGCACTGAACTGGCACAGCAGCCACCACTGCAAACATTAGTGCCATTGGATTTGCACAGTCATTGATCCCATACTTCCTTCCTACCTTGTTCCCAAACCTCCCTCCCTTTGTGTTGACTTGTTAAAGACACTGCACAAGTCCCAACTCCATTCTTGTAGCAACTGCACCCCTGTCACAATCACAGTTCAGGGCTCAAGCAGTACAGAGCATACCTTATAACAGTAGTCTGTACCAGGGTTATTTTCATCCTATAGATCCCATCGCACAGTCCTTTCTCAGGCAAAATGCCTATGAACTACAGGGGATCCTAGGTAAGTGAACCCCTTCTTTTGTACTTGACCCCTATTTAACTTAAACACTAGGAAAAGGGAAGAAAATTATCTCACTGCCAATGTTGCATCAATGAAATTGCTACATTTGCTTCCTCTTTTCTGGTGTACCATCTATTTGTTTACCTTATTTTGGGTAATTAATATCCTTGAGCCACTGAACTATTCCTGTTTCCATTTGTGGACCCCTTCCATTTCTATTAAGAGTGTCAACAGCACACATAACAGCTGTGGTAACCACACTTTTCAGGTACTGAGACACAAACTGGATGCTATAAGCATTCTAGAGTGATTTTATGCTTTATCAAAGTAACACAGACATGACACTATGGGTACCTTAAAAACAACTTTGAAACTTTGTTCAATTTTTCTGAGAGAGACTTGATTTTGCTTTCAATAATCTGCTTCATAAAGCTGTCAAAATGGCAGCTTCCTAAATGGCAGCTTCTTTATTATATTCTGACACTTGCACTATTTTACTGATTTACCAATCTTTAAAATTAGATGTAGCTGTTAGAGTGATCTATATTAATTGATCTTGCCTTTTTATATGCTATTGCTTCCAGGGAACTTTTAAAAAAATCCAAGCTCTTCAAAGTAGCAGGTGTTCTCAATCAATAAAGCATTCTTCCCCCCCCCCCCCCCCCAAAAAAAAAAAGGAAATAATAAATAATCCTACTGTCGGAAATATAAGGTATTTATCAATGTACAGAATCTCTCAAATATGACAGTGATCAAATATGGAAAAAATTCCTTTTCTCTTTATCTGTGATTTTATGTTACAGTGCATATAGCTCTCCATAATAAGTGGCAGAATAAAAAGAGCCCAGTTCCAAAAAAGGTGATTTCCTCCCCCACCCCCCATTAACTGCCATGCACCACAATGTAGCTACCAGGGTTTAACTTCAGCAGGCTTCTGCATAATTCCAGTACTGGAACTGTCAGCACATGAAGTAGCAGATTCTGGGCTTCAGCCATCTCTTCACTTAGGAAGGAAGAGAACCAGTTAACAGCAATGATGCACCAGTTCCAGCAAACAGTGAAGCAGATCCAAGAGAAACTTCAGAAGTTCCAAGTGAGTCAAAGGAGGGACACCACAAGAGCAACTTAACAAGCAACACAGAATCATAGTCAGTCAAAGAGCCTACTGTGAAAAGCAAGCTCTTTTGCTCTAGTGAAGCAACGACCACCTAAGGAGGTGACTTTGTGGTCATCATCAGTCACCTCCCTTAAAATGATCAAGACATCTCACTTCAGTCCATTAGGTCAGAGGAGCTTTCTATTCACTCAGGCCAGAGTTCCTGAAGAGTCATGGGGAAAGCAGTCCTGTTCCAAAGAAGTTTCAGTAGTGTCTTTAGCAGCAGTTGAAAAAGAACCTACATTAGCGGCACTAAAAACTGAAAACAAAAGTGCCAGATTTAAAAAAAACAAACAGATTTGAACAACTTCAGAAGAGTAGAAAAAAAGAAGAGGTGAAGAAAACAGAACATGCTGGAGAAGTAAGAAGGCTGAAAGAATGAAGAAAAAGCATTCTTGATGAAAATTTCTAATGACTGTCTCTTCCTTCAAACCACAGACTATTCAAATGCAGGTTAAAGCACTGCCAAGAAGCACCAGTGCCTATCTACCAAAAAGTTATATCTAATTGGAATAAATAATGACAAAATATATAAACAGAATGGCAACTGGTCAATGAAGTTGACTGATATAACATACTGTAACATATTTGGCACAAAAATAATGAACACAAGGCCAAAGAGGTATGAAGGTTAACTAGACCAAGGAGACTTTATCTTACAATTAAAGTGGACTCAAAAATGTGCTTATATTATGGAGAAGATATTCAAAATGCCAAACAGCTTGTACATACTGTTTCTGTAACTTTGGGCATGCAAATCACTTGCAGAATTTTTGCCCCTATCACTTCCCCACACAAACAGTAATAGCTCAGAACCACTTATAAAGAAGTAAATGTAGTGCAGTGCAAGTACACAGTGTACCTGTACAGTGCATTTAAAAAACTGCATGCAGACTGACTCAGTATCAATGTATAAGACGCTTCTTAGCTCACTAAAACAAAGACTTCCACAACTTCTCACTCATCTCCACCCCAGTCAGAAAAAAATCTCAGGAAATTAGACATTCCTTGTTACATGCCCAGAAGATCAACATCTCTAGTTCAGTCAGAGCAGAGGACAAAGCTCATTCCAGACTTGAGGGCCTTTCACTGTGAACCCTCAGCCACGAGGCAGACACGTCTAAAGATTCTGAGCCAGATTCTCAACTGGTGTAAAATGACAGTTTCCATTAAGTCAGTAATGATTTACTTCAGCTGAGGATCTGGTTCTTTAAACCACCCTCTGACTGGTTATAGCAGGACAGCAACAGTCTCTAAAGTAAACAGGATTCGAACCATACAGGGCTTTATGGATCAATACTCCATGAATGGTACAAAGAAATTGAATCAGGATAGTGTAAGCTCGGGAACAAAGATAGTTATATAAACTCCCTATAGAGGCATCACTAAATAAGCTTCCAAGTGAATTTTGCACATGTAAGTCATATAATTTGTGTGCTTAAGCTGTAATAGAGAGAAAATTGCATTAAGAACAGTTACTTACAGGACAGTAATTGTGGTTCGTGGAGATACTGTTAGTGTGGATTCCAGTATAGACATGCATGCACTTCATGCACGTGAAATTGGATATTTTTGAATTGCAGAGTCTGTCAGGTTTGCACACATGCCCTCTGGTTCCTCATGCTCTTTTGTACATGCATAAAAGGTGATGGGCTCCCTTGTTAGCTGGAGAGTCTGAAAAATAAGGATGAAGGCACTTTGTGGGATACATATATACTAACTCCAACATCTGGAAGAACCACAATTACTGTGGAGTAAGTAACAACTCTTCCTTCTTTGAGTATGTGTCATGTGAATCCCCACTGCAGTGACTGGTAAAACAGTACCCCTTCTGAACAGTGGGATGAGGAGTATCAGCTGCATCAGTCAAACAGAGATTATAATACTGCTCTCCCAAATTTAGCAGCCAGGGCAGATGCCAAGTCCATTGTATAATGCAAATGTTAGTGGGTTACTCCATGTCACTGTCTTGCAGCTCAAGGAAATTGGCACATTTCTGAAGCAGTCAGAGGATGTTGCTTGAGCTCTGGTGCAGCAAGCCTTGATGTTCAGTGGGAGAGGTACACCGGCCAACTTGTAACGAGACACATTGTGATGAGATGGTCTGACCTTCAGAACTCCCAGTTATAGTCAGAAATACTGGAGAGACAACCTGAACAGTTTGGTTCTGTCACTATAGTAAAGTAAAGTTCTGCAAATGTCCAGTGTACGTAACTTCTCTCCTGACATAGTGTGGGGCCTTGGGAAGACAACAGGCAGGTTAACTGATTGATTCAGATGGAACTGTGAGATCGGCTTGGGGATTAATTTAGGGTGAGATTTCACCACCACTTTGTCCCTATGAAACATCATGTAGGGAGGGTGATCTATAAGTGCTTGGAACTCACTCTCTCTCTTTCTCAGCCAAAGAGATAGCAACTAGGAAGACAGTCTTCAAAGTGAGGTGAAGTAGGGAGTATTCTGAAAAAGGCTCAAAGGGAGACCTCAGGAGTCTCAAGAGGACAATGCTGAGGTCCCAGGCAGAAGCAGGTTCTCTGACTGCTGGTTAAGTATGACACAGATCTTTAAGGAACTTCAACACTATCAGGTGGGAGAAGATGGAGCATAACTGAACAGGTGGATGACATGCAGAGATTGCTGTGAGGTGGACCTTAATGGAGTTGAATGAAAGGCCAATGTATTTCAAATGCAGGAAGTAGTCAAGGATCTTAAGTCTGCATAGGGTTCAGTTATGCTGGACTACTATGATAGAACCTCTTCCATTTAGACAAATAAGTCTTTCTAATGGATACCTTCCAGCTCTGTATCAGGATCTCCTGGACTTGTCTGGAACAGTCCCTGTCCGTGGTACTTAACCAGCCAACATCCAGGCTGTCAGATTCAGGAATTTTGGATATGGAAGAAGTAATCTGATTGTGGTGCTGTGAAATCAGGTTCAGGCAGTCTGGGAGCTGAGTAGGTATATGAATAGATATCTACGACAAGTGTGTCAGTCAAAATTGCCTTGGCCAGTAAAGAGCTATAAGAATGATCATGGCTCTGTCTCATTTGATTTTGGATATCACACTGGGGATCAGAAGAATTGGTTGAAAGAAGTAAAGAGGGTCTTGATTTCACTGCAAAAGGAAAGTGTCTGGTAGCAATCCCACACTCCTGGCCCTTCTGGAACAAAAGTTCTGACATCAGGCATTGTCCTTGATAATAAACAGGTCTATCACCCAAATCCCTCAACAATGAAATATCAACTCGATGATGAACCTCCACAGGAACCATTCATGACTGGTCACAGATTATCTGCTCAGGAAGTCCACGGGGTTGTTGCTGACTCTCAGAAAATGAAGAGGCTTATCCTGTGCTGGTTGCACCATGTCCAAATTTTGATGGCCTCCATACAGGGGGGAAATGAGCAGGCACCTCCTTGCTTGCTTATATAATGAATCACAGACGTTTTGTTCATCAGGATCTGCACTGTAGAATGTCATACAGGATAGTCTGATGGCTCTGAGTTCTATGACATTTATGTTAAATCCTATGACTTCCAGAGACTATGTCCCTTGCATTTGTAGGTGGTCCAGATGGGCTCCCGACCCTGTATCTGACACATCTCTGTGATTTAAGTTCTTGTTGGGGGAGGGACTGAGAATGGTACCTCCTTGGATGTTCTACTCACAATGTCAGTTCTGAGAGGATATGAAATGGAACAGAGACCTTCCTGTCCTCTGGCAGCTTACCAGAGGGTAGACTGACCTGAGCCAGGAGAAGTCTTGCAAGTAGCCTCATGTACGTGTATGCAGACATATGGCCTAATACTCTGAGGCAAATCCATACAGTCGTAGCCAGGTTTGATTTTAAGTTGAGCAGAAGCTGTCCTCGTGTAGGTATGCGCTCTCCAACCTGGAATTTATTGTAGCTCCTATGAGCACTAGTGTTTGTGATGGGATGAAAGACTATTTTTGTAGTTCACTAGAGGCCCAGCTGGGCGAATACAGTAAATATATTCCACCGTCTTCTGCTGAGAGCTGTATCTGATTAGTCAGTCGTCCAGATAAGGGTTAACTTTAAGGCCCTATGTTCTCAGGTGAGCCACTAGCACACTGCATTTTGTGAAGACTCATTACCATAGAGAATCTGAAAGGCAGTATCTTGTACTGATAGTGAGTTGGCCCCACTGTGAATCTCAGACACTTCTTGTGGGTCATGTGGATGACTATATGGAAGTACGCATCCTGTAAGCTGAGAGCAATGAACCAGTTTTAGGCCTGCAGAGATGGATTGAGGGAGGTAAGCATTATCATCCTGAATCTTGAGACGCTGAATGTATTTGTCATATTCTAGACCTGAGGAAACTGAACAAAGGCTCCCTTTTTCCTTTGGATGAGGAAGTATGGGGAGTACAACCTCTTCTCCCCATGTACTCCGAAGTAGCCTCCTCTATGGCTCCTGCAAAAAGCCACGAGGCCACTTTTTGTAACAGAGTCTCATGGAAAAAGTTCCTCAAGAGGGATAGGGAAGTGGGTTGGGTAGGTGATAAGGTAAACACAGGCGATGATGTCTAACATCCACTTGTCCAATGCGATAGTGGACCAAGACCTTTACTCTGATGCCACTGGGTGAGCAATGAAGGCCAACAATGGGACTCTCTTGGGATCCTGGGATCTTTTCCTTGGCAGGTACTCATGTTGTTGACCCTAATGGTAGAACAGTGTCCTCTGCGAGGACTGGTACTTACATTGCTTTCTGTAGGGTTCTGGTGCATAAATCCCTGGCAACTGTAGCCGATGAATTTTTCAGGAAATAGAGCTTTTCATCCCTTCTTTTGCTAAATAGTTCTATCCCTTTGAAGGGCAGGTCCTTGATGGTGGCTTGCACTTCTTTTGGTATTCTGGGCACTAAAAGCCAAGGGGACCATCTCAAAATGAGAGCCACGACCATTGACCTTGCTGCCATGTTGGCTGCAATTATGGCTGGCTAAAATGCTATTCTAGTGACCCTCTGGTCTTGTGACCTTTTTCGAGGAGAGAAAGACCCTGGACCTGGATTTCTCCTGCACTGCTGATACCACCAGGGACCATGGATTTGGAGTGTGTGTGTGTGTGCGCGTGTGCGCGTGCAGAAATGATCAAAGCCCTGTGGGGGCACTTGGTATCTTTTCCCCTATTCATTGAGATGTGGAAGAAACTGCTCCAGTATGCCCTCATGGATTGTGGGGGGGGGGGGGGGATCAATTCTGGCTGGAGTCGTAGAACTTAGTATATAAAAAAGCTTGCGGGACTTCTCCTGTATGGCTATGGTTTCAACATCCAGGGTCTCTACAATGTGGGATAGGAGATCATGGAACACCTTGAAGTCATCAATCACTGGAGATGGGGCTAGTGTCACTTGCCTCATTGGGTAATGAAGACTAGTCCATCAGTGGAAACAGCAGTTGTTCCTCCACTACCTCCAGATGTGGGGCCTAATGTCAGGCTCTGGTGTTGATGACCTGCCTAACAACCGCACTGGAGAGTGGGATTTCATCATCTTCCTGAATGCAGAAGAGGGGCATCTTCTCTGGGACACCTGTGACGGTGGTCTCCAATAAGACCAAGATGGCAAGCTGTAGGGATACTGGTCTGAGGTAGGCTGTCCCAGTGCCATTTATGCCTCACCTGGGGCAGAGCTCTTAGTGAGAGCCCTCTTGTACCATTCTTGGGGTCATTCTCTGAAGCACCCCTAGTTGCCGCAGGTAAAAACGAGTAGCCTGGCAAGGGTGAAGAGGAGCAGATCTCTTCAAATAGTGGTGTGATTGAATGACATGGCCTCTGTACTGGTTCTGGTTGCCACTTCAGTGAGGAGGATGTCCCTGAAGGGGACACTGATGACTCTGGGAGGACATATCCCAGGTTCTCGACCAATTCTACCATTTACAGCAGTACTGGTGCTGGAACTCCTTTCTCCTGTGCCAATCCCATTTTGGCAGAGGATGTGGAAGCTGTGTTTTTGGAGGAGTGATGTTTTATGTCCTTTTAGGATGATCCTGTGTAGTGTTAGGAGCTATGTTCATACTCAGTCTGGCTCTGCCTCCCAGCGTCACTTTTCTGTGTCCAGGGCAGCTTCTTTGCTGCCTTCTTTTCACTACATAATCCTAGTGCATGCTGCCTGCTCAGGGGAGTCATGGAGCAATGCTGACTCTTTTGTCTCTGCTTTGATGGTGATTGTTTCCTCTGAATCTGAAGTGACCTGCATGGATAATTCAAGGAGATGTAAACTGAGCCAAGCAGCATCCCTAAACGTGCAGGTCCTTCAGAAAAACAACCAGCATACCAAGCACCCTGGGTTCTGGCTCTCCTCCAAGAGGAAGAGGCATCAAGCTTTGTCCATCAGTTAGGGGGATCAGCCCATCACATGACTGGTAATGTTTGAACCCTGATGCTTTTGAGCTCAACATGAAGTGTGGTGGTTGGTGTGAAGTGCTTCGCTCCATTGTAATGGAGTGTATTGGAGAGTCTTCCACTTTTCGGGAGGGGAGGGGTTGGGGGTTGGTGTGGAACATAAAATTTGGTAAAGGAGGGGGGGGAAGAGATGGATGTGAGATTTCTTCACTAAATTATTTGAAAACAATTAAAGTAGTAGGCCGGACACTTGCTGGGTTCTTGCTCATTTCCACACTTGATAAAATGGCACAGGAACATGAGGAGACACAGGATGCAGGCATGGCCCCAACAAACATTACTATTCAAAAGACTATGATCTTACATGCATGAGGCACATGCACACCTACCATAGGATCTAAGCAGAGACATACTCAAAGCAGAAGCAAGTGATTTTCATGTGTACAAAGAGGCCATGTCAGAAGGTAATATATAAGAGTACACTATCAAGCTATGGTTTATTTCATGTGCTTTTAGCTTCTTAGGGGGAAAGAGAAAGGTAGGGGTGAGAACTAGTGCAACAAGATTTTATGCCCGTTCCTCAAAGTATAGCCTATAATAATAAAAAAGAGAAAAATATGCAATCTAACAAAATATATTTTGACAATTTTTTAAAAGACTACTAGCAAACTGAATTTAGTATTATTTCACCATTATACATGGTAACAAATGAAAAAAAGTGACAGATTTTTGCAAAAAATGAAACAATTACTATAAAAACAGTATTGCATGCATTTTTAGGAGACAGCCTTTTGTAAAGGGGGGGAAAAAAACAAAAGTTGGCAGCCACAACACATTTTGTATAACTTAAAATAGCATCACAAGTCACCTCACTATGGACTATCTTTTAAAATTATGAAATTGACAGCCATCTGAAAAAAGACCTCACAAGCACCAGGGGAACAGTTAGTTACCAGACTGAGCAACAAAAATCTGTCGTAGTAGTGCTGACTGTGTGCCATAAATCAAGATTACAACAAGGTCTCTGAAGAGAGTGCATAAGAAGCAGAATTCTGACATCAACTCAGAGTGGAACTTTCCTGGGTGGCCATTCTGAAAACTCCTTTAAAGCTCACTCTGTAAAATCTCCTAGCTTTGTGGTTCTCTCATCTGGAGAGTTCAGGAAGCAATATTCATGACCTGCCAAGAGATGCTGACATATATGTTATGTCAGTGGATGTGTAGGACTTTATCCCAACTTTAAGAGTTTATTTATCTAGAAAGTAGGTGTGTAAACATGCCAAATATGTTTTAAAGAAGTATTTCCTTGAGTATTCTCAGGTCACTTTTGCCCAATTAAGGGACAGAGATGTGGAGACAGATATAAAAATATAATCTAATAACTTCAATATTCTAATTTGCATAGTTCATTCCAATAAGCCACCCACTTCTCGTCCCACACTTGAATGTTTTAAATACTGAACATTTCCTTAGTATACAGCATTAGAAGCCAACACATCAATAGGTGGATCAGGATTTTCAAAGCTTCCTGAGGGAGCTGAACTCCAAATTCCCAATAAATTAATGAGATTAGGATATTAAAATCTCTTAGATGTCATTGAAAATCTCAGATGCAGCATCCTGCATTTTGCACAGGAAATTCAAATCCTCTTTACATTATTTCTCATGTTGGGTAGTAGGTCAGATTAGAAAAGACACGCGTCTGTATTGGAAAAGAAAGCTGTTTTCATCTCCAACCTTAGCAGCAAGTTCATACTGCATGATTCAGGTCCACTTTGGGGGAAAAAGAGAAAATATGTACTTAATCTCTGCCATCAGGCATCTATAACATATTGCCACATACTGTGTGTATACAAGCATGGTACACACAGGTAGATTGTGGCCTACTAGGGTATGTCTACATAGCCTGTGGAAGTGAAATTCACAGCCCGGGTCAACAGACTTATGCTAGTAGAACTTGTGCTTTAAAAATAACTTTGCAGACAGTGCTTTGAAATTGCGGCTCAGGCTCTGAAGCCTAGGGAAGAGGGTGGGCTTCACAGAAGACTGTGAAGAGATATGGAGAAAGAATGGGACTGGAGTAGCTACCTATCCTCCATGATTAGTTATGGAGGGGAACTGAATGGCATGCACCCTAGAATATAGGGGAAGATAAGTGGAGTCCCTGTGGGCAGTAAATAGGGAAGCCTTTATTTTTATGTATCTAGTGATTGATTTTCAACAAAATGTGATTTTTGTCTTAAAATGAGATTTTTTTTTTAAACAATCATGATTTTTTGGGAGGGGAAAGGAGTCTGACTTACCATTTTTGAATGCTTGGGATAGGAAGTTCTTTACCTCAGGAACTAGGACTGACAGCAAAACCTTAGGCTTCAGGTGCTACTGTTCTAGTTAGGAATCTATGCATTAGCAATATTCACATCACATTTCCAAAGACTGCAAGATAAGAAGTTATTTCCCAGCAATATTTTCTGTTATTTTCTGAAGTAAAGGTTTGCAAAATTGTTGAAAAAACTGCACTTTATTTCCTATGTCTGCAATTTCCATTTGTTCTGTTTCTAACATATATAATGGAAACATTCTGTTTATGAAAGTGCAAAAAAAGTCAGCTCATAATTTTCTTTCAAAATTGTTTAGCCATACCCAGGAAATCTGTCTAGACATAGCTAAGGTTAAATTATACAACGTGAACATTTGAAATATTGAATTATGCAATATTAAAGGGTTTTTTAGTGCATAAAAATCTAGCAGCATTGAATTAAATCCTACTGCAGATCAATTAAAAAAATACAAGTGGAGAGAACATAGAACCTTCATTTATATAGCACCTTTCATTTAAAAGGATCCCAAAGTGCTTCACAAATAATAAAACACAGAGCATCACTGAAATGATGCAGCCACTTCTGGGGTGGAAGGCAGCAACAATTCAGCAGGCAAGAGAAGGGGAAGATCTGAACTAGAACAGCAGAGTGAACCTCTGTTCTTACTAACTGTGCTTGAGATCCATACAGAATAGAAAGCAGCTTGATATTTTTCCTCTTCGAAAAGATATGCACACACAAACTACTTGGTACTCAGTTTTCTCTTCTGGAAGGATGAAGCTTTAGAATGATCTTGCTGGGATTCAGTCAGACTTCTGACCAGTTTAATTATAAGCATTTTGTGAAATTTCTTTAAATTATAGTAAGTGACATTTGAATGCTGCCAAGTCAACCAGCCTACTAGTGTAGAGGCAATATGCCATTCTGTTTTGCAAAAACTTGATTCTGAAGCAAAGGATTTCTAATTCCCTGGGCAAACACAGGATTAACATTTCCTAAAGGAGCTTCACTTGTTCTAAAGGGGGTTTGCTTGGGAGCTTTATTGCTTTTCACAACTTCTCCTACCAGATGAAAGCCCAAAAAATGACTACATAAAGAGCTTGAGCCACATTCATTATTGGCATAAGCAGGTGCATTTCCACAGAAGTTAGAGTTGTTCTGATTACACCAGTAGTAAAGTATCTTTTATGTCTAGATGAAAGACACGGAGTCAGCTGCTGGTGACAGAGATATGAAGATTCAGCTGGGATGTTTGGAAAGATTGATGAACTCTGCAACTACCCAAACTACTTGTAGGGAGGGAGGGTCTATGCCAACTCTGAATAAGCAGATGCGGAGAAGAGGAATTATAGGTGGGTCAAGGCAGGTGGCACTAAATCTGCATTTACTTGAATCCAGTGTTCATGATCTCCTGCATGTGCGCTGCAGAATGGCCATGGAGAGGCTATGCTCTGGTCACAGAGGTATCATGCTGCAACCCCCCCAACAGGATTAAATTCCATTTGCTCAAACTCTATATACCTCTGCCAAGTCACAGATTCTGTTACCTTTACTTTGAAGAACAAGCATAATTTCTCCTACTGTAGAGCACAGGTAATTTCCCCTAACAAAATAAACCTGATTCTTTGGATGTAAATTTCCATTTCTATTCTGGATGATCGAATTGTCTTGAACTGAATTCACTAAAAACTGAAACTTTGTTTCTGTAACATCACCTGTTTTCAGTTACAATCATCTTTCTCCTTTGTTAACATTCTTCTGAGATGAGACCTTGTATATAATATGATTCATCATCAGCCTAGGCCCATGATTGACTGTCTTGGCACCATACTTATCATAAATCCATGATACTCCAGAAACTATATCATAATGGTAAATTCTCAGAATGGAGAGGGGGTAACTAGTAGTGTTCCCCAAGGGTCAGTCCTAGGACCAATCCTGTTCAACTTATTCATAAATGATCTGGAGAAAGGGGTAAAAAGAGAGGTGGCAAAGTTCGCAGATGATACTAAACTGCTCAAGATAGTTAAGACCAAAGCAGACTGAAGAACTTCAAAAAGATCTCACAAAACTAAGTGATTGGGCAACAAAATGGAAAATGAAAGTTAATGTGGATAAATGTAAAGTAATGCACATTGGAAAAAATAACTGCAACTATACATACAATATGATGGGAGCTAATTTAGCTACAACGAATCAGGAAAAAGATCTTGGAGTCATTGTGGTTAGTTCTCTGAAGAAGTCCACGCAGTGTGCAGAGGGGGTCAAAAAAGCAAACCGGATGTTAGGAATCATTAAAAAGAGGATAGAGAATAAGAAGGAGAATATATTATTGCCCTTATATAAATCGATGGTACACCCACATCTTGAATACTGCATACAGATGTGGTCTCCTCATCTCAAAAAAGATATACTGGCACTAGAAAAGGGCAACTAAAATGATTAGGGGTTTGGAACGGGTCCCATATGACGAGAGATTAAAGAGGTTAGGACTTTTCAGCTTTGAAAAGAGGAGACTAAGGGGGGATATGACAGAGGTATTTAAAATCGTGAGTGATGTGGAGAAAGTAGATAAGGAAAAGTTATTTACTTATTCCCATAATACAAGAACTAGGGGTCACCAAATGAAATTAATAGGCAGCAGGTTTAAAACAAATACAAGGAAGTTCTTCTTCACACAGCTCACAGTCAACTTGTGGAACGCCTTACCTGAGGAGGTTGTGAAGGCTCGGACTATAACAGCATTTAAAAGAGAACTGGATAAATTCATGGAGCTTAAGTCCATTAATGGCTATTAGCCAGGATGGGTAACGAATGGTGTCCCTAGACTCTGTTTGTCAGAGGGTGGAGACGGATGGCAGGAGAGAGATCACTTGATCATTACCTGTTAGGTTCACACCCTCTGGGGCACCTGGAATTGGCCACTGTCGGTAGACAGGATTCTGGACTAGATGGACCTTTGGTCTGACCCAGTACGGCCGTTCTTATGTTCTGTATTTGTTTCGGTTCTTTTGCTGTGTGTACAGTAGAATTTTCCAGAAAGAGACAAGAGTGAATTTCCTTACTGTGATCCTGAAATAGATCCTGGGAACACTTGTCAAATCAAATGGTAGCATTCCCCCTACTTCCCCAACTCCGATCATTACCATCCATAGGCAAAGCAAGTCTGTGGAAATATAAATGGGAATATAAAAATAAACCTATTTTAGAAATCTATTTAGATGTGTCAGATGGAACTGTGCTCTGCTTGTTACTGCTTCTCTGATGCTAGAAATAGGACAGAGAGCAATCTTTGATGGGAAAGAGGGTAAATTGCTCTGATTTGAAGTAGATAATTCATATCCTGTTATTTCCATTAGCTGATTGGGAATGGGACAAAAACTGTGCCTGTGATCCTTGCACAACTCCATATAGTATCCTCTCTGGATAATGTCCAGTGATCTCATTTTGATCAAATCTGTTGGTAGCCATTTGCTCCCAAACTGAAAGAGCATGACACCAGTTGGGGGTGGGGAGGGGAAAGAGAGTCCAACTTCAGATAGGGTTGAGCTACTGACCTTGTCTCAGCACTCTGGCTTGGTTCCAGCTATCACTTGCAAAGTGATTTTCTATCTTGTACTTCAGGGACTGTTTCAACATGCCATATGACCTGTAGTCCCTTCTACAATGTCTGGCAGGAACAAGGATTGTAAAACCACTTTTCTGAGGACTCTGAATAGCCTCTGCTTTTTATAAAGTTTCTCCCTGTAGCACTGGGAGAGCTGGGAAGTGATTTGCCTGCACCTTTGATATCAATACTAAGACCCCATATACCCACATGAAACAGATTTATGTCACACACTTTCGAGGAGAAACCCTTAGTCTTCTTTTATATTGAGAGGACCATACTTACAATACTGACCACTCATGCTAACACTGCTTGTGAAAGCATATGGACCGTGTGAAGTATATTTCATACATTTATTTTTGTGATAAGGCTGATGTTTACAGGGCTTTCATGCCCTGGCTGCTTGTGAAGGGCCTGTATAGTGAGGAAGTCACTCTTCCAGGTTAAAAAAAAACCCTCCCTCAACAGAAACCCTGAGTCCCTGGCCACCAAAGAAGACAGCCCCAGAGGATGTGAACCTAACAGGTAATGATCACGTTTGGTAGCGACACCAGGCTGAATCTGGACTAGTAGACATTGACAAACTTTATGTCCTTATAGCATGGAGGCCGGGGGAGCTAGAAAGAGGTAAACGGTGGGCCAAGAGACCCCTTACTGCTTGCTTCTTCTGCCACATCTGGGCTGTGTTGCCACTTCATGGCCAGACACTGCAGGGAGGAAGTGAAGTTGATGGTGAGGCTTGGCTACCTTAAGCAGCAGCTGGGAACAATAAACTGGATATTAGGGGATAGTGATAGGCAGATACTTTCCTAGTCTGTTAGGGAAGGCAGGAAATCTCCACTCCTCTCATCTTCCCAGAGAAGGGATAAACCACTACAGCTTGTCTAGGACCGCCACAGACATCCTAAACACAGTTACACACTACTCTGCCTCAAAGTCTATTGTTTCTATATCTGACACCCCCCACCCTCTTAACTCTGATTTGGACAGCTGGCTTTCCTCCTTAAAAGGAGGAAGAATTCCTAGGATGGGTGAGTAACCACGCCCAGAGGAATCAGCACTAGTCTTTAGTTTGGCTTTTTCTGTGTTAATGTGCCACTCTGCACTCTGAGAAAGTGAGCAGGGGAATTGGATACTGAGGATTAGCTGCCATGCTGAACTCACTGAAGCTGAGCAGGGGAACCAATGCTGATTATATTTATATCCCCTTTGGGAGTTTGTCCCTATGAGCTTGCGTCAGAGATGGCAGTTGCTGACGCTACAGGGATCAAAGTGAGATTTCCCATTTGGCATGCTTCCATTTGGCATCACTGCTCCAGTGCAGATGGGGAAGGAGCTGCTTGCCCCGGAGGCAGTTTTTCCAATTGCCTTCCTCTGTTGCCAGTACCTTACAGGTCTGGTTTTGCCCCCAATCTGCATGGTGTCTGAAGTACCCATTTTAATATATCTGTGGACCTTACCACAGAACATTAAGATGCATGTACAGGTGTCAACAACATAGCTAAAGAGGTTGTGAACATATAATAGTGTTGCATACATCGACTGTTGCTTCTTTTCAGAAGCCGTCCCAAAATGCCCCCCATACTGACAGTTAAGTCGGTGCAAGCGCTCCTGGCAACGACATGCAAAAGCAATTTAATTACTAAGGTGGCTGTACATCCATGTAACTTAAGTCAACTTTATTTTGTAGTGTAGACTTGTCCTAATATCCTGGGACCAACACAGCTACAACAACACTGCATACAATCATTTGACTTTGGCAGCTAAACTACTAAGATGACATCAGCAACATTTAGTCAGTCAGAAAAATGGATTGACTATAATACCTTGAGCAGCAAGTTAAATCTGCTTTACCTAGCTTGAACCTAGTGTTCTCAATTACCTGTGAGACAGTTTTTCTATTTGATATTTTATTAACCTGAACAGAAATCCAGAATCTGCCAACATACTGCACTGAGTAGTTTGGCTGCCAATGTCCCTAACAATATGCTAAAGAATGTAATAACACAAAAATGAAAACAGGCATACACAAAGACTAAAATGCTTCAATTTTAAAATAAACTTTATTATAAGTGTCTTGGAAACTACAATTGGGTCAGATCTGACCAAATCTGGGGTTGATCTGATCCAAACAATATTATAGAAGCCATTCTATTTGAGCCTGAATGCAAGAACCAAGTAACAGTTGCAATACCAGATGCATTCATGTTATTTTAAAATATCATCTACCAAGATACACTTTACCTAAAAAAATTGAAATGAGATTTGACATATTCAATTGGTAAGAGTTAATATTTAAATCTCTCTTTTCCTGACATGCCCACAGCCCCACTCCCCACATACACACACTTCCATGTTCTCTTTTCAAGCAGAAAAGTGAGGGACATCTGGCCCTTTTCTAATATATTTATTTATATCACAATTGATACAACTTTTATTTATATCACACAAAAAACTCTCTACTCACTTCTTTACTTTTGAAGTGTTAATGATAATCTGTGGAAAGAATCTTGTGAGCCTACCCTAGTAAACTGTAATCCAGAAATCCCTACAACTTTTAAGACACAGGGACTAATATATATCCTATCCCACTTCACTCTGCAAAGACACAGAGCCTTTATTCCAAGAAGAACTTTCAGTAAAAAATGATGTGTGAACAGCAGACACTGATGTTCACACAAGCATACTGCATACAACCCAGCAGGCAATTTTTCTGTTTTTTTTGGATTATACTCTGAAGGTGCTGGCACAATGGAATTTCAATACCATAACTGCTTATTTGTCTATGTGCCAGCTTCTGAAATAACAGGTAAAAACAAAACAAAACAAAAAACCACAAAAAACACAAAATAAAACCCCCTCTCTTTATAAATTTATGGGAATCACAAAATGTTTTTAATTCTCCAGTTCAAATGATGTAATTTATAACCATGACACAAACAGAGAAGCAGCACAAAAGAAGGGAAAATACAGAAATAACATAATGTTCCCAAGGTTCAGTTTACAAGGACCTCACACAAAGTTGTTTTTTTTTTTTTTGCAACTCTTACTAGAAACAGTATTATTTGCTAAAAATGAAGTAGCTGCCAAAGCTATGATCCATCTAAAGCAAACATGTTTAAGATGGAAATAGAGTGTTAATGCTGAAGAAAGGCAGAATTGAGTATACAAATTTTCTCTAAAAACTGTTGGAGACGGCACTACACTAAGTTTGTTTTTTCAGCTTTTTGACTGAAAATTGATTGCATTTACAGATAGAATTCTTAAATTATATAGCTACCTTAAAACAATAACAGAAGTAATCAAATCTCAAACTTTCTAATTAAACCTTTATTCCTTCAGTAGGTTATTGGGAATTCAGCACTAGTCTTGGTTCACATGATAGAACAATGGGAAAATTTTCCGAATGGTTGAACGCTAACTCTGACAAGTGTGGAGAGCCAACTACAATACATTATATGGTAGCATAACCTGCCACCCACATTGCTGAGAGAACAGCTTTCAAACACATGCATTGAGCTGTAAAACCACAAAATCCCTTATTACATATTGTCTCTTACTTTAGGTGAAATATACCATCTTTTCCCCCATTTACAGATCTGCGGGGGGTTTTTAAAACTGTCATCTGTTAAGTTTATTCAATAGTTAAAACAGTCTTTTACAAACTGTTTCACAAATGCTATCTTGCCTGTTTTGTTTTTACACAGGCAAACAAATTATCACTGTCTTACAGTATACAATGAAGTCTGACATGTCTTCCACAGTTTCCCACAGCTTATTTAGATATCTGGTGCTGTTTCTTTCCATGTGACATTCACCAACCTTCCGTAAAATGACAAAAGTCTAACGTAGGTGGCATCTGTATAAAACAGATTTAATTTTTAAAGACTTATTTCTGGGATGAAATGTTTTTGGGCTTTCTGATATTTTAATGAAAAATACATGATCAACAGTCATAAAAAGTCATACTCAAGATTATGTTCTTGATAGGAAATGTAGATGTACTGTATTTACTGTGATTATTTTCTATTTCTATCCAATACAAATGGATTCTGGGGATTATATTGACATAGGACGTATGGTTCTGGATATTGGTACACTCATGTAAATAGTCAGCACTGCAGAATGACAAATATACTCCACCCTCATTACAACACACCGTGATTCCCAGCCAAGAATTCTTGTCTTGTCAGAAAAGGGTGCATTACAATAAAAAGCAATCCAACAAGCCAAATTACACAAGAGGACTCGAGCCACAATGTTAACTACAATTGTTAGGATATATAGCTCTGACTGGGGAAAGTGAGATATTTAACGATTTTATGAATGTACATGACTTCCTTGCTACAAGAAAGATCACTTAAATTTTTGCTGTGTACAAACCCTGCTCAGTTAATGATTTTGCCCCATGTTTGCTGATTGAATAATCGCATTACAAGATAGTTAGAGAATATACAGTTTCTTCTGGGGTTTTCATTTGCAACTTTGTTGGCAGGGGAATTTTATTTGCAAGTGTTTCTATTATACTGACAGGGTCAATTAATCCAGTGAACTATTGGTCATTCTGTCTGATAGCTCAGTGGACTATTCAAGCAGCCACTTTCATAACTCACAACTGAATGCAGCCAGTTACCCTGGTAAACATTACAGCACTGACTGTCCATGGGGATTTAAGCATGTTTATTTTGGTCACGTACAAAGGTAATGTGATTTTTTTCACATTTTGACACAATACTAATATAATTGGAGATTAATTTTAAATGCTTTTTAAAACAATATTGATTGGCTCCTTTAGATTTAATAGGAAAAGATTCAAGTATGTGGGTGCTTGGATACATAAGCATTTATTGGTCTTTCTTGGAGTGCCAGGAGGTGGCCAACATTGTCAAGGAAAGCTAAAAACTAAAATGTTCTTGGTCCATCTTAGTGATGAAATTAAATGAGAGGCACTTTCAAGGACTCAAAAACTTCTTGGATGTAGTAGAAAAGATTAAAAGCTACAGATAAAGCCCCTGAAGATGTA
The DNA here is from genome assembly GCF_027887155.1 of Malaclemys terrapin pileata. Lineage (NCBI taxonomy): Eukaryota > Metazoa > Chordata > Testudines > Emydidae > Malaclemys > Malaclemys terrapin. Next base: position 88,292,297 of record NC_071509.1, on the reverse strand, counting down.
TACCTTAACTGAGTAGCAGATACACAAGAAGAAAATACAGAGAATAAGGGGAGGAGGGAGGAAGTAGTACAGAGAACAAAACAGGGTGATACATAACAGAAATACATAACCAAAATAAAGACATTTTAACTACATGGGACAAATTCATCCCTGGTGTAAAGAAAAGGTTACCTACCTTCCATAACTGGAGTTCTTCATGATGTGTGGTTCCTATCTGTATTCCACTGTGGGTATGCATGTACTCCATGCACTTGAGACCAGAACATTCTTACAAGTAGCATAGGCATGGACCAATGGACACGCTTTCCCTCCTCTGCTCTGAGAGTGTGTGCACGCGCGCGCGCAGCACTCTCCAGTTCCTTCTCTATCATGAATCAAGTGTCTTGATCCAAAACAGGGGGGAAGGAGGACAGGTAATGGAATACAGATTGGGACTACACATCTTGAAGAACTCTAGTTACAGAAGACAGGTAACCGTTCTTTTTCTTCAAGTGATGGTCCGCGTGTGTATTACACTGTGTGTTACTGACAAGCAGTATTCATAGAAGAGGGTGTGAGGACTTCTGTCATATTTATGATTGTAGGACAGCTGACACAAAGGATGCATCAGTTGAGTAGGCTTACGCTAGGGCATGGTACCTTGTGATGGTCTGAATAAAACTCCACATCTCTGCTTTACAGATACCAAGGAGTGGTACCTGCCAAAGCAGTTACCAAAGCAGCCTTTGCTCTGGTGGAGTGGCCCTTCACTCTGCAAGGTGGAAACACATCAGATAACTGGTAACAGAGCAAGACAGAGCCCAAAATCCACTTGAATAGTCTTTGTAAATAAAGATCATGATTACCTTTTATATGTTCCACTAGGCCTACACAGAGCCCAGGCTAAAAAAGCTTTGCTCTTTGAAGATAGAAAGCCAATTCCCAACATGTGTCCAGGGAATGGAGACTGATCCTCAATGGTGGTATGAGGTTTAGGAATAAACAGTCACAAACTGGGACATAGGTAATCTGGCCTAGCAGTCAGAGCTGGAATCATGGGCGGTGCGACTCCTGCATTTGGGGAGGCTAGGCCTGAGTGCCTGAAGCTCCCTAGAAGTGGAGGAAGCCCCCATTGGCCCCCAGACCGTGGCCCTACCCACTGCTCCACCCCAAGGCTCGCCCCCACTCGGCCTCCTCCCCCAAGGCCCCATCCATGCTCCACCCCAGGCCTCACTCCCATTCTGCCCCCTCCCCCGAGGCTGCACGTAAGTATGTCCCAAAAGTAATGTAGGACTTCTACATTAATTAGACGATATGCCTCACTGTATGTCAGGAATCAGGACCTGCAGCTGGGTCTGGGACTAGTTAGCTGCCTGTGATGGGGTACATCTACCCTGCACTGACCCAGCTGGGGTTAATCACACACTGGAATGAAGAGGCAATGCCCCTTTGCCCCTGCTGGACATGCTCAAACTGGAAACAGGATATAAAAGAGTGTGGCACAGCTCAGTCTGGGCTGGCTCAGGAGGACAGCAGATGCATGCTGCAGGCTCCTGCCAGGGAGTTGCTAGAGCTACAGGCTGCAGAGACCCAGCCTCCCCAAATGCAGACATTGAGGTGCAGAAGGTCTAATACCGGTCTGCATTAGCCTTTCTTCTTGGAGATGAGGAATTATGATGAATAAAATCCCTTTCCTCGATGTTGAAGTAGTACTGACTCAATGGCACTTATTAGAAAGAGGAAGTCTACCTCCCGTAAGAGTTGCCTCTCGTGACAGTGGTCTCGGAAAAGGGACTAGGACACTATGGTGTAACCAAAGTGGACAGTATCGAGAACCTATTTGTCCATTGTTATTCTCTACTATACATGCAAAAATTGAGCAAAGCATCTACTAAAACAGATCTTGGAAGTGGGAGGACCTTAGGTAAATTCCCATAAAAAGTACTATTTGACAGGCAGTTGTAGCTAGAAAGAGGTGGCACACTCTCCTTGTTCTGCTGCACCCTCTGACACTTACATGGGGATTCATACCCTCTGGTGAAAGAAGGGCTGTGTGTTGGTCTAGGCTGAAAAGGTTGGCTTGTGTATTTCCTTTTGGGCGCTGAGGTGTATATCCTCAGAAAACAGGGGGCTGCCCTTGAATCATTTAATGACTACAATGACTCATCAGTCTGTTGATTTAACAGGCAGTCCCCTTGAAAAGGAAGGCTCCACAGTGGATTGTACTTCCCTGGGGAAACCTGAGGAATAAAGCCAGGACTCCCTGCATATAACATGGGTAGTTGCTATCGATCTAGAGGCTATATCCGCATAGTATACTGCAGCTTGAAGAGATGATCTGGCTATCAGACTACCCTTGTCAATAGGGACTTGGAATTGCACTCTGTCCTCCTGAGGGAGTTTGTCACTAAATTCCAAAGCCTTGAAGTAGTCGCTGAAATCATACTTTGCAATAGTAGTTGGCTATTTAGAATTGTAGGCTGTAGATGTAAATACTTTTCTCCCTAGAAAGTCCAAGCATTTGGCCTCCTTATCTGAGTAAATCTTGTGTGTTGTCATCTACTCCTTTCTGTATAGCCTGAACAACCAGGGAGTTGGGGACACAATGTGTGAAAAGAAACTCTGCTCCCTTAGTAGGAACAAAGTACCTCTTTTCTGCTCTCTTACGAGTGGGTCTCTTGTTGCTGGGATGTTCCATGTCACTTTGGCAGATTCTCGTATAGTATTGTTGACCAGGAATACTATTGTAGTAGGTCCTGTACTCTGCAGAACGTCCAGGAGTTTGTGGAATGACTCAGACTTCCTCCAGGGGAATCTGAAGGGCATCAGCAAATTTCTTAACTGCTCCTGAAACTGTTTGTGATTGTCCAGTGAAGATAGTAATGCTGCTGCAACCGCCTCATCAGGAGAAGACGACCATATGTCTGATTGTACCAGCGGTACTAAGAGAGCCAGCTGTTGTTTTTGCTTCCTCCATAGGCTCTGGAAAGAGTTTAGGTGGGTCCCCTGATTTAGAAGGATGGCGAGAGTTTTGGTAAAAGGATCCAGCATGGGCTGAGGTAGACCTCGTGGCATAGGATACCACACAACCCAGGGGAGCACATCATCTTATATCATCATATTGTGCCTCAGGAAATTCTGGAACCTCTATCAGGGCTGATGACTTTTGGAGGAGGCAGTGGTGGTCCCTCTTCCACAACAGGATCGCGTAACTAAGAAAATGCGGGCTCCATCTCCAAAGGTAGCGCCGTTGGAACCATCAGTGAGGAAATACCCCAACCAGTACAGGGAACAGGAGAACTATTTCTTTCATAACGTTCATGAACAGATATTGTCACAATCTCCCTTGTAAGAATCAGTTCTGATAGGATGGAAGATTCTGGATCCAGCGGGACAGTCATGTCCTCCAAAGTGGGATATTTGCCGCCATGAGGCATCTTCTCCCTCTGAACTTTCAGTGTCTGCTCAGAAGTGTATGTTGGTGCCGACGGTGTCTGGAATGGTCATCTGTCCTTCACCGGTACCGACTGTCATACTGGTCTAAGCTCACGCCCCTTTACTAAACAGTGATGGTCCCACTGCTGCCAACGTTGCCAAAATGGAGGTACTCCTAGTTCTGGCAGCCTGCAGTTTGGTACCATGATCTCGATGGGTTTTTGAGCTTCCCTGCACCAGATATGAAGAGTCACCAGACCTTGAGGTTGTAGGGGAACCAGAACCTCCTCTTAGAAGTGGATCTAGAGGGGGATTTTTCCAAGCCTCAGGGTGAGCCTGACACAAGGAGTCCTTGGCTCTACCTTTGCCTGCTCCTGTATCTGAAGTTGTAGTGCTGGGCAGCACATTCGTCAATGCCATTGCCCGCTGGATGTGGGGGGTCTGCCCAACCCAGATGCAACTTGGGCCTGATAGCGCACTCGATTATATGTTTTCTAAGCCGTAACTCCCATGCTTGATGGGTTCAGGGCGGGAAGAGGTGACTGGTACTTCACTTAGTGCAGACACAAGCTTCTGCGAGTATCAGAGGGGTAGCCGTGTTAGTCTGAATCTGTCAAAAGCAACAGAGGGTCCTGTGGCACCTTTAAGACTAACAGAAGTATTGGGAGCATAAGCTTTCGTGGGTAAGAACCTCACTTCTTCAGATGCAAATCACTGAATGTGAATAGAATTCATGGCCAGTTAAAGTACTACTGAAACCCAAGTGATTAGAAAAGAAGAAATACTACGTCTTTTCAGCCAAATAAGTTAGATATTGTCTACATGAGAAAGTTGAACTGGTATTTACACTGACACAATGAAACTAACATAAAAGGATATGTAGATACTATTTTGATTTAGTTTAAGTTGATGAAGAACATGTTTAACTAATCAAAATAAGCCACTTTTACATTGAAATAAGTGTGTCCACACAGCCTTTTGCATCAGTATTATATTGGTTTAAAAGCTAACTCAAGTAGGTGCAACTTTCTCACGTAGCCAAACCCCTATAGAAAAAAAAATCTATTAAAACCAAAGTGTCTAATAATAAACAGTCAAGAACTCACAAATAAACAGTCAATTTATAAAAACGTTACTAACAAAGTCCAATTAAACAGTGATTACTCTTCAATTAGTGGGATGTTGCATAGAAAAATCCCCCAATGGGGTTAAGGTGTGCAGATGAATCTAAGTGAGCGTAGGTAAATACTAGCAACAATGAAATCAACTGGACTTTGTTAGTCTAGTACTCAAACAACAAGGTAGCAGCTAATTTATAGTACAGAATAACTGTTTGGTGATTTGTGTAATGAAATAATGTAATGCCTCTGTTATATTTGCAAATAAATTGTTAATTTTTAAACATAATTGATAGCAAGTTCACCTTGGTTAGTTTTCAACAATCCCCGAATTAATAGCCTGCTTGGTTTAGGAACACTTTGTGAGGCAATGGACAACTTTTGGTAGTAACCAATATCCAGATATCCATCTCCAAGAGCTGGAGATGGGAGGATAGTGCCCCACTCCACTATGAAAGTATTTTACCTACCAGCGCTGCTATAAGCACACTTAATTCTAGACAATTTCACTTGCAGCAGGTACACAAGAGAAAATATCTACATGCAGAATAGTGCTACCTTTCATTTCCAGGTGCCAGCCTGAAATAGTAGAAGGGGAGGAAGAAGGAAGAGAATGTGAATGCAGTGTTGCTAGGGATTGGAGCACGGGGCCTCATGTCATGACTCAGTATGTGACCTTGAACAAGTCACTCAACCTATTTGCAAACCATTTACCCCACCTTGAAAATGGCTACAATACCCTCACTCTGCATAATTCAAAGGAGTGTTGAGAGCTGCTACACTATACAGACTATCAAAATTTGCATTTGACTGCCCATTGAGCTAACAAGCAACTGTTTTTTGTTTGTTTGTTTTTGGAGATTACAAGTGTGTTTCATAAAGGTAATAGTGTTGATGTACTATACTTCTGTAAGGCATTTGCCATCAAACCACATGATATATTAATTAAGAAAGCAGAACAATACAAAAATAATATGGCACAGATTAAACACTGGTTAATTGAGCAGTCTCAAAATGTAATTGTGAATGGGGAATTAGATCTCACGGAGATTAGAGAGGCTACAAAAAGAGAAAACCCAATAATAATGAGGGATTTCAACTATCCCCATATTTCCTGGGAACATGGCACCATAGGCAAGATGCAGAGATAAAATTTCTAGACAGCATTAATGACTGCTTCTAGGAGCAGCTAGTCCTGGATCCCATGAGGGGAGAGGCAATTCTTGATTTAGTCCTAAGTGGCTCACAGCATCTGGTCCAAGAGGTGAATATAGCTGAATCGCTTGTAATAGCAGCCATAACATAAATAAATTTGACATCTTTGTAATGGAGAAAATACCAAAGAAACCCACCACAGTAGCATTTAACTTCAAAGTGGGGAACTACACAAATATGAGACTAGTTAAACAGAAGTTAAAACAGTCACAAGAGTGAAATGCCTGCAACCAGCGTGATACAGGCTTAAATTAAATGTATAACTGAAATAAAAAAAGCAGTAAGAGGACAAAAAACATGGCCACATGGCTAAACAGAATAAAAGATATGGTTAGAGACAAGCTGACAATTGGAAGACAAATCCTACTGAGTAAAATAGAAAGGAGCATAAATTCTGGCAAGTCTAATGTAAAAGTATAATTAGGCAGGCCAAAAAAGAATTTGAAGAACAACTTGCAAAAGACACAAAAACTACCAGCAAAATTCCGTTTAAGCACATCAGAAACAGGAAGTCTGCCAAACAATTAAGTGGAGCCACTGGACGACTGAGGTTCTAAACAAGCACTCAAGGAAGACAAGGACATTGCAGAGAAACTAAATGAATTTTTATGTGACAAATCCGAGGAACTGTCTCAGACAGAGGTGTTGATAGAGGAGGTTTTGGAACAAACTGATAAATTAAACAATAAGTCGCAAGGACCAGGTGGGATTCACCCAAGTGTCCTAAAGGAACGCAAATATGAAATTGCAGAACTACTAACTTATTGCTTAAATCAGCCTCTGTACCAGATGACTGGCAAATAGCTAATATGATGATGATTTTTTAAAAAGGCTTTAGAGGCGATCCTGGGAATCACAGGCCAGTGAGCCTAACTTCAGTACCAGACAAATTGGCTGAAACTATATAAAGAACAGAATTATTAAACACACATACATGAACCTGATATGTTGAGTCAACACAGCTTTTACAAAGAGAAGTCATACCTCACCAATTAGAATTCCTTGAGGGGGTCAACAAACATGTGGACAAAAGTGTTTTAGCTGATATAGTGTACTTGGACTTTCAGAAAGCCTTTGGCAGGGTCACACACCAAAGGCTTTCAGCAAAGTAAGCAGTCATGGGATAAGAAGGAAGGTCCAATAACTGGTTAAAAGATAGGAAATAAGGAATAGGAATAAATGGTCAGTTTTCACAATGGAAAACAGTAAATAGAGTGGTCTCCCAAGGATCTCTACTTGGACCAGTGCTCATCAGCACATTCATAAATGAGCTGGAAAAAGGGTAACAGAGAAGTGGCAAAGTTTGCAGATGACACTAAATTACTCAAGATAGTTAAGTCCAAAGCAGACTGTGAAGAGTTACAAAGGGATCTCACAAAACCAGGCAACAAAATGGCAGATTAAATTCAACGTTGATAAATACAAAGTAATACACATTAGAAAACAATCACAACTGTATATAGAAAATGATGAGGTCTAAATTAGCTGTTACCACTCCAGAAAGAGATTGTGAAGTAATTGTGGATAGTTCTCTGAAAACAGCTGCTCAATGTGCAGCAACAGTCAAAAAAGCTAATAATTAGGGCTGTCAATTAATCGCAGTTAACTCATGTGATTAACTCAAAAAAAATCAATCACAATTAATCGCACTGTTAAACAACAGAATACCAACTGAAGTTTATTAAATATTTTGGATGTTTTTCTACATTTTCAAATATATTGATTTCTATTACAACATAGAATAGAATTTGTTTTTTACAGTGCAAATATTTGTAATAAAAATAAATACAAAGTGAGCACTGTACAATTTGTATTGTGTTGTAATTGAAATCAATATATTTGAAAATGTAGAAAATATCCCAAAATATTTAAATAAATGGTATTTATTATTGTTTAATCACATATTTAATTGTGCTTAATTTTTTTAATCGCTTGACAGCCCTACTAATAATGTTAGGAACCAGTAGGAAAGGGATAGATAATAAAACAGAAAATACAATTTCATTATATAAAGCCCTGGTACACTCACACTGAATATTGTGCACCATTCTGGTCATCTCATCTCAAAAAGATATATTATAATTGGAAAAAGTACAGAGAAGGGCAACAAAAATGACTAGGGGTATGGAATAGCTGTTATAAGAGAGATTAAAAAGACTAGGACTGTTCAACTCAGGGAATAAACAACTGAGGGGAGATAAGATGGAGGTCTATAAAATCATGAACTGTGTGGAGAAAGTGAATAAGGGAATGTTATTTACCCGTTCATGTGTTATGTGAAGCAGGCATCACCCAATGAAATTAATAGGCAACAGGTTTAAAACAAACACAAGGAAGTACTTCTTCACACAAGGCACAATCAATCTGTGGAATTCATTATCAGGGGATGTTGTGAAGCCAAAACTATAACTGGGTTCAAAAAGAATTAGATAATTCATGGAGGATAGATCCATCAATAGCAATTAGCATAGATAGTCAGGGACACAACTGCACGCTCTGAGTGTCCCTAAACCTACAACTGCTAGAAGCTTGGACTGGACAACAGGAGGTGGATCATTTGATAAATTGCTCTGTTCTGTTCATTCCCTCTGAAGCATCTGGCACCACCAATTATGGGAAGACAGGATACTTGGCTAGATGGATCATTGACCTGTCTCATTATGACCATTCTTATGGAATCATCATCAAGAGGCTGTACAGTAACTCCTCACTTAAAGTCGTCCCGGTTAACGTTGCTACGTTGCTGATCAATTAGGGAACATGCTCATTTAAAGTTGTGTAATGCTCCCTTCTAACGTCATTTGGCAGCCGCCTGCTTTGTCTACTGTTTGCAGAAAGAGCAACCCCTTGCAGCTAGCTGGTGGGGGCTTGGAACCAGGGTGGACCAGCAGCCCCCCCATCAGCTCCCCCTAAGTTCCCTGTGCAGCAGCTGCCCAGCAGGCTAGCAACTGCAGCTGTCCCTCGCCCCCACTGCCATATGCTATTCCTGCCCTCTGCCTTGGAGCTGCTCCCCGAGACTCCTGCTTGCTGTGCGGGGGGGGGGGGGGGGGAGGGGAGGGGAGGGGAGGGGGGGAAGGGAAGGAAGAGGGGAGCTAATGTCAGGGTGTCCCCCTCCCCCCTACTCCTGCACCCCGCTTACCCCATCTTCCATAGAGCAGGGGGGACACATCAGGGCTCAGGACGGAGGGAGCTTGCAGCAGCTGCAATCTCAGCAAGCTGATCTATTTAACAAGGCAGTGTACTTAAAGGGGAAATGCGCATATCTCCCTCCATTCCTGCTGCCTTGTAGAGAGAGAGTTAACCCTTGAGGGTTCAGCCAAGTGCTAGTTCATCATTTAGCAGTAAGGGAAATACTCTACCCTCTGACTCCTCCACCTCAACCAAGCTTCACACTCATCATCACGATGTACCAGTATTAAATTGTTTGTTTAAAACAGAGAGAGAGAGAGAGAGAGAGAGAATGTGTGTGTACATACACACACACACACCTTTTGTCTGTTGAAAAAAAATTCTCTGGAACCAACCCCATCATTTACATTAATTCTTATGGGGAAATTGGATTCACTTAACATCATTTCGCTTAAAGTTGCATTTTTCAGGAACATAACTACAACATTAAGTGAGGAGTTACTGTACTTCTAGCGTGGTCCTATAGGATCAGCTCTTGGCCCTTAACTATTTAACGTTTTTATCAATAACCTGGAAGAAAAAATCATTACTGATTAAGTTTGCTAATAACACAAGGATTGGGGAAATAGTAAATAATAAAGAGAAAAGGTCACTAATACAGAGCAATCTAGATTGATTGATAAGCTGGGTGAAAGTTTTTGTTCTCTGTTTGTACAGCGCCTAGCATAGTGGGGTACTGGTACATGCCTGGGGCTCCTAGGCACTCACGATCACAAATAAAATATTCATTTAAATTCAGCCAAATGTAAAGTCACATCTATGAATAAAGAATGTAGGTAACATTAATAGACTGGGGGGCTCTATCCTGCAAAGCAGTGATTTTGAAAGAGTTTTAAGAGTTATGGTGGATAATCAGCTAACCATGAGCTCCCAGTACTGTGGCCAAAAGAGCTAATGTCATCTTGGATATGTAAACAGGAGAACATCAAGTGGAAGCAAGGAGGTGATTTTACCTCTATGTTTGACGCTGGACACAGTAGTAAGTAGTGGTCATGCCAGTTCTGGCATCCATATTTCAAGAAGGATGCTGACAAACTGGAGAGGGTTCTGAGAAGAGCCATGAGAATAACTATAAGGCATATTTTCCAACAATGACAGATCCAAAGAGCTCAATCTATTTATTTTATCAAAAAGAAGGTTAAGGGGTGACTCGATCATAGTTTATAACTACCTACAATGGGAACAAAAGGAGAGGGATAGCTTGGTGGTTTGAGCCTTGGCCTGCTAAACGTGGGGTTGTGAGTTCAATCCTTGAGAGGGGATCTGGGGCAAAAATCAGTACTTGGTCCTGCTAGTGAAGGCAGGGGGCTGGACTTGATGACCTTTCAGGGTCCCTTCCAGCTCTATGAGATAGGTATAAAAATTTGACTATGGGCTACTGAATCTAGTAGACAAAGGTTTAACAAGATCCAAGGACAAGGTGAAGCTAGACAAGTTTAGACTAGAAATAAAATGCAACTTTCTAAGTTTGAGGATAATTAATCATTGGAACAACTTACCAAAGTCTGTGGTGGATTCTCCATTACTGACAATTTTTAAATCAAAATCAGATATTTTTCTTAAAAATATGGTCTAGTTCAAACCACAAATTAACTCAGGAAAGTTCTATGGCCTCTTATGCAGGTCAGACTAGGTTATCACAATGGCCTTATACTTAGGGCTCTTTGTTTACAGTTTTTATTTTATTTAATTTTTCCCAGGAATTTATTAGTGTTTATTACCACAACAACAAAAACAGATGAAAGTCAGTGCAAAAACTAAATATCTATTTTGGTAGATGGAAAGATGGGAGGAAGTATTGAGTAGATTAATGCTTTGAATTACCATTCATCAATGTGGTTTGCTCCAGAACTAAAAGGAAACTGAAAATACACCTCTACTCAGATATAACGCTGTCCCCGGGAGCCAAAAAATCTTACCATGTTATATCGAACTTGCTTTGATCCGCCGGAGTGCGCAGCCCCGCCCCCCTGGAGCACTGCTTTACCCTGTTATATCCGAATTTGTGTTATACCGGGTTAGAGGTGTACAATGCCACCCCTCTATAAGAAAACAATATATCTTTAATCCCCAAATAAAACTTAATTTGAATAAACAGTTTACTGTTGTAGACTTAGAACTATTAGCCTATAAATATTTACATTTAATAATTGGCACACCATTTGCAGTACAACTACATCCTTTTCTCCTGTTCTCCCCCCCCCCCCCCAAACTTTTGGATATTTCCTTGTGTTCTGAAACTTATTCTGATACAGATTTTCCTTTTCTTCCCATTTTAGTATATCAAATCTTTAAAGTTATCTGCTAGCAGCTTGAAAGGTGTACGTGGTGGGCGTGAGATTCATCAGTACGTTCAGATGTGCATGCACTTCAGAGCTTGTGTGTGTGCCCGTTTGTTCATTTTGTGCAGCTTTTGGACTAATATATAGCCTTACTTCAACAGGCAGCTTTTCACATACACAGACTAATGTATTATCGTAATACATGTACCTCGTGCAATGTACTGTATTTTCCTAATAAAACAAGTTATTTCATATATATTTGAATGATACAAAAGTAGGGTGAAAAAAAATCAGAAAAAAAATGAATACTACTTTTTGTAAAACCTGGGAAATTTTTGGTAAAAACTGGTTTAAACTGAAAACAAAGGGGCTTACTTATAATACTCTATGGATCAATGAATACAGCTCTACATTACCATTATGAAAAAGTTAGGGAAAAAATGTACTGTGTTCTTGCTCTTTACGGGCCCAATCCTGTAGTACTTATACAGATAAAATTCTCATTAAAGTCAGTGGGAGTTATAGCTACACAAGGGCTGCAGAATTTGTTCCCTGGATTCTGCTACTCAGCCTAAAATACCCAATATATTATCATGTTTCCATATTGATTTAAGAAACTTGGAGAAAACAAACCTAACTTTAAATTTAGGAACAGGGGTCTCATCCAGTATGGGAACTCCTGAAGTCCCTCTAGTCCAGTATCCTGGCTCCAACAGTGGCCAGTAGCAGAAGCTTTAGAGGAACAAAGAAATTTGTTCATAGTGCAGATACAGACAGGTATTGGAGTATCCAGGTACTTCTGTAACCATTACGGACGGCTGGTCAGAGCTCAGGACAGAGTCATGAGATCTAGATTCTAATTCTGACTTCCACTAGCTCACTGTGTAACCTTCGACCATTCACTACCCCATCTCCTGTGCCTCAATTTCTTCATCAGTAAGAAGTTAGAATGTGTCCACAAAATGCTTTGAGATACACGGATGAAAAACTAATATAAGTATTTGAGACTCCACTCCTAGCTGGATGCAGCCAACATTTTTTCTAGAAGACTAACATAGTAGGGATTAGAATTATGGCTATGACGTGCTGGAGCAGGCTCACAGCAACCTTTGTTAAAATTCCTCCATCAAATTGAAGGGTTGGGGGTTTCCCTGGCTCTGATGGAGCATGTTCTTCATCTAGATACTGCTAATTATCCATGCCATAGATATCTTAATGAAACCCAGAGGAAGGGGAAAAAAAGATTTTCTGAAAAGAAAGCCTTTTCTCTATTTGGGAATGCACAAAACCGAACTAAGTATGAGGTATCTTGATTCAGTTTCATTGGGGGGAGGCAGGGGAGAAGATCCCCTCAGGCTCTCATACAAAATCTTAATGCACATACTCCACTTGAAACCATAGAACGTGAGCACAGCTACTCTATCAGTATATCTGATCTATTTTACTGGAATAGAGTACCAACATTTACAGCATGCATGCTTGAATATGTAGAATCTGGTTGCCAAGTGGTATTGCCTTCATTCTTGGTTAGGAGAAAGCATTTTTGTTGAAAATGGGAACACACATTCATTCCCCAGTTCCTCACCCCTTCTGGCACGTACACAGAGCCCTGGTAACAAGGATTTTATTGCAGATTAAAAGGAAACATTTTCATGGGAGCTGCTTGTTAAACATTGGCAGCATATCACTAAGTCAATATTGATATATCAGTTTTTAAATGCTCTATTGATGTTCACATTTGTATATCTTTGCTAACTGTTCCCAAGGCAAATTCAGAATCCCCCGTGACATAAAATTTTTAATAAATCTGTGGGATTTGACCCCTAGTAATAAGGACAAATTTTGAAAGATGTTTCAACGTGGCCTCTGTACATGCACGTGCTTGAGTCACCAGTAAATGCAATTTTTGAGCATTATTGCTGGTGTACAAAGTAGTGAAGTTTACATATGCAAATTCTATACTTGTATACCCAAGCGCTCAAAAGTTGCATCCATGCAAACAAGGGGCACAATTCAAAATCTGGACCATAGCGACCATTACTTGAAATTGTCCACCAGCTTTCCAGAAGGCTTCTTATTTCTAACATAATAAAGCTATAAAAGCAGCCCCACAAATAGTTATATGCAAAAACAAGTCATGTCCAAAGGCACTTGCACAAGTGCACCTTAAAAATGTATCCCTATTACTTGGGATCCTTCCCACCTCCACTGAACCAATATAGAGACTTACACTGACTACTCCTGCAGCCTTACAATTCAAGTATGAACAGCTTTAAATTACCTGCTAGCACTTTTAAAACTATGCAATATTTCTACTGATTCTTTTATTTTTTTTTAAAACAGGAAGGCTGTGCTTCATATTGATGTAGTAAATTAATATAGGATATGAGAAATTACAGTAAAAATATAACTTTTATTCAAGTTGTGTAATGGCTTATTAACTCCATTCGTATTTAGCAGATGACAAGATGTTTAGCTAAGTCTATAGTATCCAGTAAGTGAACTAAATGTATTTGTCTCATCCAAAAAGTAAATAACCATATAGCAAGTCACATATGTTTATTTGTTCACATGAAAAATAAAAAGTCTGGATCTTATTTAAGTCTTCTGTTTGGTTTCAGGAAGACAGCAGAATGACCGATGAAGTTCTGAAACCGCTTTGGGAATTAGTTTTAGGTGAGGCCATACCATTACTGTGTCTCTATGGAATATTGTTTATGGGGGCTCAGCCATAAATGCCTGAAGTTCACTCACATTTCCGGCCAATGCAATAACAACTAGGCAGACCATATTCAGAGTGAAGTGATGTAAAGAGCATTCTGAGAGAGGTTCAAATGGAATCTCCATGAGTTTCATGACTATACAGAAATCTCAGGCAGGAGTAGGTTCTCTGACTTGCGGGAAGTGTGTAATAGCCCTTTGAGAATCAACAACAAACATGGGATGAGAAAAGAAAGTATGACTGTACAGGCAGTCAGCAGGCTGAATTCACACAAGATTAAAAAGGGAGATCTTTGTTCAGCCCTATTAAAGTGCAATAAGTTGTCAAGGACCTTCGGTATCAAGATCTGGACTGGGTCCAGAACATTTTGGGCTGCCCGTATCAAGAACCTCTTCCATTTAAAAGACTAACTCCTTCTGGTAAATGTTTTCTTGTTCTGTATCAGGATTTCCTGGACCCCAAGGGAGCAGTCTCTGTCCGTGGTACTCAGCTAACCAACAGCCATGCCATTAGCTTCAGCAACTTTGGTCTGGATGAAATATCTGTCCATGATGCTGTCAGATCAGAACCAGGTGGTCTGGAAGCTAGATCAGAGGCTGACTGGACATATGGAGATCTGTCAGCCAAACTGCCTTGGCCAGTACAGAGCTACAAGAACTATCGTGGCTTTGTCCCTCAATCTTGGAAATTACCCTGGGAATCAGTAGAAAGGCATAAAGCAGGCCTCTGTTCCATTGCAGGAGGAAGGTGTCTGACAACAATCTTGAACTCAGGCTTCCTCTGAAACAATAATCCTGACACTTGGCTATGTCTATACTACATTTCACTGGCAGCGGCGTGTAACGTAGGTGTAGCTGCACACCACAGCGAAAACCAGGCTGCATCTATAGTGTGGTGTGTAGCTATACATATTAGCGAAAGGCTTTGGCATAGGGGAGGCAGTGGGGAAAGGCTAACTTTCCCCAATGCCTCCTCCTGACTGGAGACTTTCCCTGCTGCTTTCCTCCTGCCAGAGCCTTTTCTTAGGCCTGGTCTACACTATGACTTTAATTCGGATTTAGCAGCGTTAATTCGAATTAACCCTGCACCCGTCCACACAACGACGCAATTTAATTCGAAATAAAGGGCTCATTAAATCGATTTCTGTACTCCACCCCGACGAGCGGAGTAGCGCCAAAATCTATTTTAGTATTTCGAGTTAGGGTTAGTGTGGCCGCAATGCGATGGTATTGGCCTCCGGGAGCTATCCCACAGTGCACCATTGTGACCGCTCTGGACAGCAATCTGAACTCGGATGCACTGGCCAGGTAGGCAGGAAAAGCCCCGGGAACATTTGAATTTCATTTCCTGTTTGCCCAGCGTGGAGAGCAAAGGTGACCACAGATAGCTCATCAGCACAGGTAGCCATGCAGGCCGATAATCGAAAAAGAGCACCAGCATGGAGCGTATGGGAGGTACTGGATCTGATCGCTATATCGGGAGAGGATTCAGTGCTAGCAGAACTTCGTTCTAAAAGACGAAATGCAAAAACTTTTGAAAAAATCTCCAAGGGCATGATGGAGAGAGGCCACAATAGGGACTCAGATCAGTGCAGCGTGAAAGTCAAGGAGCTCAGACAAGCCTATCAAAAAACAAAGGAGGCAAACGGTCGCTCCGGGTCAGAGTCGCGGACATGCCGCTTCTACGCCGAGCTGCATGCAATTCTAGGGGGGGCTGCCACCACTACCCCACCTGTGACCGTGGATTCTGGGTCGGGGATAGTCTCATCAGCTACACCTGAGGATTCTGCGGACGGGGAAGAGGAGGAGGAGGAGGAGGACGAGCTTGCAGAGAGCACCCAGCACTCCGTTCTCCCCAACAGCCAGGATCTTTTTCTCAGCCTGACTGAAGTACCCTCCCAAGCCAGTATCCAAGACCATGACCCCATAGAAGGGACCTCAGGTGAGTTTACCTTTTAAAATATAAAACTTGTTTTAAAAGCAAGCATTTTTAATGATTACTTTGCCCTGAGGACTTGGGGTGCATTTGCGGCCAGTACAGCTACTGGAAAAGTCTGTTAACGTGTCTGGGGATGGAGCGGAAATCCTCCAGGGACATCTCCATGAAGCTCTCCTGGAGGTACTCCAAAAGCCTTGCCACAAGGTTTCTGGGCAGTGCAGCCTTATTCCGTCCTCCATGGTAGGACACTTGACCACGCCATGCCTGCAGCAAGTAATCTGGTATCATTGCCTGACAAAGCCTGGCAGCGTATGGTCCCGGTGTTTGCTGGCATTCAAGCAACATCCATTCTTTATCTTGCTGTGTGATCCTCAGGAGAGTGATATCACTCATGGTAACCTGGTTGAAATATGGGAACTTAATTAAGGGGACAGAGGAGGCCGTTCCTACTGGGCTGTTTGCCTGTGGCTGAAAAGAAATCCTTCCCTGCAGTTAGCCAAGCGCAGGGGGGTGCGGTAATTGGCCCTGAGCTTTTCGCGTTTGGCTAGCAGGGATCTTCCCTGATACCAGCCACGCGGTGGGGGGAGGGATACAGCGATCATCTCAGAGAATTCATGGCCGGAGGGGGGAGCGGGGGGGTTAGTTTGGTTTCTGCAGGGATCTTCCCTGATACCTGCCACGCGGTGGGGGGAGGGATAAAGCGATCATCCCAGAAAATTGGATGGGGGGGGGTAGTTTGTTTTCTGCTGCTGAAGGTTAACAGGAAAACCGCAGCAGTCAACGGGCTTTGCTTGGTATGTGGGAAAGGAGGGCGCAGAAGCCGAAAGACAATGGCTTACCATGGCTGCATGCAAGCTGAATTCTATTGCCCGGACCTGCGTCTGTGATCTCTAACACCAAAGCCACAGGCACTCAATATTAAGATGGAAATTGCGACCTTGTACTGAAATCACATGTGCTATGTAATGTGAATAGTGTTTTTCACCAAGAAAGAGTATAAGCATTGTTCTGTAAAATGTATCATTTAAAAAACTTCTCTCCTTTTTCTCAACCCTCCCTCCAGCAGCTGCAAATTTATCAAGCCTCCCTCCTCCGTCACGAAGGCTATCTCAGATAAGGCGACGTAGAAAGAGGACAAGAGACGACATGTTCACTGAAATAATGGAATGCACCCGAAATCAAAGAGCTCATTTGAATGAGTGGAAGGACACTGTAACTAAATTTAGGAAAGATGCCAGTGAACGCGAGGTCCTGAGGGACGCTCGAGATGAGAGGTGGCAGGCTGCAACGCTGGGGCTGCTGCGTGAGCAAATGGACATGCTCCGGCGTCTGGTGGAGCTTCAGGAACGGCAGCAGGATGACAGAGTGCCACTACAGCCCCTGTATAACCTCCCTCCCCCCTCACCATGTTTCATATCCTCCTCACCCAGACGTGTAAGAATGCGGGGGGGTAGGTTACGTGCACCTTCCCACTCCACGCCAGTGGACAGCCCAACCAAAAGGCTGTCATTACATTGAATTTGTTCAGTGGCCTTTTACTTCCCTCCTATCCTCCTCCCAAACCTCACCCAGATTACCTTGTTGGTTCTCTCCCTATGTTTATAATCAGTTAATAAAGAATACATGATTTTTAAATGATATTGACTTTATTTCCTTTGAAAGAAAGCTGGGGGAACGGGGAGGGTGGGTTCCTTACAGCGAATGAATGAGTCAATAAAGGGGGCGGGTTTTCATGAAGGAGAAACAAACAGAACTTTCACACTGTAGCCTGGCCAGTCATGAAACTGGTTTTCAAAGCCTCTCTGATGCACAGCGCTTCCTGGTGTGCTCTTCTAATTGCCCTGGTGTCTGGCTGTGCGTACTCAGCAGCCAGGCGATTTGCCTCAGCCTCCCACCCCGCCATAAAGGTCTCCCCCTTACTTTCACATAGATTGTGGAGCACACAGCAAGCAGAAATAACAATGGGGAGATTTCTTTGGCTGAGGTCAGAGCGAGTCAATAGCGATCTCCACCGACCTTTTAAACGGCCAAATGCACATTCTACAACCATTCTGCACTTGCTCAGACTGTAGTTAAACAGCTCCTGACTCCTGTCCAGGCTGCCTGTGTATGGCTTCATAAGCCATGGCATTAAGGGGTAGGCTGGGTCCCCAAGAATAACTATTGGCATTTCAACATCCCCAACGGTTATTTTCTGGTCCGGGAAGTAAGTCCCTTGCTGCAGCCCTTTAAACAGAGTAGTGTTCCTGAAGACACGAGCATCATGAACCCTTTGCGGCCAGCCCGCGTTGATGTTGGTGAAACGTCCCTTGTGATCCACAAGTGCTTGCAGCACCATTGAAAAGTACCCCTTGCGGTTTATGTACTGGGTACCCTGGTGCTCCAGTGCCAAGATAGGGATGGGGGTTCCATCTATCGCCACACCACAGTTAGGGAATCTCATTGCAGCAAAGTCATCCACTATGACCTGCACATCTCCCAGAGTCACTAGCTTTCGTAGTAGCACCTCAGTGATTGCTTTGGCTACTTGCATCACAGCAGCTCCCACAGTAGATTTGCCCACTCCAAATTGATTCCCGACTGACCGGTAGCTGTCTGGCGTTGCAAGCTTCCACAGGGCTATCACCACTCGCTTCTCAACTGTGAGGGCTGCTCTCATCTTCGTATTCTGGCGCTTCGGGGCAGGGGAAAGCAAGTCACAAAGTTCCAAGAAAGTGCCCTTACGCATGCGAAAGTTTCGCAGCCACTGGGAATCGTCCCACACCTGCAACACTATGCGGTCCCACCAGTCTGTGCTTGTTTCCCGGGCCCAGAATCAGCGTTCCATGGCTATAACCTGCCCCATTAACAGCATGATCTCCAAAGCACCAGGTACCGCGGTTCGATAGAATTCCATGTCCATATCATCATCACTCTCCTTGATGCGCTGCCGTAGCCTGCTCCTCGCCGCCTGGTTTTCCAGGTTCTTGTTCAGCATAAACTGCACGATAAGGTGCGAGGTATTTACAATGTTCATGACTGCTGTCTTGAGCTGAGCGGGCTCCATGCTTGCCATGGTATGGCGTCTGCACTGTTCACCCAGGAAAAAGGCATGAAACGCCGTTGTTTGCCGTTGCTTCCTGGAGAGGGGGAGGATATACCCAGAACCACCCGCGACAATGTTTTTAGCCCCATCAGGCATTGCGATCTCAACCCAGAATTCCAATGGGCGGAGGAAACTGCGGGAACTATGGGATAGCTATGGGAAAGCTACCCACAGTGCAACGCTCCGGAAATCGACACTAGCCCTGGTACATGGACGCACACCGCCGAATTAATGTGCTTAGTGTGGTTGCATACAATTGAATTTATACAACCTGTTTTCCAAATTCGAATTATATAAATTCGGATTAATCTCGTAGTGTAGACATACCCTTATGGAGGGGGAAAGCTCCAGGAGCAGGGGAAAGGCTCTGCTGCAGGGAAGACTAGACTGATCTGAGTCAGAGTTGAAAGGACCACAGGTGAACTCTGGCAAGCAAGGTCAAATACCAACATGTGGCCTAACACTGCAAGGCATGTCCATATCTTTGTAGCCCATTTTGATACTAAATGGAGTATGAGTGTTTGTAACAACTGGAACCTGTCCTGAGGCAGACATACTTTTTCTGATCTGGAGTGGAACACAACTCTTATGAACTCTATTCTCCGTGATGGAGTCAGTGATGATTTTTCGTAGATCACTGGGAGAGCCAGCCCAGTAAATAGAGATGGGGCACATTCCAGGTTTGTTGCTGCCCTCCACTGGATTCTGCCTCTGATCAGCCAGTTGTAGGGGTGGACACAAATGCCTTGCCATCTCAGGTATGCCACTATCACTACTAGACATTTTGTAATAAATTCTCAGTGCTGCGGAGGGTCTGAATGGCAGTACCTTGTAGTAGTAATGGTTTGGTCTCATGGTGAATCTCAGGTATTTCCTGTGCCCAGGTGGACAGCTATTTAGAAATGCACGCCCTGCAAATTGAGAGTCATGAACCAACCTTTGGCCTGAAGAGATGGAATGATGGAGGCAAGTATTACTATCCTGAATCTGAGGTGAAGTCCAGCTTCTTGGGATGTTTGTCTTTTAGTATGCCTTTTGTTGATTTTGACTTCTCCTGCACTGCTGCAATCACCAAGGCATATGTAAGGCAAGGAATAACCCTTTCCACATTTTAATATAACATAGATTCATCGCTTTAAGCAGATAAATTTGCTGGTCTTGCAGTCTAGTTGTGTGTTGTGCTGCCAAGACAAGAAAGCAGTTCCTGGGATATTTGTGAAAGCAGCATACTCAACCTCCTAATGAGGAAATTCCTCACATTTCTCTCCAGACATCTCCTCTGACCAATGGAGCACAAGTAGCATTGACAGGTTTCAGAGGCAGTCATGTATAGCTTTCCTCTGTTACAGAGAGGATTGCTGGGTCTTGGAGTACATACAGAGCCACTCTACTCCAAGAAGTGATTCTGTTAAAATGGTATTGCATATTTAGATCTGTGGTTTCCAGATCAAACTGTGCTGCAACTACTGTTAGAAGATGCTTTTCTAACTGCCCGTGCCACAGACTTAACCCGGAATCAGAGACAAGCTGCATAAAGGAGAAATGCTGTCTGACACTGGAGGGAGTGCTTTGTCATGCATTACCACTTAAAATAAAGGGTGTAAAGGCCTAATTATGCCCTCCGTTACATCCATGCAACCCAACTGTCTTCAGCTCATTTGCACAGGTGTAAATTGGAGCTTAACAAACAATACTGTTGATGTACAAGAAACAAAAGATTCCATCTTACTAACTCTTAGCTGGAATCGCTCTGCAGTGTTATCAGAAGTAAAAGTTTAAAATTAGTCACTAAAGGAAGCAGATAGGACTCTGACATAAATTGGGAGAAGATCTTCTGAAGAAGTTGTAATTTTTACATACTCACCTTTCAAAATAGAACCATACCTTCGAAAATCACTTGCAAATATTTTATGATCTAAAAGACTAAAGAAGGACTTGGAATGTGATTAACAGTTTTGAACATTTTTTTCCTATAAGTGTTTTACCCTTTCGGAGATAAATGCAAATGGGATTGATGTACAGTTGCAATTCCTAGCTTGGTACACTTCAATAATACTTTGTATAAGCAATATGGAAGAAGGTATGTGCATTTACATATATTACATCTTAATACATTAAGATTATGCTAATCTAAAGAAGAATTACATTTACAAAAATACGCCTATTAAGCAATGCTTGTTTGCTGGCTAACTACAACAGATTTAAGAATGTGAAGAAGCGGTTTTCAGATTATGCAAGTAAGGTGCGGAGTATTAATGTGGAATAGTAATGGATTTCGGTGCGATAGCAGGAAAAATGGTGGCTATTTTCTAAAATTGCAAGCCTGCTGAAATCTGGATTCCTTACTAGAACAAAGCAGAAAAATAAATTAAATTTACACTTCTTGAATGAATTGCCAGTTTTAATGAAAGATGTTTTTATGAACTTTATTTATGAAGAAAAATTTCTCGCATCCCTAAATATAGGGATTAATGATTTCACCAGTCACATTCCCTACTAGTGATAGGATTGGGTAAGAAGACATAACCAATACTGGAATATAGTTTCCTTTATGTGCACAGTTTCAAATGTTAAATACAGAAAAGGGGCTAGATTCACTCCTGTTAGAGCAAATGGGTGTAAGTCGCATCTCTTTGCTGCAGTAGGGCCAGGTGCACGTGAAGGAGAGATTCACCCATAAGGGAGAGCAGGAAGTATATCGCTACCTTCTTTTCTTGAGTGGCTCTATTATGCAAGAACGGCTTTAGTTTTCTGACTGAACTCCACTGGAAGCTTCCTAGGTGATGCAATGAATCAATAACATTGTCCAGGCAATCTGGCCCACTTCTTTTCCCTCTGGCCTTGTATCAGGCAGTTTTAGGCCTTTGGATAAAACAGGCCTTGGAGACATCTTGCTCTCCCTCTGGCTGGGTTTTCCATCACCAGGTATACACAGATGAAATAGAAGAAAGAGACTGAACATAACCTGATATTCAGCCTGCACTTAGCATTGTAACACTTCTTAATAGATAACTTTTCATAGTTTAAATATCTTGGTGTGGGGAGAGGGTGATATGATGAATAATCGGTAGAGACCAGAAACCCAGCATAAAATTTTACTCATATCATTCACATTTTGACTATTTCACATCACATGGAAGTGTAACATCTTGAACCATGCACTGAAGTCTGGCTCCTATCCCAAAAGTGCCTCTGTGGGCTGGCCCAGTAGTATTGTCTGCACTGCTGCATGCGAGAACTCTGCTTCATTTCCAGTCTCAATTTCTTGCTCCCTAGGCTGGAGTGGAATGATGCAAAGAAATCAGTGCACTTAACCCCTGGAGAGGAGGGATTACCTCACATCTCCCAACGCTGGTTCCTGCAGCTGAGTAAGGGAGTAATGCTGCCAGACTCCAAAGGGAGTCCGGTCCTCCTCAGTTGGAAGAACAGTAGTGGTGATGTATTCCTCAGAAGAAGGGAATGTACTGAGGGGGGGAAAAAAACATTTAATCTTTATGACTCTAAAAAGGTGCACCTGGGTCTCAAAATATCCACCCTAGGGTAGGGAAATGCTTAATTATTAAAAACAAAAAAACAAAACAAAAAAAACCTAGGCTAACAATGTTTTATTCTTTTGAAAACTCTGATTGTTGTCAGTAGAAAGAAAACACATGAAGGCATCATAGGATTTTCATTAAACTCCATGAACTGGGCAAGTATCAATGGAAAAATATAAAAAGATTTAGTTAGATTTTCCACAGAGTTAATCAGTCCTGAAACCAACGGAATCATTGTATAATGAAGTGGCTTTTGCTTTAAAGATCTTGTAATAGTTCACACTGCTTTAACCACTTACTGAGTCAGAGAAGCTGAAGATAACAAAACACAAAACTCAGTTTCATCACTGATGAAGAGTTTAAAAAAAAGTAAAACCGCCTTTTGAGAAAAATTTATTACTGTTCCCTTACAATTCCTAAAAACTTTAAATATCAAAAAGAAAATTATAAACTGTAGCACTTGATGCCAATATTTCACATGGACAGCCCAAGGAATTAGCTATTAATCTTTTACAGCATAAAAGTGTTGCACTTTATTAATCAGCAGCCTGAAGGCTACATGTTCTTCCCAGATTTGCAATAAGGAAATGTATGTACACCTGGCATGTATAAGAATTATTGGTCTCATGTGAGATAATATCTTTAATATTAGTGAGTAGGTACTAAAACACCTCTTAATATAAAAAGGGAAGCAAAAGCTGTTGTGTGTGTAATTACTTTTTTCTCTACAAAATTTAAAAAGGAAAGATTTTAATATGAAAAATATACAAAGGGAAAGGTGGAAAAATACTCCAGATTAGCCTGAGAAACAGCAGATGACAACAATCCAGTATATAATTAACAGCATTTGTGTCTAAGACAGTAAAAAGATAAGTCTCAAATTGTCTATGAAGTACTAATATAAACACACACAATCTCAAAAGTGGAGTTTACTGCTTTACTTAGGTTGTATGTAGAATATTATATTAAAACATACCATTATAAAAAGATAATTACTGGAAGAATGGATTTTAGGATATGAATCCAGGATAGTAATTACAGACAACAGTGACATCTAGTGGATGCTTTGGAAACGAAACAAACTAAAATTACAAACAACGTAAAAATTCAACTCCCACTTACTTATAGTACAGGGGTCGGCAACCTTTGGGAAGTGGTGTGCCAAGTCTTCATTAATTTAAGGTTTTGCGTGCCAGACCAGCAGCGCGGGCGGCAGACGGAACCTCAGACCGGCAGTGGGCTGAGCCGCTGCTGGTCCGGGGTCCCGGCCGGCGGCCCCTGCCAGCCAGGGTCCCAGCCGCTGGCCTCGCTCAGCCTGCTGCCGGCCCGCGTTCCATCCATCCAGGCCAGCAGCGGGCTAAGAGGGGCCGGCGCCCGGACCCCGGCTGGCAAGGGGCCGGCGGCCGGGACCCCAGACCAGCAGTGGGCTGAGTGGCTCATCCTGCTGCCAGTCTGGGGTCCCGGCTGCCAGTCTGGGCCGCCGGCCCCATTCAGCCCGCTGCCGGCCTGGGTTCCATCCATCCAGGCCAACAGCAGGCTGAGCTGGGCCGGCAGCTTGGACCCCAGCTGGCAAGGGGCCAGCAGCCTGGACCCCAGACCGGCAGCAGGCTGAGTGGCTCATTCTGCTGCTGGTCTGGGGTTCCATTATCCAGGCCGGCAGTGGGCTGAGCGGGGCTGGCGGCCAGGACCCCGGCTAGCAGTAGCGTGCCACTAAAAATTGGCATGTGTGCTGCAGGTTGCTGACCTCTGTTATAGTATATAGCACTCTCAAGCTGCTGTGATACAAATGCATGAAAAAGATCCAAAAAGAAACCAACAAGAGTGGCAGAGGAAGTGAATTTTAAAATGATGTGGGATTCATTTCTTTAAAAAACAGGAATAAAGTTTTTGTAACCTCACTTCAGGATTCAACATTCAGGATGGAAATATGGTACCTTAGGATTTATGTTAATAAACTGAGAGATAACCACATGGTTTACAGGGGATGGATATAAATGTGGTGCCAGGATGAGATGCACTAGAGTTGAAAGCTATTCTGGGGCAACAAGTTTATCACTTATCTCCCCCCTCTCTGTTTCTGCACACCAATATTTATGCGGTTTTTTTTGTTTGTTTGTTTTTTTAAACCACTTAAGATTTCCTACCCCACTGGAGCAGCTACCACAAAGCAGGACAGCTGAGGTCTCCCACTGTATCAACCAGCAGCTGTTGATGAGGCATTTTAATTAGCAGGTTAAAGTGAATTGAACAATTTATGACATCTACTCCTGAGTAATCCAACTGCTTTATTTTCTTTTTGGTCAGCTTATTTGAGACCAAGAATTGTCTCAAATTTGCTTTTACTATTTGCCAAAAAGACTTTGTATTCAAAACGCAAGCTATTACTTAGAAACCACATTGGGGGCAGAAAATTATTCAATAGCATCATAGGGATAGCTCAGTGGTTTGAGCATTGGCCTGCTAAACCCAGATTTGTGAGTTCAATCCTTGAGGGGGCCACTTAGGGATCTGGGGCAAAATCAGTACTTGGTCCTGCTAGTGAAGGCAGGGGACTGGACTCAATGACCTTTCAAGGTCCCTTCCAGTTCTAGGAGATAAAAAATAAATCAATGGAGATATCCTATTTATTTATAAACCATTCAGGTTTGTCATAGGCTTCATGACAAAAAAATTTATCACTAAATGCCAATATGGAGTTTAAAAAGCAAGATTTGGGGAGTTAATGATGTAATGATTTAACAAAGCCAGCAACTTTACAAAACATTCCATACTCAATTTTGACTATGACTTTCTCAAGGCCTTAGGCATAAGCCTTTATTTTCATGGAATTAAATGGAAAATGAGTTTCTAGTTTTGAGAATTTTGAGAAGTATTTTTGACAAATTAATATAAGATTTTTCAACATATATTTGCATTATGCCCACGTGTATGCCCAACAGTTGCTGGCCAGTGCAAGAGAAGTATAAAGGAAGAGGTCACGAGTTCCATTAATAAAGAAATAAATAAAAAAGTATGAATACCCAAAAGCAAAGTAGTATTTACCAGCATACCTGTCTGTTTTTCAACGTACTTTTACTGATAGTCTTCAATTGTAACCTAATCCAAGCATTTTTGATCTCACAGTTTTGAAGTACATCAATTTTTGGAAGAGTTAGTACTGTGATTTTCCCCTCTGCAATGACTATTGAGTACAATGTAGTCAGCAGTTGGTAACTATAAAATGCCCCTTTACATTGGCAGAACAGTGCAAAGGGGCCTTAAAGTAAATGAGATTTAGACCTTATTTTTGGAATTTGACCGTAGCTATATCGCCTGATCCAAAGCTCATTGGAGACAGTGAGTCTTACCATTGGCTTCAATGGGATTTGGATCAGATCCCAATTCACCAATGCAACTCTAGCTTCCTAGAAGAAAGAAACATCTGATTGCAAAGAATATTTATGTAGCACTGTACACCTGTACCACCCACCAAAATTCTTCTTTCTAAATTCTTAAATCCTTATCTCTAGTTAGGCACCAGAATGTCTTAATTGCCCATTTGTTTCATAAAGAAATTAAGAAAGGTGATTCATGGTTGACATTACCACCTCTGCTAGTTTTCAGTTCAACGCTACAAAAGCATTTAAAACCAGAGCTTCCACATCACAGTACAAGTACACTTTTGGTGGTAAAACTACCATTGACTTCAATGGGAACAGCTAAACCAACACTGAACACTTTCGAAAATCCCATTCCTTATAAGATCTACAAATTTAGGCCTTGTCTACATTGGCAAGTTTCTGCACAGTGAAGCAGCTTTCTGCACTGTAACTCCCGAGGTCTACACACTGCCAAGCCACTTAGTAAGCAGAAACTGCGCAGTTGCAGCGCTGTAAAAAAATTTAAAATAAATAAATAAATAAATGAAAGACACCCCGTCGAGAGGCGTACAGCTTTCTGTGCTGGGGCTACCACGCCGCGGTGCCAGTGTAGACACCCTGATCAATTACGGCACTGCAACTGGCCTCCGGGAAGTGTCCCAAAATGCCTGTTCTCACTCCTCTGGTCATCCGTTTGAACTCTACTGCCCTGCTCTCACGTGACCAACTGTGAGCTCCACCCTGTAAATTCCTTGGTAATTTTGAAAGTCCCCTTCCTGTTTGCTCAGTGACGCGTGCAGTGGTCTCAGCCCATCTTTCCAGGTGACCATGCCTGCTCACGCACCAGCCGATCCCTCGCTTGGAGCAATGCCAAGCTGCTGGACCTCATCAGCATTTGGGTAGAGGAGGCTGTCCAGTCCCAGCTGCGCTCCAGACGTAGGAGTTATGATTCCTACAGACAGATTTCATGATGCATGACAAAAAGGGGCCATGACCAGGACACATTGCAGTGCAGGGTCTAAGTGAAGGAGCTGCAGAACGCCTACCACAAGGCGCGGGAGGCAAACCACTATTCTGGTGCTGAGCCCATGAGCTGCCGGTTCTACAAAGAGCTGGATACGATACTTGATGGCGACCCCACCTCCACTGCAAAGGCCACTGTGGATAATTCGGTGGCTCACGTGCCAGTCGAGAATGGACCAAGCCCAGAGGAGGAAATCTTGGACGAGGATGTGGATGATGCAGAGGATGACTCGGAGGTCAGAGATGCATGCAGCCAGGAGCTCTTCCCTACCCCGGAGGAGGCTAGTCAGTCACAGCTGTCAGAGCTTGGTGAAGTGCAAACAGGAGAGGAGGCCCCTGGTAAGTGGCTTTGATTTTGGGAATTGCTGCAGCGAGTTGTTGGGGGCAGGAGGGTTGCAGAAAGCAGGCTTGTGTCTGTATAATGAGCACACCACCACATGCCTAGTCTGAGCGGCAGAACAGGGTGTTGATTGATTCCCTCTTCACAGGAATCTGCCGCAGAGATCTCCACAAAACTCTCATGGAGATACTGGGCAATCCGCTGCCACAAGTTCTTTGGCAGACTTGCTTTGTTTTTTGCCCCATTAAGGGTAACTTTCCCAAGCCACTCTGCCATTCCGCCGCGGGAGGGGGACGGGGACGACACACATACGCCATTGCTGCACACAGACAAGCGGCATAAGGGCCAGGGTTTGAAAGCAATATTTATTTCATTAATTGAAAGCAAACAGAGCCCTACAAAGCAACAGGCAATTTTCTTAAACTTTCACAGTGCATCGTATGCACCAATCACAATTACCTCCTAGCATTACAAGCACTGCACTCCTGAGCATAGCAACAAATATTAGTGGTTTTCAGCTTCAAATAGCTGCCTCCAGGCATCCCTGATCCTTATGGCACCGTGATGCACCCCTCTAATAGCCCTGGTCTCTGGCTGTTCAAATTCAGCCTCCAGGCGCTGAGCCTCAGTGGTCCTGCCCTGAACGAAGCTTTCACCCTTCCCTTCACAAATATTATGGAGTGTACAGCACGCAGCTATAAGCATAGGAATATTGTTATCGGCCAGGTCCAGCCTCCCATATAGGCAGCACCAGCGGGCCTTTAAATGGCTAAAAGCACACAACAGTCATTCTGCACTTGCTCAGCCTTTTGTCGAGACGCTCCTTGCTGCTGTCAAGGTTCCCCATGTATGGCTTCATAAGCCATGTCACTAAAGGTTAGGCAGGGTCTCCCAGGATCACAAGGGACATTTCGACTTCCCCTACGGTGATCTTCTGGTCTTGGAAGAAAGTACCTGCTTGCAGCTTTCTGAAGAGGCCAGTGTTCCGAAAGATGCGTGCATCATGCTCTTTTCTGGATCAGCCTGCGTTAATGTCCGTGAAACGCCCACGGTTATCCACAAGCGCTCAGAGAACCATAGAGAAATACCCCTTCAGATTAACGTACTCTGTGGCTAGGTCATCTGGTGCCAGAATTGGAATATGAGTGCCACCTATTCTCCCCTGTTAGGGAAGCCCATTTGTGCAAAGCCATCCACAATGTCACGCACATTGCCGAGAGTCACGGTCTTTCAGAGCAAGTCCAACAGTCGACTTTCCCACTCGAACTGATTAGCGACCGATCGGTAGCAGTCTGGAGTAGCCAGCTTCCACAGTGCAATCACCATGTGCTTCTCCAACAACAAGGCAGCTCTCATTCTCATGTCCTTGTGCTGGAGGGCTGGTGACAGCTCATCACACAGTCTCACGAATGTGGCTTTCCTCATCCGAAAGTTCTGCAGCCACTGCTCGTCATCCCAGACGTGCATCACAATGTGATCCCACCACTCCTCTGGGCTTGTTTCCCAAGCCCAAAAGCGGCATTCCACTGTGGTCAGCACCTCCGTGAATGCCAGAAGAAATCTCGTGTCATAGCTACTATGCGTGGCGAGATCAATGTCACACTCCTCTTGCTTTTGTAATTTAAGGAATAACTCCATTGCCACTCGTGACGTTTAGTGAGAGCGAGCAGCATATTGGTCAACAGTGCGGGATCCATTCCTGCAGACCGAAGAGGCAGAGCGCACAGTACACAAGCTGTTGAAAGATGACACCAAATGCAGACAAAAGGACAGGGATTGCTGTGATGCGAAGAAATGCATCACGGGTCATTGGGACAGGATCCAGGTTGCCCCACAACCCGTCCGCCTTCCTACAACAGTTAGTAGCAGAAGAGGAAGAGATGCTCTGTGGGATAGGTGCCCAGAATGCACTGGTCCGAATACCGATCTAAGTACTGCAAGTGTGAACACGGTATTGCGCAGGCAACTGACAGTGTGAACACACAACAGCGTTTCCCTTCAGCATGCTCTGAGCGGCAATGTTGCTGCCGGCGCTATAGCTCTGCCAGTGTAGACATGCCCTTAGAGTTACAGAGCTTTATTATGAGGAGAATGTAAATAATGGCATTGGATATTGCTGGGATCTAATTTAGGGAAGTATTTACATATTCCAAGACTACAAGAAATTACCAAAATAAAAAACCCACATTCCCTGCAAAGGCAAAGCAAAGTTTCTGACAACATATAACGATGGCCCACTTGGTGGTAATGCATTGTCCCACTATGTGAAAGACCTGGGTTTAAGAGCAAACCTGCAACTCCTATCCCCAAAGTCAGTGACACATGGTGAAACATACAATTCTGAAAATAAATAAGGTCATGAAAAAATTATATACAAGTTTACATTTGACATCTCACATTTCTAAATTTTCTCTGAAATTCTATTACTGCCGTAGAAATGTCTTCTTAATAAATAAATAAATCATAATTATCAGATGAAGAATCACTGACCTACCCGGATTTCCTGAAGGTTGTGGAAGTTATTTCCTACTCTGACAGAGATCTTGCTTGGGGTGTAGCTTTCATCAGATTTGTAGTCTGCATAAATACACAATGTCTTCACTGTTGTTTTTCTTCTGTAAGCAAGAAGCAGCAAAGGCTAAGTAAGCATCCTAAGGAAAAATTATCCAAGGAAGGGTTTCTTGAGATTTTGTCAAAAATGAGATTTAAATATTGTAAAACTTGATATAAAATGTTGACACTGCTGATTTTAGGACCCCTAACGCAGTAGCAGCTAGGAATTTACATATAATTTTTATAAAGTACATACATATAAAAACTTACAATGGACAGCAAACTACACATGCCTACAGAAACGTTAGCAACCACACTGTCAACACGTCAAACAAAAAAACCCAACACAACATAAAAATTAAACACAAGCCAATGCAAATATATCTTTCATCATGCACTATGGTGCCCTGTCAAGGAAAGCAGTTCTGTGAGGGAATCAACAGAGAACAGGACTTAATTGCCGAAGTCCTGACCTCAGTCTTGGGAGAAGTCAACCACGTTAATGGAGTGCAAGAGTCTTGTAGCCAGTCGTATCTGCTACAATGGAATACAGCATGAAAAGGTGTCCCAGCTTTAACTGGCAGTTAAATCAGGGCACTAAATATCATCAGGCATATCTTGAACTGTAGCCAAAAGCAAACAGAAAACTAGTGCAGACATATCACCCTATCTTAGAGGCTGTGATACTGTAGAGATAACCCAGCACAGCACTCACCTGGCAATTGCTTAATTGGTCATTTGCTACAATAGAACTGTAAGAGCATATATAAAACAGATTTTGCAAATGAAGTAATCTAACTGGCTACTACCCATGTTACTAAGAGAGAGCTCAAGTCTGCATTCCTTGTCAATCAGAATTTTGAATGCACTTTCATGACAGTTGTAATCAGAATTTATTAGCCTTATCATATGCAACAAATCACACAAATATTTAGTACCTAAACTGGATGTTCACCAAATGAGGCTGTGACCCATCAGACTGCCAGTAAGTTTCTAGATTATCATCTCGTAACTGGTCCACTCCGAAGCCTAATGGAAAGAAAAAAGGTTTACAGTCTCCTGTATTGTGTTCCGTTGCTGCTGGTATTACACAAATCATTTCAGCAGGATGGCTACCATGACCCTTGTAACGCAAGTTCACACATGTGAGAAGTACTTCTAGCCATTCAAATTTTCAGATCTCTTTATTAAGCAAAATGCATGCAGAAGAGCTTATTCTTATAAACCCAATCCCAAACTGTGCTGAGCATCCTCAACTCTTATTGAAACCGGGAATTTAAAAAATTCAGCATATCCCTGAATTAAGTCCCAAATCTGCAGATTACTGTTCTATTTTTTCCGACATCCAGAATTGTGCTAAACCTTTTACAGAACATAATAAAAGAGGAGGTCTGTCTGGCAAAGATTATAAACAATATTGTAAAGTTCTATTTGCAAAACAGAACTTGGAACTCTTAGCCACAAGCTTCACTAAAACTCAGTGAGAGTTTCAAAAAAAATATGGTGTTAGTTGTCACTTCCATTCACATTTCCAAAGAAAGATGCCAGAATGCTGATAAACCAAGTAAGATCTGCAACAAAGATTAATGTAAAGCACTTGGCCCACTTTTGTTGTTAGAACTCCTTCCTTGTAAATTTCTGATATGATCCCAGCTGTGCTCTGCAAGTATTTTGCAGACAGGCTCTTATATTCTGTAGTATTTTAAATGGGGGGGTAGGGGGAAGATAATCTAATTTTAACATTATAATCAGTTAAAATATTTTAAGGGATCCTTATATTTAGGGCCTTTTTTATTTGAAAAAGCCTGAAACACTCTGTAAAAGCAATAACTCTTTAATAGTGCAGTTATACTGGATACCTGTGCTGCTTGGGTGGTGGAAGGTGTGTGGCCAGACTGCACCCAAAGTATGCTATTATGAAACACACAACACTTGATATGTTTTAACAAGCTGTAAGTGTCCTGGTTATTCATGTTCTCTATCCCAAGGCTCCACCTTGAAAAGTAAATACACCTCTACCCCGATAGAATGCTGTCCTCGGGAGCCAAAAAAAATCTTACTACGTTATAGGTGAAACCGCGTTGTATTGAACTCGCTTTGATCCGCCGGAGCGTGCAGCTTTACCGCGTTATATGTGAATTCGTGTTATATCGGGTCGCGTTATATCGGGGTAGAGGTGTAGTACGTATTTCTGAGGTAGTGGGCCAAAATTACTTTAAATTGTTGTTTATTATTGGTCTGATCCTAAAAATCCTGAGTGGAATAGTACCAATAAAGTCAAAGGGAGTACCCATGTAAATGAGTGAAGACTACATGCATGAATGCTTACAGGATTGAGCTCTATACACGTATAATACACCAGATACAATTACATAAAGGAACCATTGTAAAACTAACATAAAACTGAATAGTTTGCCATGTTACAATACCTGATTTTTCAGGTCATTCATCTATTTTGTAATCAAAAGGCTAACCTTTACTTAATAATTATTTTAAGTAATGATAATATACTTTATTATAATAAAATGCCAGACAAACAACTTTAATACCTAACTATATAATATTTTTAAAAATAAAGAAACTTTACTCTTTTGGATAAGCTGTCTACTGAATGAAAGTACACAACTGGGAGACTCCTCAAGTACACGTTTCTCTGGCAATACTTTTATTCACTGACATTATCTCTTAAATGAAGGAAGTCTAAATCTTATGATTTTTGTTTTATACCAATCATGATTATTTGTCCCTTACCATTGCCAACCCTTTGCTACTCTTTCCCTCTTTTACTGCCATTCAACCTATTAACTTCATCCCCTTTGCTACTCCCCCACATTAGCTACAGTTCAGTTAGTTAGTGTTAGTAGCTCCATCTGCAATAAATAGTGACTATTAATAATCCAAATCTAAAAGTACATTGTGTTAACCAAAACAGAAGTATATATATGGACATCAGATCAGGAATGCTCAACCTGAGCAGTCTCAACCTACAATGACCCCTGTTCCCACACCTGTTGAAAACTGATTTAATTATTTTCTGACAGATATCTACGTAGCAGGGACTTGAATATGTCCAACAAACACAATATGGTCAAAGAGCTACTCTTGCTTAGGAGACATGTTCAAAACCATTGTATCTTCATTGAAGATTATTGTTTTATCTTGCTCATAGCATTTAGAGTACCGCACTATAATGGCACGCCTACCCTTAAGTGTTGCTGCTATGTCAGCTGGGGATAGTTTTTTTTTTTTTTAAATTACATAGCTATGTTGGCAAAAGCCCCAATGTTGACACAATAACACTGGCAAAATACACCTCTACCTCAATATAACGCTGTCCTCGGGAACCAAAAAAATCTTACCGTGTTATAGGTGAAACCGCGTTCTATCGAACTTGCTTTGATCCACCGGAGTGTGCAGCCCCCCCCCCCCCCCCCGCCCACTCCCCCCCCCGGAGCACTGCTTTACCGCATTATATCCGAATTCGTGTTATATCGGGTTGCATTATATTGGGGTAGAGGTGTACTACTTTTGACAGAGTTTATTTCATTCTCTGAACAGGTATAAGCTATACTTGGAAAAGCACATTTCTGCCAGAATAACTGTGTCTACACTAGGAGGGTTTTTTGGGTATAGCTATCCTAGCAAACTATTTCTACGTTAGACTAGACCCAAGTTATTTCTAATGGACTGTAATACAATCTATGCTTAATTCATTTTTACGTCACTTTTATGTATTCTTTATTCACTTGAAGTGAAGAAACAGAGGAAATAACAGTGATCATTTGCTAATTTATCTAGTTTATAAATTAATACTAGCAAGTTCATCATCATGCAATTTCATCATCATACAATTTTAGCAAGGTCAAAAAGATTTTATTCTCCTCAAAGGAAAAAACCCTCCCTGAATTTCACAATTATTTGTTTGTTTTGTTGTGTTTTACAATTTACCTGGCTTACAGGATGAAAGGGACCAAACAGCTTGAGAGCCTATTTCCCGAACAGTACCAGTCCTTTCCAACTGCTTGGGATCAGCACCTGGTGGTGTCTTGTTAGGTGTGGTCATTTCCCACTAATAAAAGAAAAGATGGAGCGTAAGATTATAAGGTTCTCTCTAGTACTCATCTTGATGAGAAAAATAGATTTTGAGCCGCTCAGCTAAGAGTTTTACACTGTCAGTTCCTAGAAATACACAAGAATAAGGTTTACTTCTTTAACAACCTTCATGGAGCACGCAAAAGTCTCATGTTCATAAGAATATTTATCAAATGCCATTTTATGTGCATTATCTGTCTCTTCACCTCTCTTGTTGAAGTTATTCCACTTTGTATAAAATACCTAGTCACCGGGCCAGAGAACAAGAATGACTATTACATGTGGGAAGTGGGAGACCCAAGTTCAAGTCCCTGCTCCAATGAATATTTATACAAAGCCAAACAAAAGCTTCAAAAACAGGAGAGACGGAGAAACACACACCCCAGAATACCCTCTATGCCTGGGTCTCCCACATCTAGAGTAGAGATCTAAACCCAAGTCTCCCCTCTCCCAAGTGTAAGGTGGGTACCACCATCATCTCCCCTACTTTGTGGAACTACCTTTTAAAAATACCTGGAAAGAAAATGTTTTGGTTGAATGATGTGTTGTGAAACAGACTTTTTAAATTTAGGGAAATTATTTGGAAGTTTTGTATTTGGTTTAGGTCAAACCGTATATGATTTTTTGAAAATCTAAGCAAAGAGTTCATCCGTATTTGAGAATAAAAAGCATGGTGGACAAAATGCATCTTATGTGCTGCAACTTTTTCTTAAAAAGAGTAAAAGGAAATCTTCCCTCCTCCCCATAGCACCTCACCAGTCATGTAGAAATCTAAAGTTAGGCAAGGAGGTAGTCTAGATCACAGATGTGCCTTTTCATGGTCTGTGCAAACTAGGTTATTTTGTAAATGGTTATTGGGGGGGTGGAGACACGGGGTGAAAAGGACTTTTTGCATGCACACTCAATTTTGTAACATGATCCCTTAACAGAGCATCAATATTCTATTGGTTCTAAGCGGGCATCTGTAGATTAGGAAAATTCATAAGGTATACTGCCTTCCCCCATATAAGAACATAAGAATGGCCCTACTGGATCAGACCAAGGGTCCATCTAGCCCAGTATCCTGTCTTCCGACTGTGGACAGTGCCAGGTGCCCCAGAGGGAATGAACAGAACAGGTAATCATCAAGTGATCCATCCCCTGTCGTTCATTCCCAGCTTCTGGCAAACAGAGGCTAGGGACACCATCCCTGTCCATCCTGGCTAATAGCCATTGATGGACCTATCCTCCATGAATTTATCTAGTTCTTTTTTGAAACCTGTTATGGTCTTGGCCTTCACAACATCCTCTGGCAAAGAGTTCCACAGGTTGACTGTGCATTGTGTGAAGAAATACTTCCTTTTGTTCATTTTAAACCTGCTGCCTATTCATTTGGTGACCCCCTAGTTCTTGAGTTCTGAGAAGCAGTAAACACCACTTCCTTATCTACTTTCTGTACACCAGTCATGATTTTATAGACCTCAATCATATCACCCCATGTTTCTTTTCCAAGTGACAAGTCCCAGTCTTATTAATCTCGCCTCATACGGAAGCCGTTCCATACCCCTAATAATTTTAGTTGCCCTTTTCTGAACCTTTTTCAATTCCAAGGTATCTGTTTTGAGATGGGGCAACCACATCTGCACACAGTATTCAAGATGTGGGAGTACCATGAATTTATATAGAGGCAACATGATATTTTCTGTCCTATTATCTATCCTTTCTTAATTATTCCCAGCATTTTGTTCACTTTTTTGACTGCCATTGCACATTGAGTGGATGTTTTCAGAGAACTATCCACAAGGACTCCAAGATCACTTTCTTGAGCGGTAACGCCATCATTTTATATGTATAGTTGGGCTTATGCTTTCCAATGTGCATTACTTTGCATTTATCAACATTAAACTTAATCTGCCATTTTGTTGCCCAGTCACCCAGTTTTGAGAGATCTTTTTGTAGCTCTTCACAGTCTGCCTGGGTTTTAACAGTCTTTAGTAATTTTGTATCGTCCGCAAATTTTGCCACCTCGCTGTTTACCCCTTTTTCCAGATCATTTATGAACATGTTGAATAGGACTAGTCCCAGAACAGACCCCTGGGGGACACCACTATTTACCTCTCCCTATTCTGAAAACTGACCATTTATACCTACCCTTTATTTCCTATCTTTCAACCAGTTACCAATCCATGAGAGGACCTTCCCTCTTATCCCATGGCAGCTTACTTTGCGTAAGAGCCTTTGGTGAGGGACCTTGTCAAAGGCTTTCTGAAAATATAAGTTCACTATATCCACTGATATATGCAAGGCTGTGCATGAAATGGCACATATGCAGCTGCCTTGTTATCTACACATACTGAACAGGTACTTATTGGCCCCCCCATCACTATAGTATCTGAACTCACAATCTTTAATCTGTTTATCCTCAACATCCCAGTGAGGTAGGAATTGCTATTAACCCTAATTTGTACTGTCTACAAACTAGACCAAGGTCACAGAACATTTAGTTGCTTGTGTCACGGCAAAAAATATAGTAGATGAAATTTTAAATACACTTTGGAGATTCTCACATTTATACAGAGACCAACTTTGCCACTCTCTCCCACCTAGTCACAATTAATGTAACAATTTGGGACACAACACATCTTCGCTCCACCAAAGAAAATTATATCAGTGTACTCCAATTTACAAGAGCTATTATCATGTTAGCTTTAAACATAGTCTCTAACAAAACCTCACATTCTTAATTTTTTTAATAATAAGTTCCCTTCTTGAAGGGAAAGGAAACCCCATAGTTTCCACAGGCAAATCTCCACTTGTACAGATACCTTTGCTTTTCCTTCCAGTGGTCATGTTTTCTGTTTAAAAGTGAGCTATAAACCCCTTAAACAAGCAGAAGAAATCACTTTGCAAATGTGGACTATTTCAAGGAGACAGATAAACATATTCCAGACACTCATTCATTCTAGAGACTTTCCAGAAGAATTCTAAAGTACGGAATTTAAAAATCACTTCTTTCTGAAATTTTCCCAGAGTTTGTTGTTGATGTCTGAAAATACATTACAATCTCAAAGCCACAACTTTGAAATTTCTCACAAGACTCAGACTACAGAAAACCCCCAAACAAGATAACATTGAAAACTAAAAAAGCAATTATTTGGCTATATTTTCATAAAAATTTTATGTTTATCAGATACTGTGGCCCTGACCCAGCAAAGGCATACTTTACACATTGTGAGTAGTCCCATTGACTTTGGCCTTGGCTACACTTGCGAGTTACAGTGCTGTAAAGCCGCCCGCAGCGCTGTAACTCACTCCCCGTCCACACTGGCAAGGCATATTGCAGCGCTGTATCTCCATGGTTGCAGCGCTGCATGTACTCCACCTCCCAGAGAGGAACAGTGAGTATTGTGCTGCCGCTGCAGCGCCAGTGTGGCTGCCCAATGCGCTGTGACTGGCCTCCAGAATTATTCGGCAGTATCCCACAATGCCTGTTCTAGCCACTCTGGTCATCAGTTCAAACTCTACTGCCCTGGCCTCAGGTAACCAACCCATGTGACCCATCCTTTACATTCCCCGGGAATTTTAAAAATCCCCTTCCTGTTTGCTCAGCCCGGCTTGGAGTGCTATCAGTGAATCTTTCCAGGTGACCATGCCTCCACGCGCCAAGCAAGCCCCAGCATGGAGCAATGGCGAGTTGCTGGACCTCATCAGTGTTTGGGGGAGGAAACTGTACAGTCCCAGCTGCGCTCCAGCCGTAGAAATTATGATACCTTTGGGAAGGTATCAAAGGACATGATGGAAAGGGGCCATGACCGAGACGCCCTGCAGTGCAGGATTGAAGTGAAGGAGCTGCGGAGTGCCTACCGCAAAGCTCGCGACGCAAACGACCGCTCGGGTGCTCCTCCCGCGACCTGCCGATTCTCCGAAGAGCTGGATGCGATACTTGGGGTTAACCCCACCTCCACTCCAAGCACCACGATGGACACTTCAGAGCCAGTGGGGGGGAGGGAGGAGAAAGAGGAGGAGGAGGAAAACGGGAGTGATGGTGGTGGGCCGGATGGAGACACCCCAGAATCCCTGGAGCCATGCAGCCAGGAGCTCTTCTCGAGCCAGGAGGAAGGTAGCCAGTCACAGCAGCCGGTACTTGGTGAAGGACAAACAGAAGAGCAGGTTCCTGGTAAGCGATTTTTTTGGGGGGAAGGAATTTTTTCGGTGCGGGCTCTTTGGGAGAGGAGGGTTAGACATGCATGCCTAGATGCGGAATAGTGCATTGATGTGGTTTATCACATCGCGGTAATCGGCCTCGGTAATCTCCTCTAATGTCTCATCCAGAATGTGTGCAATGCGGTTGCGCAGGTTTATCGGGGGAGCCACCGTTATCCTTGTCCCAGCCAGGCTAACGTGTCCACGCCACTGTGCCGCGAGGGGACCGTTGCTGCACACAGGCAAGCTGCATATGGGCCAGGGCGGAAGCTGCATTGCAGTAGAAGACCCTCCCCTTGCTTCCCAGGTCACCCTCAGCAGCGAGATATCGTCCAGGATGAACTCCTGTGGAAAATGTTGGGACAGTGTTCAGTGTAGGAGCCCCCTGAAGCTGTTGGCTCTCCCCAAGGCACAGAAACCCAGAGGACAGTGCAGCCCTGAAACAATCAGTCCCCCTTACTCACCATTTTGAGGCTCCCGTGGGATATGTGTGCTCTGTTTCGGACGGGAAAATTATGCTATTGTGCAGACCCTGTGTGTTTTCTACTCCTTAAGTGCAGGGGGAATCATTACTCTGTCTGGTATAAACAATACTGCCGCTGTTAAATGTTGCATTTTGCCTATACAGCTGCATCAACCTTGAGACCTCAGCCGTCCCTCTTATCGCCTGCTCAGAGACTGCAAAGACTCAGGAAGAGACTGCGAAAAAGCAAAAACATGCTGCAAGAAGTGATGCAGCAATCTATTAAAGAGAATGAGAAAGCAGGATCCGCCAGGAAAACGCAGTGCACTGGCAGCAAAGCACCGAGCACCGGCAGCAAAGCACGGATCAGCTCATAAGCATCCTGGAGCGCCAAGCAGATGCTATCCAGGAGCTCGTAGCCATTCAGAAAGAGGAGCAGTACTGCAAACGCCACCCCCCTCTACAGCCCTTGTCCCAAAACTCTTTCCGTTGTGCCCCACTGTCACCTCCAACCCACTTTCCTCAACTTCCGTGTTCTTCACGCCACCCGCTGCCTCCAACACCAGTATCTTCACCACCCAGCCCTGAAAACCATGACCCTTACCCTCTGCACTCAACCCTCATCACCATGCAGTATAGCTATCCTGAAGTGCAGCACTCACTGCATAGCACACGTGACAAGACATACGCAAATCTGTAATTGTACTGTTCCCCACTCCACCCCTTGTTTCTTTTCAATAAACAATTTTTTTCTTTTCAATAAATGGATTTTTTGGCTTTGAAAACATTCTTTATTATTGCATAAAGTAAAAGACTCCTTAGCCCAGGAAATAAACAGGCACTGCAAGTCTGCTTAGCAAACACTGATTCCTAAAGATTGGAACTACTGCACTTCACTCCAGTGCAGGGCACCAAATATCACTGCTGGTTTTCAGCCTCAAATTGCTCCCTCAAGGCATCCCTAATCCTTGCAGCCCCGCGCTGGGCCCCTGTAATAGCCCTGCTCTCTGGCTGTGCAAATTCAGCCTCCAGGTGTTGAACCTCAGAGGTCCATGCCTGAGTGAAGCTTTCACTCTTCCCTTCACAAATATTATGGAGGGCACAGCACGCGGATATAACCGCGGGGATGCTGTTTTCAGCCAAGCCCAGCTTCCCATACAGAGATTGCCAGCGGGCCTTTAAACGGCCAAAGGCACACTTCAAAGTCATTCGACACCAGCTCAGCCTGTAGTTGAACGTTCCTTGCTGCTGTCAAGGCTCCCTGTGTAGGGTTTCACGAGCCACGCCATTAACAGGTAAGCGGGATCTCCAAGGATCACAATGGGCATTTAAACTTCCCCTACCATGATCTTCCGCTGTGTGAAAAAAGTCCCAGCCTGCATCTTCCTGAACAGCCAAGTGTTTCGAAAGATGCGTGCATCATGCACCTTTCCGGGCCAGCCTGTGTAAATGTCAATGAAATGCCCACGGTGAGCCACAAGTGCCTGGAGAACCATAGAGAAATACCCCTTCCGATTAACGTACTCGGATCCTAGATGGGGTGGTGCCAGAATAGGAATGTGCGTCCCATCTATCGCCCCTCCACAGTTAGGGAGCCCCATTTGTGCAAAGCCATCCACTATTTCCTGCACGTTACCAAGAGTCACGGTTCTTCTGAGTAGCATGCAATTAATGGCCTTGCAAACCTGCATCAACACGATTCCAATGGTCGACTTTCTCACTCCAAACTGGTTTGCGACCAACCGGTAGCTGTCTGGAGTTGCCAGCTTCCAGATTGCAATAGCCACCCGCTTCTCCACTGGCAGGGCAGCTCTCAATCTCGTGTCCTTGTGCCGCAGGGTGGGGGCGAGCTCCTCACACAGTCCCATGAAAGTGGCTTTTCTCATCCGAAAGTTCTGCCGCCACGGCTCGTCATCCCAGACTTGCATGACCATGTGATCCCACCACTCGGTGCTCGTTTCCCGAGCCCAAAAGCAGCGTTCCATGGTGCTGAGCATGTCTGTGAATGCCACAAGCAATTTCGTGTCATACGCGTTACGCGGCTCGATAGGGTCGTCGGACTCCTCACTCTCACTGTAACTTTGGATCTTAAGGAATAGTTCGACAGCCAAATGTGACGTGCTGGCGAGACTCGTCAGCATACGCCTCAGCAGTTCAGGCTCCATTTCCCGCAGACAGATCGCGCTGCACAGAAACTGTTGAAAGATGGCGCCAAAGGTGGACGGAAACAAAGGGATTTCTGGGATGCGAAGTGATGCATCACAGGGCGTTGGGACAGGACCCAGAATGCCCCGTACCTACGCCCCCTTCCCACAACCCACGGCGCCAGAATGGGAAGAGGTGCTCTGTGGGATAGCTGCCCATAATGCACCGCTCCCAATAGCGCTGCAATTGCCGCAAATGTGGCCACGACAGCGCGCTGGGCAGCTGTCAGTGTGGACAGACTGCAGCGCTTTCCCTACTCAGTTGCACGAAGTCAGGTTTAACTCACAGCGCTGTACATCTGCAAGTGTAGCCAAGGCCTTCGATGTATAAGTCTTGGCAGGATTGGAGCATGAAAAGTCAGACAACTTCTATTTTCCTCCCTGCCACCCCATCTCCCCTCCAGATCTGCTACAGCCCTTTCCAGCTCCTAACCCTATATATCTTGACATCTTAATGAAGAGAAGACTGCAGAATATAAAATTCCAAGTTGCTTAAAATATCATGCAAGAATATGCAGAAAGACAGGACCAAGAAAGCTTTACCATTTACTCAGACAAGAGGTATGGGTGAACTGCTCAGGTGCAATTATCCTAAACTTCTGAGGTATGGGTGTTCAGCACCCTAAATGAAAAAGAATTAACACCCAATACAGATCTAAAGCATATTGTGAAAGATCAAAGGTTCTTCTGCAACCACCAGGATACAAAAGATTGGTTGTCTGAAAAACAATTGATGCCCAAGCTTCCCAATAACACTTGGTAAAATTCTCAAAAAAGACACTCTACATTTTCAACTAATAAGTATGATATTTGCAGTGACAATGAGGAAAATTTTGATCAAACATATTTTACACAAGGGGTTCTGAAGAGAGACATCAAATTTACAAAAGCAATTAAAGATTTCAAACAGGATTATCAGATGATAGTACAATGGCAATATTGTTGCATTCTCAGTAAAGATCTGGCTTGATCTAATTAATAAAGAACTGGAGCCACACGAGTATAAAATATAAAATAATAGCCATTCAGAGAAGCTATGGAACTTTTCCCAAAACTAAGCCAGCATGATTGACCCCAAATACAAAGGTTAGGGTCAGAAAATGAAGAAGAGGCTAAAATGTGGCCATTGCAATATAAACCTGAATGACTTCCCTTCTAGCACAAAGGGTTGTTGAAGACCCAGATGTCCAAATCTAGGATTGCAAAAGAAATTGCCACAGTCCACTGCACTAAAATGGTGAGAAAAATATACAGGAAAATCATTGACAATAGAATGGCTGAATTCAGAATGTTGTCACTTTTTATGAGCTACATTCTGTCCAACCAGTTCAGCATCTATACAGCACATTTTTAATCACATTCTGATTGGTTTGTTTGGAGCTTCATAATAGGGTAGGTGCCTGAAAAGTAATCAAGTGGTAAGAGCACATTAGTGTGTAAAGGCAAATACAAAAGAGTTGTAGGCCTGCAAAGTGAAAACTTGATTAATGGGTTCTTGTATTTTATTTACAGATTTGCAAGTTATTCATTGTGAGTAATGTGCATCTATTTCTGAATAATAAATACGCTTA
The DNA here is from genome assembly GCF_027887155.1 of Malaclemys terrapin pileata. Lineage (NCBI taxonomy): Eukaryota > Metazoa > Chordata > Testudines > Emydidae > Malaclemys > Malaclemys terrapin. The sequence goes on along the minus strand of NC_071509.1, from coordinate 88,250,011 downwards.
CCAAGTGATATTTTCAGATCAAATGTTTTAAGAAACCATCATAATTCTTTTGGGGTGAGGGAAAATAGCAAGGTAGGAGTAATTTCCACTTTTTTCTTCCCTGGGTTATGGAAAAATCACAATTAATCTGTCTGGAAATCTCTTCCTCTCCTCTCCCTGTATGGCTCAGACCTTAGCAAAAGGGAGGACGGGAATGCTTCCAGCTGAAATTTCTAGGGAGGCATCTTCTCTATCTAGCAAACCCCTAATACCACCAGACCATCTTTACGTTTCTAGTGATAGCATGACAACCTTGAAATTTAACAATTTAGCTTCTAAATGGCATTAAACTGTACATAAAAGGATTTGTTCCGTACAACACCATCCCCTCCACCTCTCATTTCCTCCCTTTGTGCTATTCCACAGCAACCTGATGGCAACACAGGGGAAGCGAGCACTGCCCGTACCTGTGCCGTAGCCAGGCAGAGGCGCAGGTGCCGGCTGTGGCAGTGCCAGGTCTCAGCACCACTAGGGCCCCTGACAAACCAGGGAGCGATGAATTCACCTTCCAAACAGAGACTCTCGGGGCTCTGGGCACCAGCTACCACCGCTCCCTGCTGGGCCCCGCTGGCCACGGCACATGGACCCCGCTCCGCGCGCGCGCCCGCCTGCGGGGCCCGCCCCTTGCTACGGAGCGGGAGGGGGAATATGGGAGACAGTCGGCCCGGAGGAGAAGGGGGAGGAGGACACTCACGTTACGGCCGCCCCGCCCACTCCGCAGCTCACTTTCCGCTCTGTCCCCCAGCGATTACGTCACACAACAGACGCGTCCTGAAGCGTCTCCGAAACTATCTTGGCCACGCCCTTGCCCTGAGGCGTCGCGCTCTTTTAGCGCCCACCTGTTCTCTATGGTGAGCGTCTCTTCCCCTCCCTCCTCGTGTCTCTATGGTTAGTAGCTCTAGCTCCTCTCTGGGGGTGGCGGCCATTTTGGCCGGGTGGCAGTAGGAGCACGTTGTGTGTCTGCCTGTGAGTAACGGGGCCAGGCTAGTCCCCTACCCACCTACTCGCCCTGGCCGTTTGGTTTCCTTCCCGCCCTCCGGTAAGTGGAGTCAATAGCGGGGCTGGGGGGTGCGGCACGAGCCCTGGGGAGACCCGTTCCCCGGCCAGGGCCAGGCGGCGCCGGCGAGTCCTTGCACCAGCTGGTACCGGCGAGAGGCGCCGCGTCTACGACAGAGCAGGAACAACCCCCGAGCGGGGTCCGGCAGCCGCCTGGCTCTCCCCGGGGGCTCGTGTCTACGCGATACCCCCTTCGCCGGGTGCTGTTAGTAGAGCTCCTCCCTTAGCCCGGGAGGGGTGCGAGGCCCCGGCCCCCTCCTAGGGTGACCAGATGTCCCGATTTTGGGGTCTTTTTCTTATATAAGCTCCTATTGCCCCACACCCCGTCCCGATTTTTCACACTTGGTGTCTGGTCACCCTCCCTCTGCTGTTTGGAGCCCCCACCCAGTTGCTTCAGTATTGGGGCCCAGATCCCCCCCACCCTTCGGTACTGAATGTGTATGGGGGCACCAAACACGCAGCTCCATTGGCTTGTCAGACCATAGCTGCAACAGTGGAGATCCCCCACACACACTCCTGTTGGGTGATAGACCCCCCACCTACTCTGCCATAGGGAGAGGCCCCGATACTCCAGTTTGCATCTAGTGGTGCCTTTGGCAAGGTGAGTCAATCTCTGTGTGCTCTAGTTTCCCCATCTGTAGAATGGACACTAATAGTCACATCAGGCTGTTGTGGTGAGAGTAAGTTGATGTTTGTAAAGTTTACTTGGATGGTAAGTGGACTGCAGTGAAGTGCAAAGGATTATTTTTACTGTTGCCTGGCTATCATAAGGGCAATATTCACATAGGAAACTGGTTTGTCTTTTTCCACATGCTGTATCATTTGTGCCAAACCTCTCTATTAGGGGAGGTTGTCCCTATATTTTACAAGTAATTTTTTAGAGCCCTAGCTAAATGTCTAGTAGGAAGCTTTCCTTGTTGGGATGGTGTTTACCTGCAGAGCTGTCAATTTTTGCAGAATGTGCATTTCTATTTTATTTTAAATTCTAGAACTTGTGGTTGTGAAGATAACTTTTTGATGTGACAGATTTCAGCCATGTTAGTAGCAGCCATGTTAGTTTGTATCCGCAAAAAGAACAGGAGTACTTGTGGTGACTTAGAGACTGTTCTTTTTTTGATGTGAACTGATCTTGTGCTGTCTGGCCACAGACCTGGCTCATCATAGCTTTGCCATGCACCAGCAGCAGAATGAAATTGACAGCTATGTCAATTTCATACTGCTGCTGTTGAAATCAGCAATAAAGGTAGATTCTGCAGGAACTCCATCTTAAAAGAGAGACTATCATATGTTTTGTTTCCTGTAAAAGCCAGGAATCTCTAAAATGAGGAAAAGGGAGAGAAATCCTCTTTATGGGTGCATACACTCAAGGAGGAAAGATGTGTTAACTAACAGAAGGTAAGAACATAGCATAAAATCCAAGCAAAGAAAAGGCATTTGTAGTTTTCAGTATTAATATTAGTGGGGAGATAGACCCCCTAGTGTTTACCTCTACATGCTAACGTGTTAATACTACAACTCCCTTTTTTCCCTGCTATAATTTTATATTGTGTCTAACACAAGGTAAGAACACACACTTTTCCCCAGTGAAGACAAGGCCTGGCAGTAGTAAAGGGTGGGGGCTTCAAATTTATACAATACCTTATAGCCAGAGATTGTTATGAAAGATGGAGATCTGCCAAGCATGGTCCAGCACCCTAAGTAAGGAAGAGAGCAGTGAGATTAAGGGCCAACAATAGGGAAAGGCTTTGCTCCAGGACCTTTTAAAAGTGCTGTCTTAGGCCTCTTTAGCATATTTAGACTTCTGATGTGTAGCTGTCTGGTAAGTCTTTTGATTCTGACATTACATTCATCACTCTTTTAATTCAAACTCTTAGTCCAAAGGAGTTAAAATGTGTCTCTTTTCTCCCCAAATCTATCTCTTTATAGCTTTCCTGTGCTAGCAGATATCACAATATATATATTTATCTCCTTTCCCATTCTAAGGAAATATTTGAGGATGAGGCTTCTTGCATTGTATATTTTGTTGGTGTATGAATGAGTCACAATTCCTATTCAACATTATTAAACATGTCCATCCATATTTCTATTTCAATGTTATCTGACAATGTTATGCTACTTTCCAGTAAACACAAAGTTGTTAATCCTTAGCCTTGAGTTCTTTGCTTCCATATGCAGAATGTGCCTCATGAGCAGTCTGTTAAGATTAAACTTGGGACATGTCTACACTGGCAGAGTTATCGCACCAGGAGTTACAGCGCTGCTCAGAAAGCACTGAAGGGAAACAGCTGTTCTGTGCTGATACTGGCAGCTGCCTGCGCAACAGCGTGTTCACACTTGTGGCATTTGCAGCAGTATTTGGAGCGGTGCACTCTGGGCAGCTATCCCACAAACCACCTTTTTCTCTTCTGCTCCTAAGACTTGTGGGAAAGCGAAGGGGGTTGCGGGGTATCCCAGCAATCCCTGTGCTTCCGTCTGCCTTTGGCACCGTATTTCAACGGTTTGTGTACTGTGCGCCCTGCCTCTTTGGGCTGCAGGAATGGATCCCAAGCTGTTGACCAGTATGCTGCTTGCTCTGACCAACACATCACTAGTGAGTGGAGTTATTCCTTAAACTACAAAAGCAAGAGGGAGTGTGACATAGATCTCGCCATGCGTAGTAGCTACAACAGAGGTGCTGACCACAGTGGAACACTGCTTTTGGGCTCAGGAAACAAGCACTGAGTGGTGGGATCACATTGTGATGTACGTCTGGGATGACGAGCAGTGGCTGCAGAATTTTCGGATGAGGAAAGCCACATTCCTGAGACTGTGTAATGAGCTCTCCCCTCCCTGCAGCGCAAGGACACAAGAACAAGAGGGGCCCTGCCGTTGGAGAAGTGCATGGTGATTGCACTGTGGAAGCTAGCTACTCCAGACAACTACCGATTGGTCGCTAATCAGTTCGGAGTGGGAAAGTTTACCGTTGGACTTGTGTTGACAGAAGTGTGCAGGGGCATTAATCCCATCCAGCTCCGAAAGACCATGACTCTGGGCAACGTGCATGACATTGTAGATGGCGTACAAATGGGTTTCCCTAACTGCGGAGGGGTGATGGATGTCACACACATTCCTTTTCTGGCACCAGACTACCTAGCCACTGAGTACATTAATCGCAAGGGATATTTCTCAATGGTTCTCCAGGCACTTGTGGATAACTGTGGGCGATTCACAGACATTAACCCAGGCTGATCCAGGAAGGTGCATGACGCACGCACCTTTCGGAACTCTGGCCTCTTCAGGAAGCTGCAAGCAGGGACTTTCTTTCCGGACTAGAAGATCACTGTAGAGGTTCTCAAAATGGGGGGCGGGACCCCTCAGGGGGTCATGAGGTTATTACATGGGGGGGTCGCGAGCTGTCAGCTTCCACCACAAACCCTGCTTTGCATCCAGCATTTATAATGGTGTTAAATATATAAAAAAGTGTTTTTAATTTATTAAGGGGGTCGCACTCAGAGGCTTGCTATGTGAAAGAGGTCACCAGTACAAAAATTTGAGAACCACTGCCGTAGGGGAAGTCGAAATGCCCATTGTGATCCTGGGAGACCCCGCCTACCCCTTAATGCTGTGGCTTATGAAGCCATACACGGGGCAACTTGACAGCAGCAAGGAGCGGTTCAACAACAGGCTGACCAAGTGCAGAATGACTGTGTGTGCTTTTGGCCATTTAAAAGCCTGCTGGTGTTGCCTCTGTGGGAAGCTGGATCCTGGCTGATGACAATATTCCTATGCTTATAGCAGCGTGCTGTACGCCCTATAATATTTGTGAAGGGAAGGGTGAAAGCTTCACTCAGGGATGGATCGCAGAGGCTCAGCGCCTGCAGGCTGAGTTTGAATGGCCAGAGACCAGGGCTATTAGAGGGACATAGTGCGGGGTCATAAGGATCAGGGATGCCTTGAGGCAGCAATCTGAAGCTGAAAGCCACTAATATTTGTTGCTATGCTCAGGAGTGCAGTGCTTGTAATGCCAGGAGATGATTGGTGCACGTGATGCAATATGTGGGTTTTACATAATTGTATGTTGCTTTGCAGTGCTCTTTTTGCTTTCAATTAATAGAATAAAGATTGCTTTCAAACCAACTCAATTCTTATATTAAAAGACAACTTGGAGGAGGGAGTCAAACAAAAAATCAGCAGCAGTGAGGGGGATGGGGGAAGATCCAAGGAGGAGGAGGGGTCCCGGGATAGCGTACAATGCAGTGGGTACTGTACTTCAGCAGGACCAAACTGCAGAGGGATGGGTGTTGAGTGCAGTGATTATTGGGAGACTGCAGTGCTGGACTGTGAGGGGGGAACAGTGGAATGCCATGCATACAGAGTGGAGCCAGGAGGTTGATAAGTGTCTTGGTGGTGTCTGGGGGGCGCATGGGAAAGAGTTTTGCGACAGCGGCTGCAGGGGAGGATGGGCACGGAGCTGCTCAGTTTGAAAAGCTAGTATTGCCTGCAGCGTGTCCCCTTTGCATTCCATAACCTTTAAAAGCCGCTCCGTGGCTTCATTCTGGCGTGCTGTGTTCTCCTTTCGGTCGCTCTTCTTGCTGTCCCGCCACTCCTTCAATTCCTGTTTCTTGGCAGTGGAGTGCATCATAACGTCACGCAGAAAGTCCTTCTTAGTTCTTCTTGGCCACTTTCTAATTCTGCGCAGCCGTTCAGCCGGCAATAATAAAGAGGGAGGCTGGGCTCCCAAGGTTCTCTGAAGTTTAAACGCAACATTTTACGGAAGCAGTATTGTTTGCAACACAGGGACCACTGATTCAGTGATTTAAAACGCAGCCAGTACTCTCATACCTGTCACTAACTGGCTCACCCCAGGCAAGCAACAAGAGCCACAAGACCCCCAAAATGGTGAGTAGCCGCAGGGGTAAGATAAATTACTCTTCCTGGACCCTGCTGTACACCGGGCATGTGGCTCTTGGGGAGAGCCAGCACTGTAGGGGTGGGGTGGGGGGCTGATAATCATTCCTGTCCCACACTTTCCACAGGATGCGATCATTATGGAAGATATCTTGCTGCTGAGGGTGAGCAGGGAATCAAGGGAAGGTCTTCTCCAAGAATTCGGTTTCTGCCCTGGCCCCTATGCGGCTCGCCTGTGTGCAGCAATGGTTCTTCACCCATCCATGCCCCCCTCCCCCTCCAATGGCACAGTGGTGTGGGAAATTTACCGTTAATGGGGCAAGAAACAAAGCAGTTCTGCCGAAGAATCTGTGGCAGTGGATTGCCCAGTCCATGAGAGTTTTGTGGAGGTCTCTGGGAGATTCCCATAAAGTGAGGGAGTCAATCAACAGCCTGTTCTGCCGCTCAGACTAGGCATGCAGTGGGAGACAAGTCTGCTTTCTGCAACCCTCTTGCCCCCAACAATTTTCTTCAGTGATTCCCAAAATCAGATCTACGTACCAGGGGCCTCCTCTCCTGTTTGCACTTTGCCAATCTCCGACAGCTGACTGGCTAGCCTCCTCCAGGCTAGAAAAGAGCTCCTGGCTGCATGCATCTCTGATCTCAGAGTCATTCTCTGTCTCTGGGAATCCCTCTCCATCCACATCCTTGTCCAAGATTTCCTTCTCCTGGCTCTGTCCACTTTCGCCTGGCACATGAGCCACCAAAGTATCCACAGTGGTCTTCGCAGTGGAGGTGAGGTCGCTGCTGAGTACCATGTCTGGCTCTTTGTAGAACCGGCAGCTTGTGGGCGCAGCACCGGAGCGGCAGTTTGCCTCACACGCTTTGTGGTAGGCGTTCCGCAGCTCTTTCACTTTGACCCTGCACTGCAATGTGTCACGGTCATGGCCCCTTTCTGTCATGCATCGTGAAATCTGTCCATAGGTATAATTCCTATGTCGGGACTGGACAGCCTCCTCTCCCCAAATGCTGATGAGCTCCAACAGCTCAGCATTTATGGGGTGTGGATGACAGTTGGTCACCTGAGGGCAGGGTAGTAGAGTTTAAACCAATTACCAGAGAGATGAGAACAGGCATTGTGGGACACCTCCCGGTGGCTAATCACAGCGCTGTAATCGTCCACAATGTCTACACTGGCACCGCAACGCTCTAGCCCCAGCGCAGAAAGCTGTACGCCTCTCGTTGGGGTGGTTTTTTTTTTTAAGTGTTACAATTGCGCAGTTTCTGTACAGTATGTACACGTCAGGAGTCACAGCGCAGAAGGCTGCTTTACTGCGCAGAAACTTGCCAGTGTAGACAGGGCCTAAGAAACAAAACTGTGTTTAGACAAGCCCAAAGTTCTTTGTATTGCTTTAACTATAATAATGGTTTAGAAACCAATATAGTTAAAGCGGTACAAAAACTGTGCATAGACCAGCCCTTAATATATGTTCTTTTTTTACACTTTTGGTCTTTTAGTACATACAGATACTTCTGGCTTTTATAAATATAATGTTCGTTCACATATTGACAACTGGTTTTATAATGTATTTTACTATTTTATAAATTATTTTTGTCAGGTATTCTAATTTTAAAATTGTCTTGATGGTCTTACCAATATATGTGGGGTTATCAGGTTTGGTTCATTAGTTTTGTTATTGAAACGTTTCTTAAAAATTATTCGTTTTCTAAAAGTAAATACTACTTCTCAGTCTTTTTACTAGTTAGTGCTTTTAAAAGATGATTTGTTGAACATTTCATCTGCTTTTTGCAAAGTAAATGTTTTTAATACGTAGTGAGTTCTGAATACAGATGTTTACTTTTTAATATAATTGTATTGTCCTGTCTTCATTCAATTTTCTGTCTTAACTAACAGTTGCATATTCCTCTACATATTTATAGTAAATTGCACTTTACGTAGTAATTCAGCATGCTGTTGCACCTTTTTCCTCTTTGCAGTTGATTGTATTAAGTCTTTTATGGTAATTTGCTCATATCTAGATCCAGCACATGTAAAAATTATGGATGATCCAAATTCTAGTAAACTAAGGGTTTTTTGTTTTTTTGCTTTTTAAGAATTACAGTATAATGGAGTTAATTTTTGTTTTCCATAAATTCTTGCGGGATAAAGTGTTTTGCTTATATTTTGAGAAGAAAATTTTTTTTTTTTTGTTTCGTCAAAGATTCAAGAAGGAGTTGGAGCTAAGAGCCTTATGAGAGTTGCTCAAATATGCCTAGATATGCACTTTGTTACTGCTAGCATTTTGTGTGCCTTACAATTTTTAGACACACACTTTAGAAATCATGTTAGACAATTTTGACTTGAAATGAATATGGTTTGCCAAAATCTTAAATGCTTTGTCAGCCATAGTCATTTTCTCTTTAGCAGTGTAGTTTGATTCACCTCTCATCATCGTAATCTTCTGGTAAACATTCTTAAGGTTGCCTTTCAAATGGAATTTACTAATCCAAATAATTTAATTATTCTGTGGTTAGTAAAACTTGAATTGGTAGAGTACTTTTCTGTTTTCTGAGCCACCTAAACAAATTGAAAGAAGCAATATTGACTATAAACTAGATGCTTCTAAATGCTGGTTGTTTCCACAGTATTTATTAATTATACTTAATATTTTCATGTAACAAATTATGCTGTTGAGTAGGTTTGAGAGCTCCAAAATTTCAGCCTTGAGCCCAAACGACCTTTCTCAAGATGTATAGGACTTTCCAGTTAAATCCAACCAAAATAAGTGTATTTAGTAACTGTACATAAAAATTCTTGGCTCAGTTTGTTGTATGAAGATGTTACTTAGGGTGTCCTGAGCTGTGAATCACAAGTAAAAGTTGAATGCATCTCTGCTCAGTCCTCATGGCTGATGTCATTATGGCTGGGAGGAGTTGAGGGATGCTACTGTGAGTCAACAAAGGGAGCACACAATGTCGTTGTTTTTTCTCTACTGGGATTGATTGATTAAGTCTATAGGGGGCCTGAATAAACACTGGCATATCCATTATGATGCACAGTGGAATCACTTCTCTCTGGGGTCCCTACAGAGAGTATGTGAATTGGTAAATAAGTTTGTTTGGTAGTGTTGTAGTAAAGATCAAATTTGATGTTGACACTTAACCTTCTCCCAAAAATCATTTACTGGGGGGAAAAAATGGAGAGGAAGAAAGTATAAAGTTAATCAAATCTTTAGATTTTTTTCTTTATTTGTACCATAACATTATAAAACAAGCTTATTTACCAATTCAATGCAAAGGCATGGGTAACGCCAGTGAACTCTGCAGACTTGTCAATAAAGTAGTGCCTACTTTACTAAGGGACTAATTCAAAACTCATCAAGGGGAATCTTACTTATTTCAATGGGTTTTGAATCGGGTCCTGCAATGAGTACCAAGCCAACAAACTCCTGCAGCAACACAGTTCTCATTGCAAAATAGTATACACTAGTAAGTAAAAATGCCAGCTAGTGATTTGTGAGTTTTGTATTGCATATCTGGTGGGAAAAGCCCTTTAGCTACTAAGCATCAAATTAAAAAAAAAAAAAATGGCAGTCATTGACCCCACTGTTTACGAAGGACTTTATTGGGGGAAAAGTAATATTAAGGATATATTCATGAATCCAGAACACACTTTCAGAAAAACCTTTTCACATGTCGTAGGAGGAAATTCATCTTAAAAAATGGCAAGGTCTGGAAACTCCACACACACATTAATTTTGTCTCCAGTGAGGACTAATACTTTTTAGTATATTTTAGATGATTTAATGATTCTTTTTTTTTTTTTTTTTTTTTTTTAGTTATTCATTATAAAAAGGCCAGAGGGTCCTTGACTGAGACTTCAAATCTACAGGTGTGAGATAATGAGAGCTTCTACACAGCTGAGTGTTTAAGCTCCATAGATACTAAGCTTCTGAGGAGTCTCTCTTATGTTCTCTAGGCCAGGCATTCATTATTGTGTATTGGGTTCCCCAGGCTGGACACTTTCTACCCTTGTCCTGTAACTGAACTCATGTGGGGGTGGACCCCTGCCTCCAGGCAGAAAACCGCTAATATCAGTGGGCTCTACGCTGTCACAGGGGGTTTGCCTGGATAGATCCAATTGCCGGCTTGGGGCCTTAGTCTATACATCCACTGATTATTTTTAAATTATTTTAACACTTGTATTGTATTTTAACAACTTATTCAAGAAAATTATTTTAAAATTATATTAGGAAGAGAAATAAATAAAACTTCAGAATTGTCTGGGTTTTTTTTGTTTTTTTGGGTTTTTTTTTAAGTAGAAAATTCCCTTATAGACTTCCCTTCTATAGGTAGCTGCTGTAAATACCTATTAAATGTGCTTTTTTTAAAAAAAAAAAAAAAAAATGCTATGGTTAAATACATTTGGAAATTGAGAAATAGTATATTTTTTAAAAAAAATGAAATATCAGGAAGTCTAAAAATACTCAGGTTTCAGAATGGTAGCTGTGTTAGTCTATATCAGCGAAAAGAACGAGGAGTACTTGTGACACCTTAGACTAACACATTTATTTGGGCATAAGCTTTCGTGGGCTAAGACCCACTTCATCAGATGCATGCAGTGGAAAATACAGTAGGAAAATATATATATATATACATACACAGAGAACATGGAAAATATGGGGGTTGCCATACCAACTCTAACTAGACTAATCAATTAAGGTGGGCTATTATCGGCAGGAGTTAAAAAAAACTTTTGTAGTGATAATCAGAATGGCCCATTTCAAACAGTTGACAAGAAGGTGTGAGTAACAGTAGGGGAAAAATTAGCATGCGGAAATGGTCTTTAGTTTGTGTAATGACCTATCCACTCCTAGTCTTTATTCAAGCCTAATTTAATGTTGTCCAGTTTGCAAATTAATTCCAGTTCTGCAGTTTCTCGTTAGAATCTGTTTTTGAAGTTTTTTTTGTTGAAGATTGCAATTTTTTAGGTTTGTAATTGAGTGTCCAAGGAGGTTGAAGTGTTCTCCAACTGGTTTTTGAATGTTATAATTCTTGACGTCTGATTTGTGTGTGTGTCTATAATAGACACACACAATTTCATATTTTCATAGCAATGGTCACAACTGTTTATGGTTTTTACTTTAATAGCAAGGATGCAGCTCTAACAAGTTCACCTCATAGCAGATGGCATAAATCTGTGAATGAATCACCAGGTAGAACTGAAATTTAATCTGTCAGCAATAAATATGTCCACCCTCTCTGCCTTAATACTTTCTAATATGACGTAATTTTCTTGTAAGTAGAGTTGCATTAAAAGAGTATGCATTGACTTCTGAGGAGAGGCTGGGGGAACTGGGCTTATTTAGTCTGCAGAAGGGAAGAGTGAGGAGGGATTTGATAGCCACCTTCAGATAGTTGAAGGTGGGTTCCGAAGAGGTGTAGCTAGGCTGTTCTCAGTGGTGGCAGATGACAAGGAGCAATGGTCTCAAGTTGCAGTGGGGGAGGTCTAGGTTGGATATTAGGAAAATCTATTTCACTAGGAGGGTGGTAAAGGACTGGAATGAGTTTTATCTAGGGAAGTGGTGGAATCTCCATCCTTAGAGGTTTTTAAGGCCCAGCTTGACAAAGCCCTGGCTGGGATGATTTAGTTGGGGTTGGTCCTGCTTTGAGCAGGGAGTTGGACTAGATGACTTCCTGAGGTCTCTTCCAACACTAATCTTCTATGATTTGCAGTTGTCATGTTGGCTTCATTTTATAGTTGGAAAATAGTAATGAAATTGAAAGTTTGTGCTAAAGTCATTCTGCAATTACCATATTAAAACTGCCAACATTTAATTGTCTTTCTGAATTTGTTCAATGGACTGTAAGAACAATACTCATTTTATTTGGGTACATGAACTTCTATTAGTAATTTCAACTAGATATAGCTTTGCCGTGTTATTGGAGATGATTATGATCTAGTTCTTTTTGTTTGTTTTTAGACCCTGAAGTCTTGGAATCTCTAACTGGTGTACATATAAACCTAAATTGCACAATATGGCCGACAAGTTAACAAGAATTGCTATTGTCAACCATGACAAATGTAAGCCAAAGAAATGCCGTCAGGAGTGCAAAAAGAGCTGTCCGGTGGTTCGAATGGGTGAGAAATGCAGTGAAACATATTTAAATAATGCAAGAGACTTTAAATAATGTGCCTAGTTGTTTGCTGTCCGCCTTAGTAGAATTTACTAGTAGAAACTCAGTGAGAGCTTTCTGGATCATACTATGAATACATTTGTGTAATATATAAGGAGCTTGGGTGAGGTCAAATATGATTAAAAACTGTCTGCAAATTGTGCACAGCAATAATGCTAAGAAATATTAACTACTCAGTTTCAAGGCTTCTTTTGAATCCTTTTTTGCTGGAGAAATTTAAGGCAACTACAGGATTTCTATGTGGCGTTTACAGATCATGCTGATGATAAAACCTGATTCATCAGCATTGTGTCTTGTGTTAACATGCATTCTTTTTCACCAGGAAAACTATGCATAGAAGTCACACCACAGAGCAAAATAGCATGGATTTCTGAAACACTCTGTATTGGTTGCGGTATTTGCATTAAGGTAAAAGATATTTTTATACATATAAACTTTTAAAAAATACAATTTCAATTTCTTTCAAAGTATATACTTCTCATAAGAAACAGTGTATCTTCAGAATTGGATAGAAAATCTGTAATATAACTTCAAATAGTTTCTCCTATGCACCTTTTTATATTTAGGCTTGACAGAATTTTATTTTTTTATTTAGTTTTGACAGCTATTGATTTATTTTTAAGTATTTTTTTATTTGAATTTTGACAATTGTGGGAAATTATGGAAGGGTTGGACAATAAGGGGTGGGGTCAGACAATTATGACAGTAGACATTGAGATTCAAAAGGTTGTTTTATAACCTTTAAAACAGAAATTGCCACCATCATGTCAAAATGTACCTAGTAATCTTATATCAAATTAAGTTCTCAAGCAGCATTTTTCTTACTTTGTCTATTTATATATTTTGATTATTATCAATGGAAATATTTTTTCATTGGTTTGTATGTGTGCAGTGAAATTGATGTTTACAGACATTTACCAGTAAAAGTCTAATCCTTCCAATTTTATTTGTGTTAGAGTCATTATTTAAATTGCCATATTTAGCTTTGAAAAAGTGAGCATAGGATTCATCTTGAAAATGTTGTGTCTGTCTCTCTGTTAAGCACAGAAAGTGATGTAATTTGCCCCATCAATGTTATCTATAGGAGAGCTTAGTCTAGCAACAACTAGTTGTGGTTGTGGCCGAGTGCTTAAGGTGATGGACTAGCAATCCATTAGGGTTTACCTGCGCAGGTTTGAATCCTGCCAATTACGGAAGTGTTAGTGATCTCATTGTTGCAGTTTTAGGGGAGAGGGATAGCTCAGTGGTTTGAGCAGTGGCCTGCTAAACCTAGGGTTGTGAGTTCAGTCTTTGAGGGGGCCACTTAGGGATGTGGGGCAAAATCAGTACTTGATCCTGCTAGTGAAGGCAGGGGGCTGGACTCGATGACCTTTCAGGGTCCCTTCCAGCTCTGAGATAGGTATAGAATATTGATCACTTCTCTCGGTAGTTTCTGTGGTCAAAAATCTAAATCCGTTAGCATTTGGAGGGATTTTTTTTTTAACGTATTAGCAACTTAATACATTTTAAGAATACAGTAACTCCTCACTTAAAGTCGTCCTGGCTAATGTTGTTTTGTTGTTACATTGCTGATCAATTAGAGAACATGCTCATTTAAAGTTGTGCAATGCTCCCTTCTAATGTTGTTTGGCAGCTGCCTGCTTTGTCCACTGCTTGCAGGAAGAGCAGCCCCTTGCAGCTAGCTGATGGGGGCTTGGAACCAGGGTGGATGGGCAGCTCCCCTAAGTTCCCTGTGCAGCAGCTGCCCAGCAGGTTAGCAATTGCAGCTGTCCCTCCCCCCACTGCTCTGTTCTGCTCCTGCCCTCTGCCTTGGAGCTGCTCCCCGAGACTCCCGCTTGCTGTGCCGGGGGGGGAGGGGAGGAAGAAGGGAGCTAATGTCAGGGTGTCCCCCTTCCCCTGCTCCTGCACCCCATTTCCCCCTGCTCTACGGAAGATGGGGTGACACACGACAGGGCTCAGGACAGAGGGGGTTTGCTGGCGGCAGCAGCAGCAGCTGCGGTCTCAGCAAGCTGATCTAATTAACAAGGCAGTGTACTTAAAGGGGAAATGCTTATCTCTCTTTCTCTCTCACACTGTGTGTCTGTCTGTGATGCTCTCTCCCCTCCCTCCATTTCTGCTGCCTTGTAGACTGTGAGAGTTAACCCTTGAGGGCTCAGCCAATTGCTAGTTCATCATTTAACAGTAAGGTATTCCCTGGAAAATATCCCACCCTCTGACTCTTTCACCTCAACCAAGCTTCACAATCATCATCACTGTGTACCAATATTAAATTGTTTGTTTAAAACTTATAGTGTGTGTGTGTGTGTGTGTGTGTGATTTTATATTTTGTTTATATATATATATAAAATCACATACACACCTCTAACCCGATATACGCTGTCCTCGGGAGCCAAAAAATCTTACCGCGTTATAGGTGAAACCGCGTTAAATCGAACTTGCTTTGATCCACCGGCGTGCACAGCCCTGTCTCTCCCCCCTCCCTCCCCCGGAGCGCTGTTTTACCGCGTTGTATCTGAATTCGTGTTATATCGGGTTGCGTTATATCGGGGTAGAAGTGTATATAATATAGTCTTTTGTCAGGTGGAAAAAAAATTCCCTGGAACCTACCCCCCTCATTTACATTAATTCTTATGGGGAAATTGGATTCACTTAACATCGTTTCGCTTAAAGTCGCATTTTTCAGGAACATAACTACAACATTAATTGAGGAGTTACTTTATGTATAAATATTTAGTACTGACCTACTTAAAGGTAAGAAGTGTGGCACTCATGATTGTAAACAACATGCTCGGGGTGACTTGTTCTGCATTGAATTGTTAGTGTGCATTCGTAAGTAGTAAATTTGTTTGTTTAAATTATAGAAATGTCCTTTTGGAGCCTTGTCAATTGTTAACTTACCTAGCAACCTGGAGAAAGAAACAACACACAGATATTGTGCCAATGCCTTCAAACTTCACAGGTATCTTTTATTTTTCCTCAAGCCAACTTTATTTTACCCTATCCAATTTTAAATTAATGTAAAATGTATATAATATTCTGGACTCCTAATTTCCAATGTTATTGGAGATGTGACACAGGATAAATCTAGCTGGGTTTTTTATGTGCATAGTCTTTTTGTTTCAGAGTAGCAGCCGTGTTAGTCTGTATCTGCAAAAAGACTAGGAGTACTTGTGGCACCTTCGAGACTAACCAATTTATTAGAGCATAAGCTTTCGTGGACTACAGCCCACTTCTTCAGATATGCATCCGAAGGTGCCACAAGTACTCCTAGTCTTTTTGTTGTCAAATATTCATCTCAGATAATTTTTTTGGCTTAGTTTAACAATCTCCTTGAACTTCTGTTATAATAAACTGAATCAAACCTGTAACTTTAAAATTCTTGAGACAAATGACTACTGGCCTGTCATCTCAAAGGGCAGGACGAAAGACAAAAACATAATAAATAAAACAGGTCTGGTGCTCATAAAGCAGCCTTTCTAGAATTGGAGCATTTTATTTGTTTATGCAGTTCTATGGTATTCCTCGCTTTAGTGTGTCGTCAGCTTCTTGCAGACCTCAATTTATCTTCACAGCAACTGAATTTTATAGATAGTGAAACGTATGTAGAATGTTGGGTTACTAGCTCAAAGTCACACAAGAAGTCTGTGGCAGACCCTAGATCCGTGTTCTATGTCCTGTGCCTTTACCTCAAGAACTTTCTCTCCCAAAATGTTTTCTTACTCTCTCTGTTAACAAGCATTATAAAGAAGTTGGAGTACAAGTGTGTCACTTCAAAGTGATTCTCTTTGAAAGAAAATGGAGATAGATAAACTTGGAATTAGTAGTGTCTGGTTATGGTCTAACAATAGTTTTAAATGTTTTTCCCTTCATTTTTGCTTTTTTATATAATTTCAGGTAATATTGAGGTAGAGACACTGAAATGGATTGAATCACTCAGCAAGTGTGTGTTTAAAAAAAAAAAAAAAAAGTGCCCTAGTATTTTGCATTTAATTGTGGTGGGAATTTTGGATTACACTGAATATGTGACTTTATATACAGGTTGCCTATTCCTCGTCCAGGTGAAGTACTGGGATTGGTTGGAACCAACGGTATTGGAAAATCAACTGCCTTGAAAATTCTAGCTGGAAAGCAGAAGCCAAACCTTGGAAAATATGATGTATGTATAAACTAGAGCTTGGGAAATAGGTGATTATGGTTTGATGATGATGATGTGCTCAGTCTGTCCTTGTAACTTTTTCCTGCAATTGTCACATTGATATCAGTGCTTCATGTGGCTCGAACTTTGGGGAAGTGTTGGTGAGCTAGATACTGGTGTAGGTGCAGTAAAGTGGTGCTAATGGTCTCTGCGCTGTTCTGCTAATCCACTTTAACTATGATTTGTTTGCCTTTTCCAGCTCTGGTTCTCCTGGAGAATGCTTAGCATTATTCCCAAAATAAAACCAATCTCTTGACCTCCATCTCCACTCCAGTGTACCATGAGGGCCCAGTCAGACTTCCCAAGATAACCAGGAGTTGTAGTTTCCTTTTAACAAGTTTTTTGCCCACATTAAATTTGCTGTGTGTCATGTTCTCTTACTTTCATCTCTTGGGAATGTCTGCTGGGAAGTAGGAGATACATTTTTCTTGAATCTTTTTCTGTAAAGTGAAACTTTATCAGGCTAACCTTTGTCATTTAGCCCAGGCAACCATAAGACTAATGTATACATTTCAGATTTTGAAATAATTGAGTAATAGAGTGACCCATATTCATCGTTCCATATGAAGTGGTTTGACTTCTGACACTGGCTTATTAAAACAAATTCATAGTACACTACTTTTGTTTCTTTAAGATACTGCGTGTTTCTGCTGCCAAGACCTATGTAGGGTGCTTTCTCTTGCAAGAGTAAGTGACATCACACACCTGAAAGAGTGCAAGGACCTGCACTCCTTATACAGCTTAAGGTGTTTCATGTTATTAACTATTTTAAGTGGAAGCATAGAAAGTAAGTGAAGTAGTGACTGACTTTTTTGGGCTGTTCTGTTTTTATTGCATGTATCTTTGATGTCTACTCACATATTGTGTTTTGGAATCTTTAAAATTAAAACATTTCAGTTTATGTTTAGATCTACAAATAGCTTAAATTAATTTGCATATTTAAAATGCTCATATAAGTCCTAATACCTAATTTCTCTGTAGGATCCACCTGATTGGCAAGAAATCTTGACTTACTTTCGAGGATCTGAGTTGCAAAACTACTTCACCAAGATCCTGGAAGATGACCTCAAGGCTATCATCAAACCTCAGTATGTGGACCAGATCCCTAAAGCTGCAAAGGTAAGAAATTTTACCAGTTAGAAAAAACATGAGAAATTTCTCTCCATTAACCCATGAAAAGCATAACATTTTTACATAGAGTTTTTTGACTTTAAAGGCTCATTTTGGGTTATTTGCAATATGTGAATGCTTAAATATTAGGAAAGGTTTGATTCTTACTTTTATCATGGCAGGGGACAGTGGGGTCTATTTTGGACAGAAAGGATGAAACTGACACACAGACTATTGTATGTAAGCAGCTTGGTAAGCAATGTTCCCTCCTATTTATTTATTTATCTATCTATCTTTTTAACTGACCAGGCTACAAACTCCATTGAGCGCTGCATTTTTGTCCTTGTTTTATACCATGGAAATGTGGGCAAGATTTCACGTTTTTTAAGTGAGGCGTGTTTACAGGAAGGATTGTGTGTACATATGGGGGCTGCCCTATGGTGGCTCCTGCCCAGTATCACACATTAGTCCCCTCCCCGCCATTCAGGGGGTCCCAAAGGGAAGCTATTAACTCTGCAGCAGCAGCCTTAGGAGCCCAGCCAGGAGTCTGTACAGGGCTGTGTGTGTCAGGTTGCACCTCCCCCAGGCTGGGGGTTTCAGGACCCCATCCTGCCAGGTGCTCCCAAGGAGGGGGCTAGGTCCATACTTCCCTCCACCGCCACCTCTTGGCAGCAGCAACCACCTTGTCCAACCCCTTGGGGCGTAGGGGTGCTTTGGCCCAGTCTGGCTGCAGCTCTGGAGCCTCCGCTGACCTGGGCTGGTGCCCCTGAACCCAGCTGGGCACCTCACCTGATCTCGTGCACAAGATGTATCACAGCCAACCAGGCCTGAGCATGTTCCTAAGATGGTGAGATGCTTCCACTTCCCCTGCAGGCTGGAGGTGAGATCATATACACTTTGGGGGGGCACACCATGTCCCTATTGGGACTGCACAGAGGAGATATGAGAGGCATGGTTTTTGACCTATGCCATACATACAAGATTGCTGCGCTTCCACACAGTTTACAGGGAACATTGTTGGCAAGTTACTTTATTCTATAAATAAATTGGTAAGACCATGGTTCATAAAGTCACTTTAAATAGAGTTTTTTGAGTAATTCACATTCAATTAAAACTATCACTATCTAACATAATGGAAAACTTAAATTTATGTCTAGTTCAAGGATTGAAATTTACATTGGTCTGAACTTGGCCAGGACTGGATATATTCATTTCTGGACCAATGCCAAAAAATAACTGCTAGTGACACTCTTGATATCTAGTATCTTGCAAATCTGGATTAGAAACTAATAAATCACATCATTGTGGAACTGAGGTCCGTAGCTTTCCCTGGTATAAAACATTTACTTTTAAAGTTTGGAAAATTTTGGATTAATTTTAACTTGCATGTGTTACCCTCACCTAATCAATTCTGACAAGATTTTAGCACCTTGTCTCTTGAGAACCATTGAAGCTAGAAAATGCTATTCCAAAGATGAATCCTCAGCTTTCAAATGAGACTTAATGCTTTATACAGTCTTAGCGGTTTTTGAAATATTGGTTGGTAATTGGAATAATACGATTTTTAAGGTCTACTGTCTTGGATTTGCCTGCATTAGGAACTTTTTAAAACCAGTACTGTTGATTTTTTTAGGGCCAATAAACTTCTTCAAGCACCAGTCCAAGAACAGCAACCAAAAGTGGAAATTTTGATCCCTATGCATGAAGAAAAGCAGCAGTACAAATTTGCCACTTGATGTTGCTGACAGTTTTAGGTCTTGCTATGGCTTTTGCAACCATTATTGTGATCCCTATATACATTACACTGCTCTACAGCCAAAATGCTTCTGAAATAAATGTAGTCAAACTTTACTAATTCTGGGTCACTGAGAACGAAAATGATGCTTAAAATTGTTGATTGGCTCTAGTTTTCAACATATGCTATGGGTCAGTGTATATACGACCCTTGACTTGGGAATGGCGGAGGATAAGTGAGTTATAAAGGGAAGGGATCTCAATTGAAACCAGAAATGACTAACATACATCTTTGACTGGATCTATGAATAAATCTGACTGGGTTTGGACAGTACTTGCTTTTTAGGCAAAACAATGAATGATGCAATCTGGAGCTGGTATTGCATCATACATGATATGAATTGCATCATGTTATTCCTAGAAGTCATGGATGATGCAATCATAACGAAGCTTACATCACTCTGCTGAACAAATTGCCCTATATCAGCTCTAGAAATCATACAGTGTCATGCTCTCTTATTTGTCAGTGTTTGATTTTGCAAAGGGACACATTTCTCTTTAGCCAAAGTGAGCAGAGATGCCTCGTACTTGTGTGAACAGTGCAGATAACTTCTGCTATGTTTGTGGTGAAGTGACTTTTGCATCACAAAAGCGCAGTATAACCACTATGGTTAAGAGAGCCTATCATCTTTATTTTGGCTGCAAAATTGGAGATCAGGACAAGAGGTGGGCCCCACACATATGCTGCAACATTTGTGCAACAAATCTTCGCCAGTGGTTGAACAGGAAAAGGAAATCTATGCCTTTTACAGTGCCAATGATTTGGAGAGAGCCAACAGATCATATCAGCAATTGTTACTTCTGCATGGTGCCTCCAGTTGGGAAAGGTGTGTCAAAGAAGAAAAAGTGGACTGTGCATTATCCAAACATTCCATCAGCTATACGCCCAGTACCCCGCGGAGAAGGACTGCCGGTTCCTGATGCACCAGAATCATTCTCACTTAAGTCAGAAGAGGAAAAGGATGAAACTTCTGGTCCTGAATCATCAATGTCACAGGACCCACATTTTCTCCCATCCTCCTCCTCTGAACCACACCTCATAACACAAGGTGAACTGAATGACCTTGTCGTGGATTTGGAACTACCCAAGAGAAAGGCAGAGCTGTTGGGCTCCAGACTACAGCAGTGGAATCTCCTGGCAGGTGATGTTAGGGTTTCCATGTTCCGTGACCATCAAAAGGATCTTGTCCCATTCTTCTTCCTGGAAGGTGATCTTGTAGCCTGCAACAACATCGATGGTGTGATGGCAGCCCTCAACATCGTTCGTGATCCAGATGAGTGGAGACTGTTCATTGATTCATCGAAGATGAGTCTTAAAGCTGTTTTATTGCATAATGGCAATGTTTTATCATCAATTCCAGTTGGTCGTGCAGTCCATATGAAGGAAACCTATGACAACATGAAACAACTTTTGAGGTGCATAAACTATGACCAACATCAGTGGCAGCTTTGTGGCGATTTGAAGGTTGTTGCTCTTGCTTGGTCTGCAGACTGGATACAAAGTACTGCTGTTTTCTCTGCGAATGGGATAGTCGTGCAAGAGATTCCCACTACATCAAGAAAGATTGGCCACTCCGACAGTCATTGGAGCCAGGGAGGAAGAGTATTCAGCATCCACCACTTGTTGAATCAAGGAAGATTTTTGTTACCACCCTTACACATCAAGCTGGGTCTGATGAAGAACTTTGTCAAGGCCACTGACAAAACACAAGCAGCTTTCAAGTACCTTCATGGAAAATTTCCAAGGTTAAGTGAAGCTAAGATAAAGGAAGGTGTCTTTGTTGGTCCTCAGATTCTCAAACTTCTTCGAGATGATGCATTTGACCATGCACTGAGTGGCAAGGAAAAGACGGCATGGAAAGCCTTCCAGTTAGTGGCAATAAATTTTTTCGGAAATAACAAGGCAGACAACTACAGGTTGTTGGTGGAAAACCTCCTCAAGGCATACAAAAGCCTTGGTTGCAACATGTCACTAAAGATACATTTTTTTGCACGCTCATCTAGATTTTTTTTTTTTTTTTTTTTTTCCACGAACTGCGGAGCAGTGAGCGGCGAGCGATTTCACCAGGACATTGCAACAATGGAGAAATGCTATCAGGGCAAATGGAGCCCATCAATGCTTGCAGACTATTACTGGACAGTGACAAGAGAAGCTCCATTTAATGAATACAAGAGACCAGCCAAGAAGCGCCGAGTAGACACTGAATAGGACTAAACTATGTACATAATAGTTTTTTGCCTTTTTGTTTCATAATAAATTTTATTTATATAACCCTTTTGCTGATTTTTAAAGTGTTACATAAACAGGACAGGTGAAATATTATCATGTAAAGCAACCATTAACACATGAAAAGACCTAGGTTTACAATTTGATTAAAACTGTACTATTTACACAATATACATAGACATAAAATGTAAGAACTTAAATATCTTAAACAGTAGCCAATCAGTTGTTTTAATTGTCATATTTGAGTTCAGCACATCAAAATACATAATAAATAGCACATTTTATCTCTGAAGCAGACGACTTCTCAAAAATTGTAGACCAGTGTTATCTATGAGCAGGCACTAGCATAAACTTTGTCTAATTTGTTTCAAAGTATGATATTTATCATCTTATTTTAATTTACATATGCTGGACATAACAAGTAATCTTTGTCACCAGATTTAACTCATCTGAAAGAACGAAACATTGAAGACCTTTCAGGAGGAGAACTTCAGAGATTTGCTTGTGCTGTCGTTTGCATTCAGAGGGCCGATATGTATGCTCCATTTACTTCTATTGCACCTTCAATCCCAAAAGGCTGTTTCAGGATTTGTTCTTAAATTTAGTGCTTAATATTAGAGTGCAGTAATTTTTATTTGTAGGGAGTGGATGGCAGCATATAGAGGTGATCTTCTTTGGATGAAATGAAAAAAGTTCCTGCATTTAACAACCATATATTTTACCAGTTCCCCACAACTGGTGTCTGGGATTCTTTTATAGGAATTCTCATCGTTCCTTGCTCTTTTATCCACTCTCACGTAGCAGAGACCTCTGGGGGTTTAGGGTCTATCCAGGCCAAGGTTTAGGATTGCTACTTGATAATATTCCTTCCTTGCAACCAGGAAATTACTGTTATGTCCAATAGCAGCCAAACAAGCTACTGCTGCCTCTGCTAATCTATCACAACTAAGATTCCCTTCCCTTCACTTAGTCCCTTCTGAGTGGTTCCTGACTTCTTGCTTTCCTGCTCTCAAGACCAGCTGATCAGAAGACTGATGGTTTTCTGATTTGGAAGAAGTCCTTATTCCACTCTCCCAAAATTGGTATTTTTGCACTTTGCAGTGCATGTCACAAGGCTGCTTAAATTTAAAGTGAATTAGAAGTCATGGGATTGCTAAAATAGTTGATTTTCTATCTGTATAGTTTGGTCAGAATTTTTGGCATGGAAATAGCTAATTTGGACTGTTTAACAACCTTATATGGTAGTTGGCAGAAGAATCAGGGAAGATGTTGAAGCACACTAGAAAAATGATTTTTTTTTTTTTTTTTTATTACTAGGAGGGTAAATTTAGATGATTTACAGAAGGGGTCTAAAACTCAATTTATCTTAGGGCCAGTGCCAGTCCTCAGATCCTCCCAGCAGGCCAATAATGTCACTGAAGATGGTGTTCAGAAAAGAAAACGTTTATATTGTATTTTTTATTTAGAATTTCTTAGAAATAATAAAACTGTTATACAATTCTTGGCCTGCCAGAGAGTTTTTAGTGTTTGCCAGACACCTGGCAACGCTTCAGTTCTGTCAGTTTGTTGTTGTTTGTCCTCAGTGACTGAGCAGTCGAAACCTTTAGGATTGCAGCAAGGTTTGAGTCCGATAGTTGTTCGGTATTTTGACTTGTTTATATTCATTGTGGGGGAAAAAGTGATGTTGCCTCCATGGCTGACTCTCCCCGGTAACTAATGATGGTATCTCTGTACCTCTCCCACAGCCAATGGGAGATGCAGGGGGCAGCATCTGCAGCAGACATTGCCAGCAGCGTGTCTGCATGCGTCTCTTGTCCGCGGGCCGCAGTGGGGAGGTTCTCTGGCTGCAGATGGCCCGCGGACTGGGACTTTGAGACCCCTGGTTTACAGGTTAGATTTTAAGATGTTATAGAAATTAAGATTCAAAATATATCTTCATTGATATTTTCCCCTCTCTTTGGGATAGCTTCATGTTTGATGAACCTTCTAGCTACCTAGATGTTAAGCAGCGTCTGAAGGCTGCCATTACTATTCGATCTCTAATAAACCCAGACAGGTAAGTATAAATTTAACATTTTCTTAGATTTTAATGACATTAGATTGTAGTTCATAGACTGACTGAGTGACTCTTCAATCTCCTTGCTAATACAGATTTTCTTATAGTATATTTTCTAATATGTCTAGTCTACTTTTGAAGACCGTACAACAGATGGCATTGTCAGGATTCCTTAGTCATCCTAAATTTTCCTTTTCTTAATTCCCCCCCAACGCTATTTATAATTACACACTCACACTCTCTCTCTCTTCTCGCCCCCCTCCACCCCCCCAGAGTTACATTCTTCAAATATTTGTGGTTTTATTTTCCCCCGACCAAACTCTCTTTTCAGCTACTTTAGGTAAAGAAGTTGTCAGCACAAATGGAGTTGTTGCTCCCAGTATCCATTTATTGAGCATTTAGCAAAACATTTGTACTGTGAGAAATTTGAAGTTTACCCGTATTAGCTTAAAACTAAGAATCCACACCAAAAGCAGCATTGTACTGTTAATTTAACAAAATATTGATGATGTCTTGGTATGTGAGACTAGTAGCAAAATCTCAAGTGTACTTATTTCATTTTATATCAGACTATTTTTTCCATTGACAGAAACAAAAACAAACACAAACATACACAAATCTCATTCTTTCTTTTGTAGAAGTTTAACAAATAATTTTGGTTTTATTTTTCAGATATATTATTGTTGTAGAGCATGATCTGAGTGTGTTAGATTATCTCTCTGACTTTATCTGCTGCCTGTATGGTGTGCCAAGTGCTTATGGTGTCGTCACTATGCCTTTCAGTGTAAGAGAAGGTAACTCCTGACCCCTGGGTCTCTCCAACCCCCATTCCTCTTGCCCTCCCAAAAAAACAAATGAGCAAGCGCACACAGTGTGATAGACATTGTCATTTTAAGTAAATATATCTTTTAAAATGCAGAATTTTAAAGCCTCTTTTTTCTAAATATAATGTGCTATGCATGTCAACATTAACTATTTAATTGCTGATCACTTTTATGGCTGGAATAAATAAAGGGGTGGGAGTGAAGCCTATGGGGCGGGTAGAGGTTGGAACTGGGAGCTGCTGCAGGGCAGGGAAGACGACTTGGGGTATGTTTACACTGAAATTAAACACCCGTGGCTGGCCGATGTCAGTTGACTTGAGCTCACAGGGTTCAGGCTATGCTTAGGGTGCTACCAAATTTATGGTCCATTTTGGTCAATTTCACGGTCATAGGATTTCTAAAATTGTAAATTTCATGATTTCAGCTATTTACATCTGAAATTTCACGGTGTTGTAATTGTAGGGGCCCTGACCCAAAAAGGAGTTGTGGGGGGGGGCAACAAGGTTATTGGGGTGGGGGGGGTTCCAGTACTGCTGCCCTTACTTCTGGGCTGCTGCTGGCGGCAGCACTGCCTTTAGAGCTGGGCAGCTGGACAGCGATGTCTGCCTGGGAACCCAGATCTGAAGGCATAGCCACCGCCAGCAGCAGCACAGATGTAAGGATGGCATGGTATGGTATTGCCACCCTTACTTCGGTGCTGCTGCTGGTGGGGCTCTGCCTTCAGAGCTGGGTGACTGGCCAACAGCTGCTGCTCTCCGAAGTTAGCGCAATACCATGATACCATTCCCCACCCCCAAAATAACCTTGTAACACCCCACCCCTGCAACTCCCTTTTGGGTCAGGACCCCCAATTTGATAAACGCTGATCTTCCCCATGAAATCTGTATGGTATGGGGTAAAAACACAAGACCAGATTTCACGGGGGAAGACCAGAGTTCACATCCATGATGTGTTTTTCATGGCTGTGAATTTGGTAGGGCCCTAGCTATGGGGCTCTAAAATTGCAGTGTAGATGTCGGAGCCCAAGCATCTACACCACAGTTTTACAGCCCATGAGCCTGAGTCAGCTGATTTGGGCCAGCCACAGATGTTTCATTGCAGTGTAGACATACCCTCAAAGGCCCCTGTGAGGGGGAGAAACAAGGAGCAGAAATATTGGTGGTCCTAAGGTGAGCATATCTTCCTATTGAGGTATGCTGAATGTAATAAGGTAATTATTAACTGAAAGTTGAATTATGACAAAGGTCTTATTCTAACATTGCTTTTGGTGCACCGCTTTCGTTGACATCAGTTGGAGTTCTAGTATGTACCAACGGTTGTATATAGTCCTAAACTTGTACTCCAACCCACAATCCATAATTAAAAATGCAGTTTGGCTTTCTCTCCATAGAATGAGTTTGATACCATGGATTGTTTGTAAGCTAGGGATTTAAACAAAGGGGGGGGAGGGCACCCTCCCTGCCTCCAAAAAAACAATAGACAGGACACAAGTCAAGATATGAGTTCAGTTGAGCTGGCTATGCTCTGGAAACATTCAGTCTTGCATCTAGAGTCAAAGAAAAGTGACACATTTTATGACTCTAACAGATGTAACTCCATTGACTACTACAATCAGAAAGCTGTGGAACATTTGTCAGACTATACTGACTTAGTCACTGTTGACCTGGGCTGAATTCAAGGCAATGAAGAAATGGAAACAACTAAAGGAAGATCTTTAGAGATTCAGGGCAGCAAAGATGAAAGTTACCTAACTCCACTGAATAGGGGAAGAGGGGCCATCTGGGGGAGCAAGGAGCAAACTTGCTTAGGAGCATAGCATCATTCCTGCAGTGCTTAGGAGGAGCAGTACAATAGGTGAAGTCACAAACTTCTTTCTTGTCATTTCACTACTACTATGGGGGTGAGGGGAGCAATGAAACTGACAAGAATTGTCAGTTTCAGTCAGCGGCTGCTAGGGTTGTGGAGAGCCTATTTTGTTTTAGAAACACCATGGGATGGAGTTTTCAGGCCATTTTTTTTTTTTTTTTTTTTTTTTTTTAATCTTTTAATTTCCGGTTCATGTGAAACGTCAAAATAGGTTGTTTTTTGTTTTTTTTTGTTCTGAGACAGAACACAACCAGTTTCTGAAATGTTAAAATTCCCTGCGAACTGGGTTTTCTGAGTGGTTTTGTTTTGTTTTGTTTTTCCCCTAGCTCTTGAGTCATACTGCAATGTAAATAAGATGCATTGTTTATGTATTTGAGATTTTACAGTTATTCTAATAGAGGTTGTAGAAAGTTGCATTTAACTTTGCTACATAATTTCCAATTTCTTGCTAATAAATTATTCAACAAGGACTTTTAAGTCTAACATGCCACACAGGACTTTAGTCATTATCAATCCCTGGTCCATCTGATATTTACAATCAAGGACTAAATGTCCATGGAGTTTTAGGGTTTTTTTTACACATGATTTTACTAATGTAGCTCACTTTTCTCTTATAGGCATAAACATTTTCTTGGATGGTTACGTTCCAACAGAAAACTTAAGATTTCGAGATGCATCTCTGGTTTTTAAAGTGGCTGAGACAGCTAATGAAGAAGAAGTTAAGAAGATGTGTATGTATAAATATCCGGGAATGAAAAAAAAGATGGGAGAATTCGAACTAGCCATAGTAGCTGGAGAATTTACTGACTCTGAAATCATGGTGATGCTAGGGGAAAATGGTGAGTATTCTCCTATGTAGAAATTAGTGTATCTAATGTGGTGTGCTAAACACTATTAAAAAATTAGTCTGTGTGGTATTGAGGTCTGGATCCAGGAACATAAAAGAACAGTATCTTTGAACAGTTCTGACATTGTGCACGCAACCTAAGAGCAGATCTTCCTTACTAAATTTAATGAAGTTTCTAGTTGTAAACGTACCCTATTTAAACACATTAATGGGAGTACTCCTGTCAGTTTGTAATAGTACCTCACTCTTATGTAGCACTTTTCATAAGTAGATCACAAAGTGCTTTACAAAGGAGGTAAGCCTCATTATACCCATTTTACATATAAGGAAACTGAGGCACCGAGCAGTGAATTGAGTAGCCCAAGGTTGCCGAGCAGGGAATAGAACCGAGGTCTCCTGAGTCCCAGTCCAGTGCTATCCACTAGATCACTGCTTCTATTGCAGGTAGTGAGGGTATACCCTGCTTCTCAACTTCAACACAAGCTAATATGCTGTCTTTAATACAGACCTGTAAGCCAGTCCTACAAGGAAAGTTGAACTTTTAAAAGAATTCAATAAAAAATTGAATTATTACCACCGCATAAAACTGTGTACAGGAAAAATAGCAGTTTTTGGGCGAAGGGTTATCGCCCTGAGTTCCTTCTAAAATGTTTATTATTAGATTCTTTCCATGTGGTGGACTATATGTAATACAGAGATTGTCCTATGGACCAGCATTACTGTTTATGATCCTGTGCTGTTCCTACATCCATAGGAACTACATCAGTGACTTGCATGAGAAAGTTTTAAGAAGTTTTTGTGATGCAGTTTAACAACTGGAAATAAGAATGAGCCCCAGCATCATGTGACTGGCCAGCTCTTTAAGAGCTGCAGCAGGTATTCACTGAACAGAATACAGACTGCTTTGAGAATTCCCATTTTTATAAACATGTGTATATATAAAGTTGCTCTTATTGAAACATGATGCTATTGAAGGTATTCGAGAAAGCTCCAGAGATTAGGTAATAGACTGCTGCAATGACTGTCTAAAGTAACTTCCTATATATAACATGAAACTTTTGTTTGTTAGGAACTGGCAAAACTACATTTATCAGAATGCTCGCAGGAAGACTTGCACCTGATGAAGGAGGTATTGTTTAATGTATCAATTTGAAGCATATTTTGACAATTTTATTTTGGTGGCCATTGTTTTGACTACATAATTATATTTATAGGTGAGGTACCAGTTCTAAATGTCAGTTACAAGCCACAGAAGATCAGTCCTAAGTCCACAGTAAGTTTAGGTTCTTTGCGTCACTTACACTTATGTGGAGGGAGGGGTGTACACATTTCCAACATAACACATTATAGAGATGCAGAGAGAATCCTGTCTGCTTTGAATTTAAAAAACACTATTTAAATATTTTAATCTTTGTCTTTTTATCTTTCCATGGTGCAGCGAAGCAAACTAAGTCACTTTTGTCTTTTAATAGGGAAGTGTCCGTCAGCTGCTCCATGAGAAGATCCGAGATGCCTATACACATCCACAGTTTGTGACTGATGTAATGAAGCCTCTTCAGATAGAAAACATCATTGATCAAGAGGTATTAACCCACTGAGACATTTTAACATCTTATTTTTTATGATTCTTCAATGCCCACAACTAAATATTGTTAAATATTATTACTCCTAACAGGTGCAGACATTGTCTGGTGGTGAGTTGCAGCGTGTTGCACTAGCTCTCTGTCTTGGTAAGCCTGCTGATGTCTACCTAATTGATGAACCTTCAGCGTATTTGGACTCTGAACAGCGTCTAATGGCTGCTAGAGTTGTCAAACGGTAAAGTGTGCGCATAGGACAGGGAAAGCTTTCATTAACTTTTGTTGTTAAAGGTTTATTTCCAAATATCTCACAAATATTTTGTTCTATTTCAGTTTCATTCTCCATGCTAAAAAAACAGCCTTTGTGGTAGAGCATGACTTTATCATGGCGACCTATTTAGCAGATCGTGTCATTGTCTTTGATGGTATTCCATCCAAGAACACACTTGCAAACAGGTAACAGGATAATGTTAACTTTGACCTTCTCTGAGATAACCAAGGACAATGTACAGAACTAAACTAATGGTAAAAATATTAACAATTTGTATAGTACCCCATAAGCAACTAGGTTCACTGCACAGCAATCAAAATAAATTGCTATCTAGAAAACAGCAATATACAAAAATCTGAACCCATAAATAGCATCAGTGTTTAAAAAAAAAAAAAAAAAAATGTAAGAAGGTACTATATAGGAGCTAACATACCTCTGGAAGAATTATTCTCAGATGTTTTTTTACAGGTAGGAAGGAATGAGCTGAGGGATCTTTTTCTAGGCAGGTGAGCAATAAGGTGTGTGAAATACAAGCCAAATAATAAAATACTGCATACCTAGGCAACTTCTGAAGTGTAACACTGTAATTGGAAAGCTCTTAAAATGTGGTATGCTGATAAAGTTGTTACTTAGTTCCTATAAATAACTTCTGGTGCATTTTTATATCAACAATATGCTTTGAATTACGACTGTTGATTAATGGCAGTTAACTCATTTGATTAACTCAAAAAATAATCACATTTTTAATAGCACTCTTAAACAATAGAATACCAATTGACATGTATTAACTATTTTGGATGTTTTTCTAATTTTCAAATCTATTTATTTTAATTACAACGCAATAGGAAGTGTACAGTACTCACTTTATATTTGTGATTACAAATACTTGCACTGTAAAAATGATAAAAGAAATAGTATTTTTCAGTTCACCTCATACAAGTACTGTAGTGCAATCTCTTTATTGTGAAAGTGCAACATACAAAGGTAGATTGTTTTGTTACATAACCGCGCTTAAAAACAATGTATAACTTTATTGCCTATGAGTTCACTCAGTCCTACTTCTTGTTCAGCCAATCGCTAAAATAAACAAGTTTACTTACATTTTGCAGGAGATAATGCTGACTGCTTCTTATTTACAAGTCACCTGAAAGTGAGAACAGGCGTTCACATGGCACTTTTGTAGCCGGGATTGCAAGGTATTTACATGCCAGATATGCTAAACATGCGTATGCCCCTTCATGCTTTGGCCACCATTCCAGAGGACATGCTTCCATGATGATACTTGTTTTTAAGAAAAAATGCATTGATTAAATTTGTGACTGAACTCTTTGGGGGAGAAACAGAGAATACCCTGCTCTGTTTTACCTGCATTTTGCCATATATTTCATGTTATAGCAGTCTCAGATGATGACCCAGCACATGTTCATTTTTAAGAACACTTTCACTGCAGATTTGACAAAATGCAAAGAAGGCACCAATGTGAGATTTCTAAAAATAGCTACAGCACTTAACCCAAGGTTTAAGACTCTGAAGTGCCTTCCAGAATCTGAGAGGGACAAGGTGTGGAGCATGCTTTCAGAAGTCTTAAAAGACAACACTCCGATGCGGAACCCGAACCACCAAAAAAGAAAATCAACCTTCTGCCAGTGGCATCAGACTCAGATGCATGTCCTCTGGAATGGTGGTTGAAGCATGAAGGGACATATGAATCTTTAGCGCATCTGGCATAAAAATATCTTGCGACGCCAACTATAACCGTGCTCTGCGAACATCTGTTCTCATTTTCAGGTGACACTGTAAACAAGAAGCAGGCAACATTATCTCCTGCAAATGTAAACAAACTTGTTTGTCTGAGTGGTTGAACAAGAAGTAGGACTGAGTGTACTTGTAGGTTAAATTTTTTATTTTTGAATGCAGTTATTTTTTTGTACATAATTCTACATTAAAAGTTCAACTTTCATGATAAAGAAATTGCACTACAGCAGTGGGCACCAACCCATAGATCACGATCGACTGGTCAATCCTGGAGACTCTCCCAGTCAATCGTGATCTCCAGTCGCTAAAAGTCTGGTGGGGCAGCAGGGCTGCTGCTAAGGCAGGCTCCCTGCCTGCCTTGGCCCCATGCTGTTCCCAAAAGCGGCCAGCGTGCCCCTGCAGCCCGTGGGGGGCCTCTGCGCTGCCCCTCCTTGCAGGCACTGACCCCACAACTCCCATTGGCTGCAGTTCCACATTCCCAGCCAATGGGAGTTGTGGGGTCAGTACAGGAGCAGTGTGTGGCACCACATACCCCCCCCCCCCCACCCTGGGGGCTGTGCTGGCTGCTTCCTCCGGGAGCAGCACGGGTCCAGGTCAGGCAGGGAGTCTGCCTTAGCCCCACTATGCCACCGACTGGGAGCTGCCTGGGGTAAGTGCTGTCTGGCAGGAGCCTGCACTCCAACTCCTAGCCCTGAACCCCCTCCCAGAGCCAGCACCCTGTACTTCCTCCTGCGCCCAAACTCCCTCCTAGAGCTTGCACCCTCATCCCCTCCTGCACCCCAACACCCTGCCCCAGGCTCAGCCCAGAGCTTCCTTCCACACTCCAAACCCCTCAGCCCCAGCCTCAGAGCCTGTACCTCCTCCCGAACCCCAACCCCCTGCCCCACCCCAGTGAAAGTGAGTAAGGGTGGATGGAGTGACCAGGGTGAGGCTTTGGGGAATGGGTGGGGCCTCGGGGAAGGGACAGGGTAGATCCTGGGTTGCACTTAAATTCAAAAAGTGATCTTGTGCATAAAAAGGTTGGAGACCACTACAATACTTGTGTGAGGTGAATTGAAAAATACTATTTCTTTTGTTTTTTACAGTGCAAATACTTGTAATCAAAAATATATATGAAGTGAGCACTGTAGACTTTGTATTCTGTTTTTATAATTTAAATCAATATATTTGAAAATGTAGGAAACATCCAAAAATAGTTAAATGGTATTCTATTAACAGTATGATTAATCACAATTAAATTTATTGATTGCTATTAATTTTTTAATTGCTTGACAGCCCTACTTTGAATGACAGTGAATTTATTCAGAGAAGGTATTAGGAGCAGCCATACTGAAAATCTACCTTTTTTTAAACTTGCACAATTACATATAGTATTTAAAATGTATAATATTGAGCCAAAATAATCAGTGGTGCCACTGTACAATGAAGATCTTAATAGAGCACTCAAGGATGATGATATGCTGGGGCATCCAGCACATGGACTTTGTTTTCATTATTTTTTTCTGGTTATATTTAAACATAGCTTTTGCTGGGTGGGCACTAAATATACTCTCACACTTTACCCTTGTGTTGTCTCTCTCGAAATTTTTTTTACTTAACTTGATACAAAAGGTGAGTGAGTGGTATGTTCAAGTGTTTATAACAGAGCCAGAATCCCACTGAAATTCCACCTATTGTTATGACTGTCTTACTTACAAAACAAGATCATTTGTCCATCCCTATGCCCCACGGTTATTTTTTACATTGTCAACATGGACTGCACTAGTAAGAATAATAGGAGGCGTGGACTGTTGACAATAATTGAAGTCTTTTATCCTTGTATTAATTTCCTTAAGACTAAGAGGACAAATACTACAATTTTCAGATTTAAGAACCTTAAGGGTGGGCCTGTAAAACCAGAGTTAGGAATCCAAGTGGCCTGACTTTCGGAGATGCTGAACACTTGTAGTTCTTCTTAAATTTCTAATAAGAATTAAAGGTGCTTGGACCCTCTGTAAACCAGGCAATTTATTTAGCTGCCTAACCTCTAAAAAGCTTGGTTGAAGCTTTAACTTGAAATCTGAGTAGACGTAATCATGTGAGGTGTATGAACTCATATTTGTGCACCTCTTAATCCCACTCTCTCCCTTTTTTTTTTTTTTATTAAATAGTCCTCAGACTCTCTTGGCTGGTATGAATAAATTTTTGTCTCAGCTTGAAATTACTTTCAGAAGAGACCCCAACAATTTCAGACCAAGAATAAACAAACTCAATTCAATCAAGGTAAGAAACTGCCCTAGAGCAGGTTAAACACAATTTTTATCTAATGAAAGTAAGAGCCTGAAATAAAAGTAATGAAGTGAAAAATAACTGGGTACCTTCTTTGTACTTTGCTGCATAGCGAGAATTGAGAGGCAAAGTCAAGGTTGCTGGTCTTAATTATTTTTACCCCCCAAATTGTAGTACTTGAATTTATACTTTATTTCAGCACATCAAATTTAGTTTCTGTGAGTCTTCTAAATGAGGAAAGTATGCTGACTTGTGGTTTTTTGTTTTTTAAAGGATGTGGAACAAAAGAAGAGTGGAAACTACTTTTTCTTGGATGACTAACAGGAATCTGAGAATCTCCATAATCAGTTTATAAAAATGCAAATGAGAATCTGAACACTTTGTTATATAAAAACGCTTAATCAGGTTTTAAAACACCCCTCATTCTGGAGCTTAAAATGTTATTGCTATGTGTAACATCAGAAGCCAGTAGAAGTGTAAATTTTAGTCTGAGCAACAGAAACTGCCACTCTTTCTGTATTTTGGTGATACGATCATATTTTCCATGTAACTTTCCAAACCAGATACCTCTCAAATTGTTATATGAATAAACCTCCAGATGTTTCAAAATTTAGGGTAGGTTTTCAATCTAAATGTTACTTATTCACGTACCCAATGCTGACCAGTGTTTTTCAATTTTAAAAATTTTTGAAAGCTGTTTTCTGTACAAGATGAAGGTTTCAAAGAATGTCAAGATATAGAAATTGCTCTGATTGATTTTAAAAGCAAGTTTGACACTCACTCTGGCTGAGGGTTTCATAAATAAATATCCATCTAAAATATGGTTCTTGTCTTTGATCACCCTAGGGTACTGCTTGATCATTTTTGGATCATTATTTTCTAAGTAATATACACATCCGTGGCTGTTTTATAGAAAAAATTACTTGTAAAGTACCTACACCATGAGTTTTCAGATACTTTCAGTGCTGTTATATCTTTCAAGAGATCATATTAACTGAAATGTTTATTGATCAGTCTTAATGGAGTCATTAATAAGTCTTACTCCCTTCTAAACATCATCTGTAACTGACACACTACATGTTAAATACAGATAGAGGATACTACATTAGGCTGATAGGCACTGCTTTGATTTCTGGTTCCAGTTGCTTGTGGTACAAGCAGGTGTTAAAGTACAGGAGGTAGGGTTGTTGCTCAATAAGACTCCCTCTACTTCACAAAAGGAATGAGAACTGGTCCTCCTCACTGGCATCTTATCTAAAGATAAGAGCATAAACTTGTAAAGGATGAGGTGTGTGTTTTGCTGTCAGAGCAGATATAAGAAAAACAGAAGTACCAAACTGCATATAATGTATTGTCAGAGGAAGCTTACATCTCTCATGTTGAAGGACTCTCTAATTTTTCAAACCTTCTAGCAGCTTGTATGGCTCTTTAGATGCATAACTTTTCTTTATGTAGCTTTTCTGAAGTAGATTGTAGTTAAGTATATTTATTATAGAAAATGGTGGGATCTGTCCAGGAGGCACAGCGTGTTGAACTGTTGGCTTCTACCTTTTGCAAGCTTTACTGGGTGGTGGGTTGTTGTGTTTTTTTTTTTTTTTTAAAAGAATGCAGGATTGAAGAGGTGTCTTTTCTCGTTCTGAAGCATCAAGGGCAAGACTCGATTTTGTGGAGGGCATTCCAGTTTCAGAGCTTATTCTTATGCTATTCCAAATTTGTGCCCTGACTGTCATAGGCCTGGTCTGCACTTAAAATTTAGGTTAACAATGGCATTCCAGGCTGTGAAAAATCCACATACTTGCCCACTGTAGCTATGCTGCCTTAAGAGCCCTGCCCCCTTCACGGTATAGATGCTGGTAGGTTGACAGAACGCTTCTACGAACCTAGCTGCCTTTGCTCAGGTACATAGTGCTCCTACAGTGATCAAAAATATCCTTCTAGCACTGTAGGCTTTGCCTACACTAGGGCTTGTGCTGGCATAGCTATACCACTATGGTCCCCATAGTATCCAACAGGCAAGCATAACTGCCTTGAGAGGTTGTAGGGGAGAGAAAGTACTAGAGAACGTAGCCCTTTCCCCATTAAGGCCATTGTTAATCAGAACCAAACCCTTGAAAGGGATTCGGGGGAAGGAAAGCCAGTGCAAACTAACCTGTTCTTTAGTTTTGTGCAGCTCACAGCACCTGCTGTGTACTACCTTAGACAATGCAAGGAGCCTGGGTAACAATATCAAAGAAGCAGACCTACTGCTGCACGAAGTAAAACCAGATGATATAAGCATAAGGGAAACATGGTGAAATAGTAGTCATGACTGGAGTATTGAAGGGTAGGTGCTGTTCAGTAAAGACAAGTAAAGGTAGTAGAGTAAGATTAACAGTAAGGTAGACTATATTACAGAAATTTAGAAGTGACTGAATATAGAAAGTGGAACTTTTTGGGTCAATCTCTTTGGGGAAGAATGGTAACAGAGGCACCACTGGGCTAGCGCTTGAGTTCTGCTATAGCCCCCAGGGTCTAATATGGATAAAGATGTCTAATATTTTTAATTAATAGTACTAGGAATTGTGATGAGGGGAGACTTTAATTTCCCTTATCTTAATAAGATGGCTAAGGCTGATAGGGCCCAGATATTCCTGGATATACAAAAGCTGACATTTCTTCACCAAACCACCATAAAGGTGATTAGTATACAGCAAAAATTTCACAGAACAGGTTGTAAGAGACAACCTTGGTTTAAGTGATCATGAGATAATTCAGTTTAAATTAAATGGAAGGATAAACAAATATAGGGCTGCAGTGAGAGTCCTTGATTT
Source organism: Malaclemys terrapin pileata (assembly GCF_027887155.1). NCBI lineage: Eukaryota > Metazoa > Chordata > Testudines > Emydidae > Malaclemys > Malaclemys terrapin. The sequence continues at coordinate 88,214,249 of NC_071509.1, read as the reverse complement.
CAAAAGGGCAAATGTCATTTGTTTAAGAGAATTGGTTAGATAAGTGGACTGGACTGAAGAACTCAAGGATCTGAGTGTGGAGGAGTCTTGGAATTACTTTAAGTCAAAGTTGTAGAAACTAACTGGAGCCTGCATCCCAAACCGGGGGGGGGGGGGGGGGGGAAATCATTGGAAAGTGTTGCAGACCAAAACTGGATGAACAAGCAGCTCAAACAGTTTAAGAAAGCAGAAAGCCTACATTGAATGGAAGATGGGATGGATCACCAAGGAAAGCTACCTCTTTGAGGTGACAAAGTATAGGTGAGAACTGCCCAAAGCAAAGCTGGACCTTGTAAAGGAAATTAAAACCTGTAATAAAAGATTTAACCATATAAATAAGAAAACACAGAATGAAGAAGTGGGACTGCTAAGCAGTAAGGATAGGGTGGATATAAAAGATTAATATAGGTATAACCCAACACCTAAGCCTAGTTTGCCTCCATTTTTAGTAATTAGTCACCCTGCCACTGTCTCCTGCTTTCGTGAATGAGGATTGGGAAGCAGCTATTACCCACATCTGAGGTGGAAGCCTAATTTAAACAGCTTAATGGGACCAACTGGAGGTTCTAGATAATCTTCAAGGATATTAAAAGGAACTAGCACATAAAATTGTAAGCTTGAGAGCAAGGATTTTTAATGACTCTGTACACATACCTTCTGACTGGAGAATTGCAAATATATTACCTCTATTTAAGGGGGATCCAGGAAACTACTGACCTGTTAGTTTGATCTCAGGAACAGGTAAGGTCTTAAAATTTTGAAAGAGTAATTAAAGACAGAGGATAAATAGCAATAACATGGTTTTACAAAAAGGTAAATCATGCCAGACCCCAGCAGACTTCCAAGGGATTGGGAAGGGGGACCTAACCAGTGTCAAGACTGATCTTGAAAAAGTCATGGATGGGAGGGTATGATGATATTGCATATGGCCCAGCTGCAACTGCTGTTAGCAAGGAATTTTTCCCCAGTCAGATTGGCAGAGAGCCTGAGGGGTTTCATAGTCCTTTACAACTGGAATCTGAGTCTCTTGTTGGTTTGAACTAGAGCAAATGGTGGATTCTCTAACTTGAAATCTTTAAATCAAGACCAAAGACTTCAGAAACTCAGCCAGAGGTTACAGGCCTACTACAGGAGTGGGTTCTGTAGCCTGTGATGTAGCTAATCATACTGGTCCCTTCTGGCCTGAAAATGACACTGCTTAAAACTAAACAAACCAACCTGCCTAGACTTATGAAAAGTGTACAACATTGAGAATCTGTAGAGAAAGGACTAGATCTAAATGGAGAAGAGGGGGAATGCTACCCCTACTAGCACCACAGGTTGCAGTCAGTCAACTCCTCCTCAGTCTCAGGGAGACACCTGATGTAAGTAAAAGGGGAGGCCTTCAGCACTTCAGTTGGAATATTCAGCCTCCCAGTAGAGCAGAGATTCTAGTTCCTGAGTCACCAATCTCTTGGAACAGGATGAGTGGTATAAACTTCAGTACAGGGATGGATTGGACCCACATAGACCCTGAGGCCTTACCATTTCCAGCATCTTAGTGATTAGAAATGTTTAATTTGTATGGCACTGCCAGATAGTGACCAGACAGCAAATGTGAAAAATCAGGAGGGGGGGTAATAGGAGCCTATATAAGAAAAAGACCCCAAAATCAGGACTGTCCCTATAAAATCAGGATATCTGGTCACCCTACTGCCAGAGGCATAGCTGTCTGTTAGAGCTCCCTGCATTGCTGCAGGTGAACCAATATTAGCAACAGTAGAAATTCTTTATTTTAAAAAAAATTCTGTGTAGACAAAGCTGTCAAGACAGTTGTGTAATATTAATGCATGCCTAGCAGCAGTTTCAGTGACTGGTACCATTAAAAATCACATTGGCCACCACTGGTTCAGAGATTATTTTAGCAATAATTGTAGGCATTGTTAGCAACAATAATTAGGGATAATGAGACTAATCAGGCATGGCAGAAACAGCAGCATATTGGCAGGAAACTATTCAGGGATTTAGCAATATCCATTGTACCATAGCTGTTAAAGTTTAGTAAACAAAGACAAGCCCTGACAGTAACAGTTTATGCTGCAGTTTTTAAAGGAATCTGCATGCAGAGTTTATAGATAATGAAACAGTCAGTAGTGATAAGAGAAGGAAAGGGAAGATGATGATCAAAGCAAGAAAGCAAATTGCAAACGACACCTAACAAAAATTAAGATCTTTGCATAGACATGGACTCCTATTGCTAGGTCAACATAAATGCAATAATTTAATACTTGTACTTAAGGTTTCTATAAGTTCCTGTTTCAGTTCCCTGTTACACTTACAAATGTTTCTCTTCTCTTGTCCATATGTCAAGATTCCAATGACAGTGAAACCTTCCTTCAGGGAAAAAAAATACTTATATAGTACTTTCCTTTGTAAATCACTTTGAGATCTGTGGATGAGTCCCATTTCCATTTTATAGAATAAGAAATTGAGACTAAATTACTCACTCACCCAACATTGTTAATAGCAGAGCACAGAATCACACTAGTCTAGCTCCTAGAGCGAATGCAGATGTATGGCTCTAACTCCAACTTCCATACCCTAATCATTAAATCAGACTGCCTCCCCATTCCAAAGAGTAAAACCTATAAAAGAAAAGAGCATTCAGGTTTCAGTGTATTACAAAAAAGATTTTGGACCATTAAGTATTGAGAAACAATTAAAAAATGAGCTGGGGGGCACTTTTACATACACACGCCACAGTATAAACTGACTTTTTAAACCAAGGTCCTTGACTGAAAAGGTACCAATACATTTCTAAAGTGAAAATTCAACTTGAAAATGTAAGTTAAAAATTAAACCAACTTCGAGTTCTCCCCTGGCTGCACTGCCTTCAAAGCCCAGCTTCCTGCAGCCAGGGGAGGCTCCTGGAGATGGGTCTGACCCAGCCCCAGGAGTGACCCCTGCAGGGAAAGAGGAAGTCCCATCCTGATCAGGACTGGCAGCAGGAACCTGTTGAACAGTTGGAGCCCACGGCTGGGGCACCCCAACCCTGTCCCTCCTCTGCTGCAGGCCCAGTGCTCAGGAGGTTAAAAGGGCCTTGGGCTGACTGGGGGGGACAGAAGGGAGAGAACCATGGCACCCCCCTGACCGTGAGGCCCTGGGTGATCATCCACCCATAAGGCCAGCCCTGCCCCCCACCCCCACCCTGCAACACTCACTTCTGTGCTGCTGCTGGTGGCAGCACTGGCTCCAGCAGCAGCACAGAAGGGTGGCAATCCCACAATCCCCCTACACTAGCTTTGCAACCCCCCTGACCCTCTTTTGGGTCAGGCTCTCCATGGTTACAACACTTTAAACATCTGAAATCATGAAACTATTTTAACCTATGACCATGAAATTGACCAAAATGGGCAGTGAATTTGGTAGGGCCCTAGACACAGCTGTGTCACCAAAACTTTCAAGTGCAGAACAAGCTTCAGAAGACTAGAGAACTACTGAAAAATTATAACATCACTGTTGAAAATGAAAGTTGAGCAACTGTGAGAGGAGGAGTTTTTACTCAGACTCTTTGGGTCTTGTTTTTGTCAATTCCTATTTATTTCAATGACTAATAATTTAGATGAGATATTATTAAAGACTCAGCCTCCTTGCTTCTTGTAGGTAGCAGACCTCCATTGGGGTCTGCTCAGGACTACTTTTTAAGCCAGACCTGGACCCAAACCAGACCCAAGCCCACTCAAGCTGATCCAACCCTTCTCCCAAAATGAATCAGTGGTATCGTTGCCTCCTGCCCTTGGGGATAGCACACCACCAGCAGTCTGCCCTGTTGCATACTGTGAAAGCTGCAAAGTGAGAGGTGCTGCGACTCATTAGCAAACTCACTTTGCAGTACACACAGAGGGCAGCAAGGTGGCAGGCAAGAGCAGGACATGCAGCTGCCACTATGCTGACCCTACCTAAGGGTAGGAGGAGTTCTTCAGAGGCAACCCCACCTGAGCAGGCTGGATGATTTTCCAACCTAACCTGAATCTGGCACCTGTAATTGGGTCCCCTCAGGTTCTGGTTGGGACAGAGCTCTAGGCCTCCATTCAGCAGAGGTACTGAAGCATGTGCATCACTTTATCTGCAGTCCTCTAGACTTCAATAGAATTCACGTGCTTAAGAACACCTTGCTGAATCGCAGCCTTAAGAGTTAACAAACAATCTTTGAGACCTCCCTTCTCCCAACAAGTCTACCAGGAAAACCAAAGACAGTCAGACTTGACATTCATTATTTCTAATGCTGAAACACAAGCAAAAAAAAAAAATCTTAACCTTTCAGCCTCCTTTATACATGATAACGCAGAAAGACAGGGCACAAGCTTAATGTTCGAGACCTGCAGGTCACTTTTCAAAGGAAAAGTCCACTTCTACCAATGCTATCACACTCCATTTAACATCAGCCCTTGAGAAAATCTCTCTAGAAAGTGCACTTTTCCACATATTGAGAGAAATTTAAATCACGTTACTCAAACCTCATAATACATACAAAGGCATATATGACTACGCATCTGTTCCAATGCCCCTAGAATTCAGTGAGCATTGGATTGAGTTCAAAGAGCAACATTGTAAGGAGCAGGGGGGAGAAAGGTACACAATGTGAAGAGTAGCTTCCTTAACCTTATTAGCTAACCATCACCCCATTATTTTATGTAATCACTGAATATGAATAGGGAAGAAAAAGCTTAGTTAATACATCCCTCCAGTGTTCGTTTTTAATAGCACCCTTGCAGACTAAACCTAATTTCTAAATATATTTCCACTCAAATTGATTTAAATATTTTTCTTGCTCAGGTAAAAACAGTACAGCCTTTACAATTTCCATTTATAAATGCACTCTAATGTATATTTTGTTAAGCACCTAAATGTTAGTTGCTATTCAGTGCTGATTAAGAGCTCAGCTCAGTAGCCACAAATATAGTAGCAATTCACCAAGTTCTACTGATACACCATTTGTAGATATCAACAGAACCAGAAGATTGACCATGTTATTACATGAGTGGTTTTATATAGTTTAAAAAGAAAGTGAACGCACAAACATTTATTTTTAATTAGGTGTTTTATACATGGCATGCATCTGAAAAGAATTGCTTCGTCACATGTATAACAGTATCACTCAAGTTTCCTGATCAAAGGTATACAATCTCAGACATGAATAAAAGGGCACCATCACCTTTTACACTGGTATATACAGAGATATAAAAATATACACAACAGTTAATTTTACAAAGCAACAGAGCTGAGTGAATAGTGTGCACACTGCACTCTCTCTGAGTTTGGATAGCTGAATATCCCAACTGCAAAGGCAATAATCAGGAACACTGCAGAGATCATCTAAGAGTCAGAAGAAACAGCAATCAGAACTCTGACACAGTGTAAAAATATAAGGCAGAAGCCGCTTTCTTCTGAATTCTGGAGAATATATTTTGAAAACCACGTCTATCTTGTTTTTAAAAGGTAATTCCAGCAATGAGTTGTACATGCAAAGCATAACCAATTTGCATCAACAGTGCAACAACAAAAAAGCTCAACAGTAGCTCATCATACAAACTTAAAAAAAAATGTAACATGTATTTTATGCATCTCTGCTCACAAAATATTTAGGATTTGTCAGTGCATTAGTGTTAAAGTGGCATTAAAAAATTTCTGCTATTATAACAGATGCAGAATATCTTGGAAATGCATAGCATCTACATTTTTTTATTGTCTTTGTAAATATTTAATTGGCATAGGCACCATTATAGTCACACCAGTGTTAAGAATTCTTGGTGGAAACAGCCATTCCACTGAATTTCCTATCAATTCACACACAGCTATTTTTGACTGCTTGTCTCAATTTTGATTTCAACAAATGCTTTTTAAAATTCAAAAATATACCCTATGAATATTAAAATAATTATATACAGCATATCTAAGACACAGTTAGCTGACTGCCATAGATGTAACACATAAAGAGAAACATTCAAGTTTGACAGATTTTGAGATGAAAGGCCTTTGGGTTGGAAGCATATCAAAAACAACAGTGCGGTAGGCTGAGAATTCCTTTAGCTCAGTTTAGAACTAAGGCATTGTATGATAAAATATACATTTATATTTGGTGCAACACTACATCAATTTTAGAACCTAGATCATGTCAAATACTATATTTGTGTCATTCCAGTAAACATGTTAATATTTATCATTTTATTGTATCACAAACTGAAACCTCTAAGGAAAAAGTTCAATATTAAACTGTATTGTTTTTATACTTTAAAACAATTTTATTTTCTACTTCCAGAATTTGAAAAAAATTCCTAAACCAAAACTTCATATTTAATTGCCAAGAAACTTAATGCTAGGACTAGGAGTTCGTTTCCCCCTAGGCCTTACTTTGAGGTTACAACTGTACCCTAATTTAAAACAAAACAAAAAACTGGGAAGATTTTAGAAGTTTCTCCTTGAAATTTGTATTGGCATTTGAAACTTTCTAGTAAGACATGCTTATGCTAGATGCCCCCTCTGATTATCTCCCATGATTGCCCTCCTTCTATCATTTCTATATGGCCTCCCTCTAAAATTTCGGTGATATTGGTAACCTTCATCTCTGCTTCTGTTAGGTGGTCCTTTCCAGGCTTCTTCATTTCTTGAGTACTGGTATCCTCCCCTACTAGACGGGTAGCCCCATTCATTTCTTGGCCTTCTGCTGCCGCCATAAGTCTGATTATAAAATTGCTTGGATCTACCACTTCTCAGCATATCAGACACCTCATTTTCATCTTCAGAGCTCTCTTCCCTTGTTCTTTGTGCCCTGCTTTCTACCAAGTTGGCCTGTAAATTATCAGTAGCCTTGGAATCTCTGGCTTTCTCTGGCTTTTCCTTATGAGCAGGAATATTACTTTTCATTTCATTTTTTGGTGGCTCTGTTACTGACGGTGAAGCATGTGACACCACTGTCTGCCTCTCGATCCCCTGCATCTGTGTAGAACGATTTTGTAGTGCAGCCTTCGCTTGTTTAGCAGGAGAAACATCAGTACATATTTGCTCGGTCTTAGGCATCCTGGTTGAGGTTTCATTCAGTACATCACATTTGCTGCTCAAACTAGCCATAGGGAGAGGTATGGCACTGGAGTTACTTTCACTCTCTACCTTCTGAAGATGCTCCACACAGCTTGCTACTGGAACTGGAGAACTGCATTCTTTAGCCAGATATACATTTGCTGAGGGACTAACAGCTGCCCCTTTGTCCTCAGGTGACATAACATTAGGTCTCACTACTGAATTTTCCATAAAACCCTGAAATGGGTACCCATACCAAAAGTGAGGGAAAAAAGGAGGTGCTATTGGAACAGCTCCTAAAAATTGATTGTGTCCAAATGGTGGGTGCAGGAACATGTTTTTTCCTCTCACTGACTCATCTTGATCGGACTGAAGAGCTTGCACTGGATTCTCAGATTCTACACAAACCTGTCCTTGACTTTCTGACACCTGAGCTGTAGATATAAACAGAGGCAATGATGGAGACCTAGTGTCAACTTGCAGACTCTGATCATCAGATCTGGCCTCATTCTGCATAGAAAAGTGTCTGTCTGTTTGTGCAGTTTCATTTTCATTCTGAGTTGGTGGCGCCTCTTGGAACCAAGGGTTGTGAGGATATACAGGAACAGAAACTTTTGGGTACATTCTACAAGAAGCTAGATAGGCCTGATGCAGAGGGTACAAATAAGAGTGTGGTGCCCACATGGGACAGCTGTATGCCTGTAAAACAAAGATGTTTCAGTCTACTAAGGAATTAAAACAGATATAAAATATCACACTGTAAAGTCATTTGTCAACTTGAAACCCGGTTAATTTATTTTAAAAGAGATAAAAGTAATTTTATATACAATATCTGCCCTCAAGTCCCTTGACCTATTTTTATGGTTTTACAATCATTTAAAAAAAAAAATCCCTATTGCTATGTGAAAGGGGAAACAGTTTAACTATACAGAAAGAACACTGTCAAAATGCTTAAACACAGACCAACAGAAAGCATAATAGAGCAAGTTAAGTTGTAGCTATGCTTTTTAAGTGTGTTCAGGTTTTCTAGATACTCTTGAATCATAGGTGTTAAAAGGACACTTAACCCACATATCCATTCTCTCAAAATCCTGAGGAAAAAACAGTGTTACCTCATCTTGAAACATGCACATACAGATCTGCAGACATCTGAAATGAGGCTCATTCCCACAAAATTCAAAAGCCATATTTAAGTGAGGTCACATTTTGCAGCCCATTAACTGAATTTATGTCACCACCTAATATGCACTAACAGAAAATAGACAGTTTGCACTTACTGCAAGTACGTATTCTCCTTTGGTCTGGGAGCTGCTGGATTATCATGTCCACTAAAGGTGCTGATGTTTTCCAGGCCTATATGGAAGGAGCCTATAGGACACCAAGAATTTTACCAGTGGCTACTTCTGTGGCATTAGTGGGCATGGTAACCCAACAGCCAGTTTCCAGACCAGGAGATTCTCTATATGAGAGAAAGACGTATCTGTCCTCAAAGGTTGTCAGCAATTCTACTCTTTGGTTAGTAATCTATGGTACTTCAGCCAGTAGATAGTTCTTATGCAGAAGATGACAGACGACATCCTAAACAATGCACACTGCCAGCAATGGAAATCATATCATGAGCCACAAAGTGAGTTTCAAACTTGGGTCTATGAAATGAAAGCATATTTTGAACATACATAGCAACAACATTGACTAATGGCCAGCTAATTTTCTGTTAGCCAAACCAGAGACTTTGACTAGTTATACAAAGTTATCAAAACCACTAACTTCTCTCTTTTCATTCTTTAAATTATGATAGCCAAAGAGATCTTTTTTCCAGATTTGGTAATTAAAAATCCCCACAAACCATCTGTGGAGTAAAATGCAGTCAGGTGTACCAAGTTTGAGACCAGAGCTAATTTTTTTACAATAAAGTTTGAAAAATTACCTTCCCTAAAATTTTAAGTGCAGAATGGAAATGCTTATATAGCACTTACTACAATGGTATACATGGTGCTTCTCTAGTTAAACAAAAATCTTTATTTAAACTGGATTTAAAATTGAGAGAATATGTCATTAACTTAAACTGGGTAGAATAGGCAGGCGTGGGGGTGATTAAGGTTTGAATATATGGGAAAATTTACTGAGATAAACAGATTAGATAGCGCTGTATAATTTCCCATGTGGGCACTTATTCCAGAACAACACTGCCTTTTTCTGGTTTAATTTATACCACTTCCAAAGTGAAAGGCTAAACCGGAAAAAGGCAGTCTTATTCCAGAACAAATGTGTTCACATGGGCAGTTATACTGGTATACAATTATGCTAATAAATTTCCCCATTTAGACTAGCCCTTACAAGAATGCTCCAGTTAAACAACCACAGTCAGAAAACCAAGAATATTTTAGAGTATGGAAAGAATAAGTTATGGTCACACAGCATTGTTAAATCTGTCCCAATAGCACCACCAGTCTCTTATCTTCCCTTCTTTGTTTCTTTCAAACCTAAGTTTCATTATTTTTGAACCATGAATTTTTCTAAAGGATTTGGAAGTCTGCAGCCTATGTAGTGACCTGTAGATATTGGGAAAGTCCACTGTACTGGTACAGTGACAGTAGAGTCATAAACATCCTCCCATTTCCCCATAGACATCCTTTTTCATAATAGCTTAAAGTACTTTGCAGACAACAACTAGAGACATCTTAAATTTGTAGATGCACTACACTTAAAATGCTTGCAGATGAACTATTGAATGTATCTCAACAGAGAGCACTGGTTTTATACATATATATATCTGATATCATGCTTCACCACCACCCTCACTTTTGCTCTTTTATGCAAGTATTATGATTTCCTGATCTGGGCCTATGATATTTGCATATATTGACACACTAACATGTAATGACACTGATATAACTGGTAGCATGTGCAATCTTAATGAAGAGTGGGGAATGACTGCCTTTTCAGTAGGATACTGGTGTAACTGTCAATTTGTAAAGAATGTCTTCTGTGGGCAGTTTATGGCCATGATAAAAAACTAAAGCAAGTTCAACCAATGCAGTATTCAAATCAAAGCTTTCTAGTGTTTGTGGACACCAACAAGATGAATCTGTTTTTTGAGGGATACAGTTCAGAATTTTTGGTTGTTCCTCAATACAGGAACTGAATTTAGTTTGGATGTCTTACCTGCGCATGTCTAAATTTTAAAAACATTTTAAATTCTTTTAATTTAAGATTAAAGTTTAAATTCCCTTTGTTTCTAACAATTGCTTTTTAATAAATGGGACCCCAATTCAGATTCATGCCACTGCAATACAAAGCGTCAACAATGTTCTTATAACGTGTTTTACTTGTAAGTTACTGGCACATACTTGCAGTCTTAACTTCAGCTAAAAGATAGACTTTGAAAAGAAAGAGAAAGAAAGCTCATGTCTTCAGTCTTTTGGTTCCCTTTTCATGTTCAGCACCAAATGGATTATTCTGACACATTTAATTGACCAAGAATTAATTTCCCAAATATAACTTCTCCGGTCTCAAAAGTGGAGCTGTGCATGAGATCTCAACAAAATCTTTCAAACTATTTGATATAAAATTTGAGATAAGAGAAAAGTTTTCAAAACATGGTAAAGGAGAGAGAGTAGCCTATTCTTATTTGAGGCTTACTTTCAATTATATGCCTGATTTTGGAGTCACCATTAAAAACCTCAGTGAACACCCCTTTTACTTCCAAATTTTGCACATGTAGCCTGCTGCCAGCAGAGAACATCTTGCTCAAATTTGAATGATTTCAGCTAGCCATTTGTGAGATAATAGAATTCAAACAAACAACTAGCAGAGGCAGAAACCTGAACATTAGTCTTGTGTGCTACATCTCATTCACCAAAATCTTTTGAATAAATCTTAGCTGAAGTTTCTAAGAAGTTATATTTGAGATAAGACATCCAAAATCAAACAAAAACACCTTTCAAAACATGATTAACACCTATTTCTCCCACCCCCCAGTCCCGTATTTAAGAACAGCTTGTCCAGGTCATTTCTAATTTAGGTAAAAATAGAGTCTGTTGCCCAGAGACAACTTGAAGAGGAAAGGACTGAGACTTTTAGAAGTGGGGGCATGTGCAAAAGAAAAAGCACATAATGGAGAGCAAAATCTTAGCCTTACTTATGGATAGAATATAGCACTTTCATAACAGAGGGCCCATTCCCCCCCCCCAAAATTAACAACTTGAACAAGTTGTAGCGTTCCATATCGATTTTATATATCTGTAAGAATTTTGTTTGCTTATGAAGGATTTCCAGTTGACAATCCTAAAGACTGAAATCCTCTAACCACACAAATGGTACAGCATAAACAGCAGCAGCACAGCTTTCCTCCATGCTGCCCTGTCAATATGTCTCACCATTGACATAGATGGACCAGTTCTAGGAGTGTCAGAGCTCCATCCCCATGATCTATTCAATCTTTGGTCTCTCAGCTGCCAGCCAAAAAAGTCACAATTATTGTGAATTGTGATGGTGGTGACTTGTGACATGAACATCTGTCCTCCAAGAACTGTCCACCAAGCTCCTTTCCACACAGGTCACCAAACAGCCATACAATGGTAATGCTATTTAGTCACTTTTGATTTGGACTGGTTTTAAACCAGCAACTCAGGGATAGCAGATCTATGTTTTTCATTACCAGTACCCTGAGCCACTCAATCCCCATATAAAGTAGTATCATTACTATTAATTAAAAAAAAAATTAATCAGTTTTTGATTTTCCCCTACTAAAGTTACCATTTTGGGATGTGGGAGATGGAAATTAAGTAAAAAAAAATCTCACTGATGAGAGTTTGGATAATTACCTTCACACCAAGATTAAAGAAAAATCGAAGAATACTTTTATCTAGAGAAAAAAGAAAAAAAGTCAATTAAAACTTTAAGAAAAATGCACATGCACACACACACACACACACACAGAAGGGTGACCCGACAGCAAGTGTGAAAAATCGGGACAGGGGATGGGTGGTAATAGAAGCCTATATAAGAAAAAGACCCAAAATTCGGGACTGTCTCTATAACATTCAGGACATCTGGTCACCCTAACACACACTTTTTCCTCCCATCCAGAAATCAATCTCATCCTGTGCAAATTTTCAGCTACAGTTCTAGGAGAGCAAAATTCAACACTTTATATTGCTACTTCAGCTGGTTCAACTCTTCTTGGACTGAGATAAGATGATCTGAAACTCAACTGCAGTTTTAAATTCCAGTTTTAATAGCTCAAGGAACCAAACTCAGTTTATAAATGTAAGAGAGAACGTTACCAAAATGAACACACCATTCAGTCAGGTGTGGTACGTTCTACATGAACTCCTTGTATTTTTCTTTTTTAAATTCTAAAATATGCTTTTTCCCAGACCAGTAAGAAAATTGCTGATTAAAATAACATGAGATTCCATCTGCTATTTTTCACTACCATAACAGGGAACAAATGTCTATAATAGGGTCAAGGAAATCTTTTTTTTTTTTTAAATATATGCTACATAAAACGAAACTCTCTCTTATGCAAGAAAGTGAATTGGTGAATCAGATTATGAGTGATGAAAAGTTCACAATAGAGTTATGAATATCACCACTTAAAATAATTACCATTAGCAGCACAAGCTAAAAATGAACAGTACAATCTACTTATTTTTTATTCAAAGAATGGTAGCACAGCAACTGTTAATCTTTCCACACTTATAGAAATAAATTAAAGGAATACATTTCATTCTCCTTCATCCAGATTTTAAACAAAGACATTCCATTAGAAAGAATGTAAAATATAAAGGTTTCCTACCTTTAGGCAGATCATCCCCAGTATTACACAGGGAATAAGGTGGTGCAATGGCTCTCTCCCCCTTTTCATTAAAAGGGAATCCAGGGAACAATGGGTCCTGATAAGGATTCAGTGTCTGAGGCAAAGGCATCAAAGGCTGGTTAACTGCTTGTATTGACACAGGAACTCCGGCAACTGGAGCAGATGTTGCCTGGGATACAACAGAATCAGGTCCAGTTGTCAGGGCCGGCATCAATGAAGAAACAGGTATTTGGGTTGGAATACCTAAGAAAGAGGGAAGAGTGAAAGAAATGAATGCACAGAATTTGGCTAAAGTACATTATAGAGAGAGATGAGAGCAAGTAACTGAAGGATTAAATCACCAGGAAGATGAATTATGTAGCGTGATACAGAAGGGTAGGAGTCCAGAAATGAAGCTGAAGGAAAATGAAGGCTCAATTCAAAGAACAATTTTCAGAAAGGGACTGAGTCTATCCAAAAGTGGTAACAAAAATCTTATCACTTGCATTAGTTAAAAATACCCTTACAGAAGACAAAAGGGAATTGAATCTTACAGCTGAATCTCTAAGTGACCCAGGCTGGAATGGAATAGTAATACTCCCCCAACCCTCTACCCCTTAAGAGGCAAAGGGTCATGTGAACTATTTTAATTAGCAATGACACATTTATACGGATGACTGAAGCTAACTGGGATTTTCCAAAGCAACTAGGAGAGATGAGTATCTAATTATCTTTCAATGTCTGCTTTTCAAAATCCCACCCACAGACAATTTGAAGTCATTTTTATACACAGACTGTTCTGAACATGGTACGAAAAGTCTCTGAAGTAGACCAAAGAAGATTTCTTCAAACCTGTTGGTCGATAAGTTGGCTCATTTTGCCAAGCTGGCACAATGGCTGGAATAGAAGGCACTGTAGGAGGCAAATGCACCTCAGAGAAGGGAGGAGGGGGAGTTGGATTTACACATGGTAAGTGTTCTGTCAGTTTCTATAAAGCAAAGAGACAAGTGAAGTTAGTACGGCTCACAGATATGCTTACTTAGCCTAGGTCTACGCTACCCGCCTGAATCGGCGGGTAGAAATCGATCTCTCGGGGATCGAATTATCGAGTCTCGTCAGGACGCGACAATCGATCCCCGAATCGACGCGCTTACTCCACCAGCGGAGGTAGGAGTAAGCGTCGTCGACGGGGAGCCGCAGAGGTCGATTTTGCCGCCGGCCTCACAGCGGAGTAAGTCGGCTCCGATACGTTGAATTCAGCTACGCTATTCGCGTAGCTGAATTTGCGTATCTTAAATCGAGTCCCCCTGTAGTGAAGGCCTGCCCTTAGAATAAGAGCCTAAATTCTATTCCATTCACAAAGGTTTGACAATCTAGACTTAACCAGGCTGCCACTGTCACAGTAGCAAAACACCATCTAGTAACATTAGCTAACAAGCTACTGGCAAAATAGGAATCCTAATTGCATAGCCACCTTTGGTCTTATTCACTGAATGTGCACAGAGACTGAACTACCCTCTCATCCTAGGGGTGACCTCTTCAGAAAAGGTTGTACTGATACCATGAATAAATATCAGGCTTCCGTCTCCAAGCAGTAAATTCAGCAACTCTCAGAACTATAAATGGATTTACTGTTTTTCACCTCCAAAAAGAAAAGCCACTGACTAAATGAAGCAAGTGGGCCTGCTCAGATACTCATCTTGTATGATACTGTGCTACAATAGCACAGATCAGAGGATGGTAACAACCACAAAGCCTGTTGGTGCTATCAAAACATAACCAAGGTTGTTTAAACAATTTTCTAGACCAGCAGGAGCTGGGAATATTGTAGAAGGAAGGATATTGGTCTCTGGGAAAGTCCCAGAAGGTGAAATAGCTGGAGGGGAAAAAAAGAAAGTGTTTAACCCAAGCAGCATTAACTTAAAAGGTGGATGTGGATTAACCCCTTACTCAAACTCCTGGAATGACCCTTACAATTAAATTGCAAGATCTTTCGGATACGAACGAGGTTTCATATAGCACCTAGCATAATGGGTTTCCAATACTAACTGGGGGGCTTTGGGCATTACCACAATACAAAGTAATTATCTTCAATAGCTACATGGCTGTGATGGCAAGAATGCACTGAGGCCTCATGACTGAAAAACCCAAAGGTTAAACAAACATTCCTTACTTGTTCAGCAGGAGACTGAGATTGTGTCTTTCCTTGTTTCAAAGGAGATGAAGCTTTTGGATACTTGTCATCTCCACCATTCACCTATTACAAAGTTAAAATGAAGAGTCAGTGCTATTCTGTTGTTTTTTTTTCCCCACTTTTTTTTAATGCCATTAAAGATATTAAGCACACAACACTTTGTTAAAAGGTGGGCTGGCCATCAGATGAGTGTTTGTCAGATTGCTACTATGGCAAGCCTACTGTGATGCCTGTTGATGACCTGTTGGCAGCAGGGATCACGGTGAGAACCTCTAGATCCTAAGCCATGCAGACTCAAACCTGTGAAGTACAACCACTAGAGGGGAACAGAAACCCACACTGCGAACATATGGGGTACACTAGCAAATAGAGTTCCAGGTTCAGAAGCACTTTTAATAGCCCAAGTTGTGGAATTTACATTGCAGAGAGAGACTACATACACAGACGTTTAAAGGTTCTAAGGAAGGTTGAAAATAAGACAAGTCTCCCTCCTACAATAATCTAAAAAAGTACTAAAGCAGCAGCAGCCTTGGCTCTGAAGACATCTACCTCTCTGCTAGCCACCTTATGCTGTGCTGCGTACTGCATATACGGAAGGGAGGGAGACAGGGCAAGAGAGGGAGAAAGAATTGGTTTGGTCTTTTCTTTAAATTACCTCAGATGAATTTGACTCAAACTTCTGACTGAAGTGGACCTGCCTGGAATTTGAATCTGTAATACCAAAAGATATAACATTGTAAATGAAGCATCAAATCATTTATAATGGTCACAACTTCTGTCAATATAACAAGTTGTCTTTCCAAAGTTAAATCTTCAGATTTATCATGACCTTTCTACTTCAGCTCAATTATACGTTACTTCAAAATAGCATAAACGTGGAAAACAGAATAAGCCGAAATAAGAAGGGCTGGCCAGAAAACAAAATTTCTGTTTCACAAACATTTTCAAGGTTTCGGAATCTGTTTTCATTCTGCATTGGGATGAAAGCGAGACCTTATGAAAATTTTCACAAAAAAGAGAGACCAACTCAGCTTAGAAAAGCCAATAGTCCAGTGGTTAGGTCACTCACCTTGGATGTGGGAGACCTAAGTTCAGGTCCCTGCTCTGCCTGATGCAGGGACTTTCAAAAAATGTGAATCAGATGTAGGCGCTTCAATGCCTATTTGTCTTTATCAGAGCAGAGGAGAAAAGGGGACAGAGGTGAAAAGAGGCAAAAATAGGTACATGGGGAAGGATAGATCCTTGAAGGCAAGACCAAGGAGCTTCAACATGATGCAGTAAAGAAGAGGTAAGCAGGGAAAAGACTGACAGGCAGAAAGCAGATTAGCAGATGCATTTTGTGTTGACGCAACAATTGCCTGCTCTCCCACTAGACAACTGCAACCTTCTTCCCCCTCGCCACCACAAAATGAACCTCACCAGAAGTAGGAGAGCTTAGTTACCCTATCTTTCTTCCAGGAGATATCTTACAAATATGCAAAGAATTGTGAGGAATATGGGAGAAGGAAATCTCACACCTCTCACCCTTCTCCAGCACTACTGAATTGCAAACATACTTTTAAATTAAATCTCTCACTCACACACTTTTCTTCCAATTTCTTTCCCTGCCCTTACAATTTTATTAGATAAAGTCACTTTAGGCACCAACCCCTTTTACTTGCTTTTTCTTAGATTAACCCTCTTTCCACTTGAGCAAGTATCTCAGGCATTTCTCGCTCAGCAGTTTCTGCAATGCTAATCTGGCACTAATTTCAGTATGAGCCGGCACCTAATTACTTTGATGTGGATCAGAAGACCTAGCTTTTCAGCAGTTAACTCCTGTTGTGTGCCCTCCCACATAATTTGAAAATTCCTATAAAGTTGTTTGACCCAAAGACCACACCCATAAATCAAGAAAACAAGCACCTTCTCCCCCAAAGCATACAACTACATTGCACTTGACCACTGTCACAAAACTTACCCTCATGTACCCAGTCAGGTGCATAAATCCACATATAGGCACATCCCCAGCTTTGAAAATCCCAGACTTGGTTACTTAATATAAAAGCTAATAATGCTTAGTCCAGAAAACATTTTCTTTTACCCTACCTTTATCCTTTCGCTCTTCCATATTTCCCTTCCACCTGCTGTTTCTTTTCTCAGTAACAGCTTGGAGCTTTACGCAAGTATCAGCAGTCTGCGTAGCAGCCTGACAAACCAAATGGTTCTAAAGAAATTAAGAGAAACAAAATTCAGCATTTCACATAAAAAGGCTTGGCTATAGAAATGTATAAAACAATGTGCCATCATCTAAAATTACCACACTTGGCCTCCATGAATGCAAGCTTATTTTCAGCAGGCGGCAGAGGAAAGAATTCTAATCTCAAATTTTCTACCCACCCAATTCACTGTTGCATTCTGAGAGGGTGGGGCTCACCTTTGAGTCAAGAGCTCAGGTTATTAGGCTACATGGACAAACTTTGGAGTTTTATTCCACTTCTAGAATCTATAAATTCTTCCATTTTAAATTCTTATTCCTCCATATTTGAGCAGGAGCATCACAGCATTTGCCACACTGCAACGAAGAGATGATGGTCTCCTCCAGTCTAGTTCTGCTCTTTACTCACCAGGAGGTTCCAGAAAGCTATCCTGGGCCTGAGTCTCTTCTCATGAATAACGATGGAAGTCAGGAATAACTAGGGTTACCATCTTTTAGTTTTTAAAAAGGAGGACACTCCATGGGGACCCGGCCCCGCCCCTTCCCCGCCCCGCCCCAACTCTGCCCCACTCCTGAACGCGCCGCCCCCTGCTCCTCCCCCTCCCCTGCTTCCCGCGAATCAAATGTTCGCGGGAAGCCTGAAACAGGGAGGCTGGGGCGGGGTGCGGCGCGGCTCAGTCCGGCCCTCCTGGCTGAGCGGCTCCCTGTGGCGGCCGGCCCAGACCAAGAGGCTCTGGCCCCGGCGTCTCCCGCCCGGCTTGGCTCGGGCCCTGGGCCACTGGCTCCCGGCCTCGCGACCCCGGCTCCCGGCTCGGACCCCAGCTCCTGGCCCGGCCCCCGGCCCGGCCCCGCAACCCCGGCTCCCAGCCTGGCCCCGCGACCCCAGCTCCCAGCTCCCAGCCCCGCGCCCCCGGCTCCCGGCCCCTCAACCCTGGACCCCGGCTCGGCACCGCGCCCCCGGCTCCCAGACCGGCACTGCACCCCCGTCTCAGCACCGTGCCGCCGGCTCCCGGACCGGCACCGCGCCCGGCCCGGCACTGCGACCCCGGCTCCTGGCCCGGCCTGGCCCCCGGCCCAGCTCCGCACCGCCAACCCCAGCCCCAGAGGCCCCGGCCGAGCACCGCCGAGCCCTCCCTCCCTCCCCGGACATGTCTGGCTTTTGGGGATTTCCCCCCGGACGGGGATTTGAGCCCCAAAAAGCCGGACATGTCCGGGAAAATCCGGACGTATGGTAACCCTAGGAATAACACCATTGAAAAGTTTAAGATAAGCAGAATCAGGCCCTCTGCCTGGAAATTGTCGCCCCAAAGAGCAAGACACTCAAGGTCTCTCTCAAATCCCATTACCCTCACAATCTAACACCTATTAGTATTTCAGCCTGTCTCCCCTACTTCTGTTTTCTGCAGGACTGAAATACAAAAAAAAATCAAACTACAAACTCCAAAGACTGATTATGTGAAGACAACAGCTTCTTATCCAGCAGATCTGTTCCCTGTATGTATTAAGAGTTATATCTGCTTACTTTAGAAAGCAAAGCATGTTTTTTATACTCCTATTAGTTCAGCAGAGGCAACAAGCTACTGGAGATGAGGCTGAATTCCATCCTGACTTATACATCAACAGAAGGGACAACCAAATTTCAAATGAAGGACTAAAATCCACACTCAGTTAAACCTATTCAACTCCTCTGAAGATAATTGAGTTCCTCGTAAGTAAGAGCAGAATTCAACCTAAGGAATCTTCATTACTCATGACGATACATGAACAAGTTAGAGCTCTGCTTGATTTTCAGATCCCAGCTTCAGTTTGCAGAACTGGCAGTTAGAAGTAAAACAGTGGGTTTCCTAAGTAAACAGATTTCACTTGGACAAATTGAGACAGACAGTCTTATAACCCACACTGATATTTTTATAGTCAGAGTAGAACTGTACTTCAGAACAAATCCTGCTCCCACCTCTATCTGTACAGAGGGCCCATAACAGCAGAACTAGAGTAGTTCTACACAAA
Source organism: Malaclemys terrapin pileata (assembly GCF_027887155.1). Classification (NCBI taxonomy): domain Eukaryota; kingdom Metazoa; phylum Chordata; order Testudines; family Emydidae; genus Malaclemys; species Malaclemys terrapin. Next base: position 88,194,953 of record NC_071509.1, on the reverse strand, counting down.
GGAAAGGCAGGATTTGGGTAATTGTACAGGGGATGTACAAATTCCTTGCAGGAAACTGAGCTGAGCCTCAAGGGTCTGCTGGAACACGGTTCGTTTCTACATGGATGGAGCAAGGAGCTCTCTGGCTTCAGTGACCACTCTAGTCATTGGTTTCAGAGTAGCAGCCGTGTTAGTCTGTATCCGCAAAAAGAACAGGAGTACTTGTGGCACCTTAGAGACTAACAAGCATAAGCTTTCGTGGACTACAGCCCACTTCTTCGGATGTAGTGGGCTGTAGTCCACGAAAGCTTATGCTCTAATAAATTTGTTAGTCTCTAAGGTGCCACAAGTACTCCTACTCTAGTCATTACATCCCAATGCTTATATCTGTAATTCTCTAAGGAAAACTGCTAAGTGTCTTGATCTATGATCTACAGTTCTATATATTGTACTTATTTAACTTTATACAGAAGAGATGCAAGACAAGACATTTAACTTTTCAACAGTAATAAGAAAAGTTCACAAGTGCAGAGAACTAAATTTCAAATTTATAATTCACTGGCAGGTTGTAAATACTACACTAAAAATACCTTATTACCTACAATTACTGAAGCATACATACAGAAAGAGCAGGAAAAGCTTGTTCATCCCTTTGCTGAATCTCATAAAGTGAGCGAGATTCTTCTATGGCCTGCTTCTCTCTGCGTTCCTCTGGAGACAGGCCAAAGTAGTTACAATCTCTGCTAATGTAGTCCAGATCTTCAGCTCTCTCCCAGTCTGGTTTTCTGTAGGGGAAGATGACCAAAAAATTGTCACAGAAATAGTCAAATGGATACCAAGTGTGAGAGTTCAGCTACCCCAGAATTACAATTGGGGAAAGCTGAGAGAATACAGCATACTGTACTAGCTATTCAGGTCCCATGAAGCCTATAGTAAAATAGTAACTGCAAATATCAGGATTAAGAGAAAAAAGTGTGTTCCATCTACAACATATTCCATTTTAGTTTCTTCCTAGGTGGTACTATAACAGAAGTTTGGATCATGTGCATTTTCTCCTATAATTTATAAGGTGTTCTCCCTTTGTTATTTCACAAGGTATTATTATACATCCTAACATAGAGCAAATATATACATTCAAGTGCTAATAAATGCATTTCAATAAAAGAATACATAACATGTTTTTCTTCTTCATGCTATTAAATTTATTTTGCATTATTCTGAACTTCTGATGAAGCCATATAAACAAAATATACTCCATCTCTCTGTGAAATGCCAGATAGTAAAAGACTAAGTACTCTTAAAAGACATAAAACCCTCATAACTTTTCTTTCTTGATTAAGTCTTCCAAATTTTCCATAGTCACTGCGACACCACAGCAAACATAATGGCCAAGAACATGTGATCTGTTGGTGCCTCAAGACAATGGCAAATCCACAGGAGAATGCAGAATGTTTGTCTGAGAGACAATTTCAGAGACACTGTAGAGCTGGGGTTCTCAACCTTTTTCTTTCTGAGGCTCCCCAAACATGCTATAAAAACTCCATGGCCCACCTATGCCACAATAACTGGTTTTCTGCATATAAAAGGCAGGTCCGCGTTAGGAGGTAGCAAGCAGGGCAATTGCCCAGGGCCCCATGGTACAGGAGGCACTGTGAAGCTAAGTTGTTCAGGGCTCCAGGCTTCAGCCCCATGCAGTGGGACGTCGGCTTTCTGCCCTGGGCCCCAGCAAGTCTAACCCCGGTCCTGCTTGGCAGACCCCTTGAAACCTGCCCCGGACCCCTGGTTGAGAACCACTGCTATAGAGGATGCTTTGGTTCTTTTTTGTAGTGGTTCTGCACTTATACTGGGATAGATATTACTCAACTATTATTGTGCAACATGTGGAAGTTAAGTGACTTGTGAACAGCTCTGTAAACCTGTTCTTGGCTAAAAACTTGAATACTTGATAAAATATAAAGGTTGTGATCATATATGATTGAATATGACCATTTATATCATTGATTTTACCAATGGTTATACAATAGCTACAAGTCTTGTACAACATATGTCATGCATGGTGTCAATGGAAAAAAGTTATGATTTTCTAATTAGGATTATCCTATTTATATGCCTGTTTCATTTTCATATCTGAAGTTATTAATATTGGCTACATACAGGCATCATACATATGTGCTGTATTCCTGGGTAACACCCACCAGGTAAAATTTACATTAAGGCCAGACAGCTATGTATTGATGGCCCATCAAGGACACTTAGCTCTCACTATGGGCCATAGAAGAAACTCTTTTTGCCCAGATAGCTCTTCCTGTGGATGCCTCAGCAAGAACGTGGGCAATGGCTGCCCTGTGAGTCAAAGCATGTAATGACATGTGATATGCTCATGTGACTCTGGACTCCATCTTGGGACAGTAACTTTCCATACGCAGGGGCTCTGGGCTTTGTTTGGGACAGTACATTTCCAGGCACATGCCAGAGGCTAGAGAAGACCCCTGAGATACACCTCTACCTCAATATAACGCTACCCGATATAACATGAATTCATATATAACGCGGTAAAGCAGTGCACCGGGGTGAGGGGGGGCTGTGCACTCCGGTGGATCAAAGCAAGTTCAATATATCGGGGTTTCACCTATAACGCAGTAAGATTTTTTGGCTCCCTAGGACAGTGTTATATCGAGGTAGAGGTGTATCTCCATTTTGCCTCTTTCCTGTCCTGATTCTCTGGACTGTGGATTTACAACTAAAAGGAACATTTTGAACTATGGACTGAGGACCTTCTAATCTTTTGGAAGTTATCAGAGACACTTTACAAGCCAGCAGTCTATTCAATCACTGCTACAAACCTGATATAAGGACTTTGCAATTATTTGTATGTATATGATTAACAGTTTAATTCTTTTTTCTTTTATTATTAAACCTTTAGTTTTTAGTTACTAAAAGGATTGGCCTCAGCATGATTATTGGATAAAATCTGGGTTAAATATTGATGTGGCTATGTGGCTGATCTCTTGGGATTAGAAGAACCCTATGTTTGATTAAATTGGTTTTCAGTAACCACTCAGAGTCTAATGTCTGGGTGGTGAGACAAGGGCTGGAAGGCCTAAGGAGACTGCATCTTTAGCTTCTTGTGTGGTGAGACAGAAATTTTACTTTTATTACTGGCTTCGTATAATCAAATGATAGAATAACCACCAGGCTAGGGTGAGGGTGAATTTCTCCACAGTTGGTCCTGAATCTGGCATCCTCAGCTGTGACCCACCAAGGCACGGTGACACAGGTAAAGTAGATTAAGAAGTCCACCAAGAGGAAAGAATTCATGGCTATTGGAGTCTAAGTTTTGACTGGCCCCATTAACAATTTTATTTCTACACCTAATAAGCTACTTTAGATGGTCATAAGTGCCTAATCCAAACTGAATATTATAGCCCTGAATATCCTGACAAACTGCTTCCAGTTCAACAGGCCCAATTTCCTCTGTTCATCCAGGGACACAAAATGGGGGAGGGGAGGGGAGTACCTCTCTGTTAATATGTGGGCCGTAGCTTTCACCATTCTGAGAAATGAAAAACACTTACTTCATATTTTGAGTTGATTAAATGTTTTTACTTTTAGATTGGTCAGAAAACATTGAGGACAACTAAGGAAAAGCAACTGAGCACTCCCATATTTGAGAAAAGCTTCATATTAAGCCCTTATTTGATGGTCATGAACAGTAAGAGAATATTAGTTTGTTTTTCGGTAATGCCCACCACCTGCTACATTTCTGGCCAATCTGTGCTCTGTGCTTTGAAAAGAGGATGACTTCTCTCTCAGATACCAAAATCAAAACCCATAGAATCACAGACATTAGAAATTCAAAAGATGGATTAGATTTATTAAATCTCAATGCCAACTCAGAATGGTCTTTTGCCCTTCAGTATTTTTGGGAATCCCACATTGTCAGCCAATGCAAGTTACATAAGATTGCTGGCAAAAGCAGAGCAAGATTGAAAGAGATTCAGTAAAGCTGAAGGACTAGACTCACTTTGACAATTCTGATAGTGAGGATAAATATAAAATTAATTGAGAAGGTCATTGGACTACAACACTACTCAAGTCCAACTTTTAAATGGAGAAAACTTAAGAATCTTGGAGAAAGAGGGCTTCAAAATATTTTCTAAATTATTCTGAAATGATGCAATACCAAAGGCTTGTCCTAGATGCACTGCTACCTAGGCACTGATAGAAATGAATGCCCCTCCACTGCCTAAATAACTCCCATCCTCCCCCAACTCATTTCCCCTTGAAAAAAAACATCTGTTTCTGCTCAATCATATGCAAGAAGTTAGGGTTACCATATTCTGTACCTCCAAATGGAGGACACTCCACGGCCCCCGGCCCCGCCCCCAGCCCCGCCCATACCCCCTCCCCAACCCCTCCCCCTCCCCAAAGTCTCCGCCCCCTCCCCTGCTTCCCGCGAACATTTGATTCGCGGGAAGCCTGAAGCAGGTAAGGGAGGTGTGGGGGGGAGGAGGCGCAGCCCAGGCTAGCCCCCCCGGCGGCTCCAGCCTGGGTCGGCTCGGGCCCTGGGGTGCCGGCCCCGGCCCACCACCCCCGGCCCGCCCAGCACTGCCGGCTCCCCGCGGGCCCGGCCGACCCGGCTCCCCGCCGGCCCGGCTCCCCGCGGGCCCGGCCGACCCGGCTCCCCGCCGGCCCGGCTCCCAGCCCGGACCCCGGCCCACCCGGCTCCCAGCCCGGACCCCGGCCTGGCACCACGCCCCCGGCTCCCCGTCCGGCCCCGCGCCCGGCCCTGCACTGCGCCCCTGCTTCCCGGCCCGGCACCATGCCCCCGGCCCCGCACCGCCGGCCCCGGCCGAGCACCACCCAGCCCTCCCGATTTTCCCGGACATGCCCGGCTTTTGGGGATTTCCCCCCGGACGGGGATTTGAGCCCCCAAAAGCCGGACACGTCCGGGAAAATCCGGACGTATGGTAACCCTACAAGAAGTGCCTATAATTCCCAAATATTCATCTGAGTGCTTTGCTGTAGCTGCAGTTGTGCTCCAAAGAGGGTACCAAGAGAGAAAGAACAAAGGATTCTGGGGCATATCTGTGACTAAAAGCTACCCACTATATCCAAGTGAGAAAAAAAGGTGAGCAGAAACTCTGCTGTAGAAGAGTGGTTCAGAGCTGGCCTGCTGGTGAGTGTCCCCTGCGGCTGAAATGCTAGTTTCACATCCCCTAAGAAGGGTGGAGGTATACACTATCCTTTATTTAAGATAAAGGCAGCACCGGAAATGCTATTTATTAGTGTGATGTACTTTTCTTCACTATATAAAAGATACAGAAACCTTCTTTTCCAGACTACTGCATAAAAATGTAACATAGCAAACATTTCACCATGTCAAAGTTCTGTGATGAACCTGCACACAAGATTCGCTTTAGAGCAGTGATTCCCAAACGGGGGTTCGTGAACCCCTGGGGGTTCGCGAAATGTTACAGGGGGTTCTCGGGAAAAAATTCCCTAATGGTGGACAGAGCTGTCCCTAGGGACCCGGACCCCAGGCACCATGGGGCCAGCAGCCCGCAGCCCCTGGACTTCCAAGAGCTAAGCAGATCAAAGCAAGCATATCTATCACACTGAGGAGATTTAAACTTCAAGACTCCTTATAAGAAATGGAAAGGGAGGTGGATATTTTTTGCTGTTTTTAAAATTAAATAGGCAGCTAGAATGGTTTTTAGAATTATTATGAAGAACAAGTTTAAGCTTTATTGTAACGTGCATTGTTTGTCTGGACTGGTCAAGACCTGAATGCTTGTGTAGGAGAAACTCTAAGTTGGCTTCTTAAATACCTTCTTGCTGGTTTCACATCTGATACTCCTTGATGAAACATAGCAGCCTTGTCTTATAACAGGCTTATTCAAAGTGATACAAGCTACGAAAGTGAGATCTTGGAAGATGTAATAAATGTAATAAAAATACTGTAATGATTAATAATAATAAATAGTGTGTAATAAGCATAGCATCAAAACAAAATTTTATATTTCCAAGATCACTGCTTTGATAATTTATACTCAGGTAAAGGAGAAAATCCCTGGAAATATTCATATTTAGGAGGGGGTTCACGAGAGTTGACATTTTAGTGAAAGGGGTTCACAGGTTGTTAAGGTTTGGGATCCACTGCTTTAAAGCAAGATTTCGTAACCTAATAAATTCAGTCAAATAAAGATGAATAATAGTATACAGAACCAAAAGTTAGAAGTGCTTCTAAAAAGATTCTGTATTTTGCAGTTTGACAACACTATCAAATTAAGAATTTTTACATTTAAGAATCTGAATCAATGTCATAAGAACCGGGGGGAAAAAAAATCTTCAGGAAACAAAGCCACATTTCCTATTAATTCTTTCCATATGTTAAGATTTATATGCGTCCTTGCTTAAGTATACGCATGTACAGTTTGACAGTTACAAGCTTATTTTTACTTCTCGGTAACAGAGTACTACTCGGAAACAATATTGACAAATGCAGAATATTTTCTAAAGATTGTTTTATCCTTTGCACTTTTTGAATTCATCAAGTGAAACTGCTATTTAATTACAAAATAAAATCTGTATGTCTTGTCTCTGGATAACATCTGAAAACAGTCGTCATAACCCAAAAGAAATTATCTGCCAAGTACCTAAATCTATAGCTAGAGTGTGATTTTAGACATTTGCTGTCAAAAACAAAAGCAGATCTGGGGATAGTACATGTGCTCCTCCACACAGTAGCAAAATCAAAAGACCAGGACAGCAAACAATACACAAGTTAAGGAACTGAAAACAACTTACGTAAATGCCATTAATCATTTTATTACTGTTTATATCTTCCCCTACCCTGTGTCAGTCTTGTCCTATTTAGATTGTAAGCTCTTTGGGGCAGGAACAGTCTACTGCTCTGTGTTTGTACAGCATCTAGCACAATGAGACCCCACGCTTGATTGGCCCTTAGCACTACCATAAACTTTTAATAAAATAATAATAAAAGTGCCAGCAAAAACAAAACAAAAATAAAAATAAAAACACTAGCATCCTCTTGAATTCTTTGCCTTAATTAACATAGATTCCATGCAATGGGTTCTGAAACTGACACACTATATTCCCTCCCAGCCCATGGTCCTCCAAGGGCAGCCATTTTAGGCTTCCAGTTCCCGGCCATCACCCCTATATGGTGGAGACCCACATCTCATTTCCCCTTGACCAGAGATTTTAAGGCTACACAGCTCCCTGCCTTACACTGTGATGTCCCCAGCAAGCCAGACAGCCTAAAAAAGCCAGCACCTGTGCTCTGCTTTCTCTCTGAGGGCTATGACCACTATATTGCCTGCAGTTATACGATACCACACTTCTTCTCCTAAGCAAACAAATTTATTCTTAAGGTAAAAGCATTACAGAGAAAACAATAAAAGAGCCTGCACGCATGCTAAAAAGTTTACCAGACATCACACCCAGCTCCAACACAGGGATCTGGTTGGTTTCAGTCCTTCAAAACCCACAACTGGATTTTCCCCATGATTACAAGCCCATCTATTTTAGATCCAGAAACAGATCCCAGACTGGGCAGATCAGCCATTTCTTTATGCAGCTCAGGCCTTTGATCTTGGCCTTCTGTAACAGGTAATCAGCAGATAATCACCCTCTCCTCAGGAAGTAACTTCAAAAGGCTACATGTTTGCATAATCAGAGTTGGGGAATTTGCATTAACCTCTTTAGAGATTCCCCAGAAAATCCACTTAACACTTATTGTCCCAAAAGTCCATACTTGCCTGGCACAATTTCAGTATAGTCTGTTGAACTCCCAACATCTCCCCTCTAAAGAAGTTACATACAATTCCGGCCCACACTAATAAATATATATATTTTTTAAACTTAATACAGTAAGGTCTTTCAAGGATATTGCCATATCTGTCACACTTGATATTGAACATCAGCTGGGATGCACAAGAAACAAGCCTTTGAGCTGTAAATGGCCAAGGCCCAAGATAATGAAGATCTTATTTCTCATTTTACCTTACAGACTGGGAGGGATTCCTGCCCGGAGTTTTGTGCTCAGTGGATGTCTGCTGAGACTGTGAGAACTGATGCAGTCTGGTTCCCACAGCATACTGTTGTCGAGGAGGTAGCACTGACTGGGTTTTTATTGGCTTGCTTTGATTCTTTGGCCCTCTGCAGTCTGCATCTGTGTCACAGAATCAGAAACATTTCATAATATTTTTCTCACAATTACTAGAAACAATGTTTCTGCAATTAGAAGAGGGAAGAATCCTACCAGGCTGAATATTTTGCCCACATGCTGTAGAGAACTTTTTTATCTTCTTCCCTGACACAGTATTCCAGCCCTCCATAGGAGATGCCTGTGGAAGTGGTTTAAGGCTTTTCAGTGAGACAGCATGCCTGCATAACAGAAAGAGAAAAAATATAGAGGTCTATAGATTGGACTGGGGTTTGTATAAACAACACCAAATGTTTACTATGACAGAAGGCTCTTTTCTGTTTCTGGGAGAAATACATTGAAGTTTTCTTTGCTCTTGTGTTTAACATGTTGCATGAGCTTAACGAGGACAGTAAAAAAAAAAAAAAAAAACAGTTAAAGGTCTTATAGTTTTGAGTTCTCAGAAACAGAAATAAGCTTCTAAACTGAAACAGTTTTCAACAATTTGTACAGAACATGCACAATTTTAACTCATAACAATGCTATTTTGTAATGAAAATAACCCAAAAACAAGTTTTGTTAAAAAAATATATATATATTTTTTGAGGGGAGGGAGAATAGCTTATTGATTTTTACGTATAAAATAGATATTTTAACATCCTGACACAAAGACAAGGCAGAAGGATAGTAAGAACATTCAATTAATGAGACCAGTGACTATGTCTACTTTCCTCCCTTGACTAAGTAGTCATTTTAAAGCAAACTAAAGAAAATATCAAGTGAAAACAGACAACTTATCAGCACTTTCTAAAGCTTTGTGGACAAACACGTACATATGTCCTTGATTTGGAAACTACAGGGCTTTTCCATCTTAATCTTTACAGAATGTCACAAAGAGCAGCACACTGGGCAGATTGCAGAGTAGCAGCCGTGTTAGTCAGGAACATGACAACAGATTTAGGGATATAGCCAGGGATATAAACGAACTTTAAATTACGGAGCATTGATTGCTTTTATCTAGGCAGGTAGCATGAACTGAAAGTGGCATTTGAATTATCGGATATGAAGATATTCAGTTTGGTGGGGAGGGTGGATGAGTACTGGTTTAAACTTGAACTGTAACTGACTGTTACTCCATGCACCTATTAAAGGCAGTTCTAATATAACTATAGCAAATTTGCAAAATAAAATACAATTTTGCAAGATGACATCACAGTTGCCAAGTGTCTTACTCCTTCCGTCCCAATGCTATGACTGGAGAAAGTGTTCCCTGTCTGGATTCCTCTCTTCAAACCTTAGCATTGGAGAGATTTCCCTCAACAACTCTCCTCAACCCTTATCACATGATCAGGAGTTATTCTGTGAGAGAGTGAGGAAGAAGTTACAGCACCTGCAATACAACTTAAGGGAGATGGCTCAGATAACAGCCATTTTGTTGCCTTGATATCTGGGGATAAAGACATGAGTATTAATTCAATCAACACACAGCTCTTTCTGTATGAAATCAGGCAGACTAAAGAGTTAATTAGCGATTACATAAGTCTGCTATTCCCTTTCACAACACTTTGAACGTGAAAGTTAGCCACAGTTCTAGCATCCAATTACAGAAGCATTACCAGTAATTCCCTAGTGGGAAAATATCATGCTGTCTAGGTTTGGAGTTTGTACAGAAAATGCTCTAATTTGAGTTTTTTAAAGAATAAATATGTCAATTAATCACAGTTAACTCATGCGATTAACTCAAAAAAATTAATTGTGATTAATCGCACTGTTCAATAATAGAATACCAATTGAAATTTATTAAATATTTTTGGATGTTTTTCTACATTTAAAAATATATTGATTTCTATTACAACACAGAATACAAAGTGTATAGTGCTCACTTTATATTATTTTGTATTACAAATATTTGCACTGTAAAAATGATAAAAGAAATACTATTTTTCAGTTCACCTCATACAAGTACTGTAGTGCAATCTCTTTATTGTGAAAGTGTAACTTACAAATGTAGATTTTTTTTTGTTACGTAACTGCACTCAAAAACAAAACAACGTAAAACTTTAGAGCCTACAAATCCACTCAGTCCTACTTCTTGTTCAGCCAATTGCCAAGACAAAACACGTTTGTTTACATTTACGGGAGATAATGCTCTTATTTACTTCTTATTTACAATGTCACCTGAAAGTGAGAACAGGCATGGCACTTTTGTAGCCAGCGTTGCAAGATATTTATGTGCCAGATATGCTAACCATTCGTATACCCCTTCATGCTTAGGCCAGAGGACATGCTTCCATGCGGATGATGTTCATTAAAAAACATAATACGTTAATTAAATTTGTGACTGAACTCCTTGGGGGAGAATTGTACATCTCCTGCTCTGTTTTACCTACATTCTACCATATATTTCATGTTATGTCAGTCTTGGATGATGACCCAGCACATGTTGCTGTTCGTTTTAAGAACACTTTCACTGCAGATTTGACAAAATGCAAAGAAGGCAGCAATGTGAGATTTCTAAGGATAGCTACAGCACTTTGACCCAAGGGTTAAGAATCTGAAGTGCCTTTCAAAATCTGAGAAGGACGAAGTGTGGACCATGCTTTCAGAAGTCTTAAAAGAGCAACACTGATGCGGAAACTACGGAACCCAAGCCACCATCTGACTCAGATAATGAAAATGAACATGCATCAGTCCGTTCTGCTTTGTATCGTTATCAAGCAGAACCCATCATCAGCATGGACACAAGTCTTCTGGAATGGTGGTTGAAGCATGAAGGGACATATGAATCTTTAGCACCTTTGGCACGTAAATATCTTGCAATGCTGGCTATAACAGTGCCAAACGAAAACTTGTTCTCACTTTCAGGTGACATTGTAAACAAGACGTGGGGAGCATTGTCTCCTGCAAATGGTAACCAAACATGTTTGTCTGAGCGATTGGCTGAAGTAGGACTGAGTGGACTTGTAGGTTCTAAAGTTTTACATGGTTTTATTTTTGAATGCAGTTATTTTTTGTACATAATTCTATATTTGTAAGTTCAACTTTATTATAGAGAGTTCATTACAGTACTTGTATTACATTGTAATGAAAAATAAATATAAAAAGAGCACTGTCCACTTTGTATTCTGTGTTCTAATTGAAATCAATATATTTGAAAATGTGGAAAACATCCAAAAATATTTAAATAAATGGTATTCTATTGTTTAATCGCAATTAACTTTTTTAATCATACAATTCGTTTTTTTAATTGCTTGACAGTCCTAAAATATACCATAATTTACAGAGGTACACACCTACAAGATGTTTTTATGCTGTGTGTAGATAGGGTTGGGGAGTAAGTTCACACTTTTAGAATAGCAACGTAACTGTTGTTCAGACAGTTTCAGTTACTGTAGAAAGCAACCAGCCCTTTATCTGAAGTACTGCTATGGTAAAATGATCAGCAGATGATAAACACTAAAAAGGGGGGAACCTGCATTAATAAAGTTCTACATGATAAACTTATATATGAAAAGTTTACTTACTTTTCTCCAAGCTCTTCTACAAAAACAATAACTGGTCCATTCTCAGAGCGAACCTCTTGGATATGGGCATTATAAAATTTCCCATTGTGGTCTAAGCGCACCTGTGGAAAAATTATCAGGGAAAAAAAGAGGTTGTTAGTAGTACATAAAGAACACTCAAAGAAAAGGGACGACAGATTTTTTTATCTCAGTTCCCTAAATGGCCCCCTCAAGGGCTGAACTCACAACCCTGGGTTTAGGAAGCCAATGCTCAAACCACTGAACTATCCCTCCACCTAAGTAGTGCTATGGCAAAATGGGAATGGGGGTGGGGGGAGGACAAATAGCTCAGTGGCTTGAGCATTGGCCTCCTAACCCCAGGGTTGTGAGTTCAATCCTTGAGGGGGCCACAGAGATCTGGGGCAAAATCAGTACTTGGTCCTGCTAGTGAAGGCAGGGGGCTGGACTCAATGACCTTTCGGGGTCCCTTCCAGCTCTATGAGATAGGTATATCTCCATATATTTTTCCTTTATTTTTTTTTTTTTTAAAAAAGGGAAGATTTAACCCTTGAACACCCAGCAATGTCAGCAACTGCCCCCTTGGCAATAACAGAAGTCCTGGGGGATATCAAGAAATGTTGCTTCCATGATAGTGTTAAAAATAATCAAAGGTAAACTTTAACCCCTACTACTTATTTGAATGACCCTATACAAAAAAAAAAAAAAAAAAAAAAAAAAAAAAAATCAAAAGATTCCCCGACAGCATTACTCTATACAGTGTTGGAGAAATCACAGCCTTCAAACCAACCTGGAATAACACTTAAAAGCAAGTAATGCATTAGAGAACAGGATAGCAACATACTGTTTTGAAAAGTATGCTCAGCTTGGTTAAAATTCTAGCACAGAACATTTTTTGACACAGATGGAACTTTATTAATGTAGTCTCACTAGGGATATTAATACCAGTCCTTTCAAAAGTTTACCTCCTGAAACAATCATTTTGTCAGTGTTTTTATTTTTTAAATAAAAACATACATATTTCATTCTTTTGTAAAAAAAAAAAAAAAAAAGGTCATGATAATGATTAATTATGGTTTCTGCAGACATAACGTTTACATTCCTAAGATTAAGGAACAATAAAACGTGTATAGGCATTTTATGTGCTGAGGCTACTCAACACACTAATCACATATGTTTCACTGTTTATCCTTATCCTGTTGTCCCTTTCCCACTTGTGTGTTGGGTTTTTTTGGTTTGGTTTTTAAATGCAGCTATCATTATCCTACCATATACAGAGACTGTAAAATCGCAGGAGCATGGAGAGTCTGTGTGTGCATCCATGTGAAGTACCTATCACAATGGGGCCCTGAATCCCAAATGGTCCCGTAGGCACTACAATAATAATACTGGATGCATAATGAAAATACGGTTAAGTATTACGATTTTTCCCCCACTTTGTTTTATGTCAAGATTTATTGTTTTTAAGCATCCTATCACTATTTTTTCCTCATCAAGAAATTCAGAAGTACGGCTGTCATTTTTCCCCTTTCCAATAACGTGATGCCTGGATATTAAAACATTTAATTAAGTTAGTACAGACTATAATAAAAAAAACATAAGGTGAACAAACTTTCCATTACTTGCAACAGAATCCAGAGGGCATGGTTAGGAACACTGCTACAGTAAAATCTCCATCTTTTTAACTCTGCTTCAGTGTCTTCTTCCTGTTTCACTTGGATATCCCTAGCGTTCTTGCCCAAAACAGCACTACTTTATTCCTAGTTAGAAACTGATTTTTTTTTTAAATAAAGCAACTTATTCTACAATAAATGGCCTAAAATAAATCATAAAATTAAGACTGGGTGCAAAAGTTTGTGAGACAGGCACAAGTGTTAGTTTTTGGATGCGGACTCAGGCCCTGAGCCTGCAAACACTTATGCATGTGATTCAATTTAAGCACATTAACTGTCCTACTGAATGTAACTTGGGACATTAAGCACGAGTGTCTGCAGGACTGAGGCCTTTTTGCATAATAAATTTTATCACACTTTATGCTCCCCAAGCATATCCTACTGTATCTTTATTGGCAGAGTTTCCAACTAAGGGTATTCACATAATAAATGAGCATACTCATTTAAATGTAGGCAAAAAAATTTAAATAGAAAATATTAACAATGCAGTTAAACCAAAAGCCAAGGAAAAAATTGGTCTCCAGGACACAAGGCATAGAAGTTACTATTTCAACTAACTACTTACTTTACATTTATCTCCAACTGAATATTGCATGCCAGCAGCAATGGAAAAATCCCGTTTTTGCTGATCTGTAAACAACATCAGTATATAGCAGTCAGATTACAATAATTTTCCACCTATTATAAAAATTGTTTAGGCACTGCAACAAAGAACAATCTAATTTAATTTAATTTTTGTCCCATTAGTATCTTGGGACTGAAATAACTATTTAGGCCCTGAATCTGCAAGCTAACACATGTGGGCAGATCCCTGCACTTGCTCAAAGCATTTTTGGGACTTCACAGAGCCCACCCTTATAGATCAGCTTGACAAAGAGGGGCTCTGGATGGGGCCTTAAATACTAACTTACCCTGTTTTGACTTTAGCCAAACTTCATATTCAACATTTCTGTAAACCGACGGATTGAGTGACTGAAGTACTTTTCTAGGCAAAAATGAGGTGGGATTTCCATTGTTCTTAAGGTGCTGTACAAAACAGAACAAAGTAGCAAGTGACCAAATACATACAGATTTACAGCCGCTCATTTAGTATCAGATCACTCACAAGTGTCAAACTGGAATGTAAAGCAGTTAGATGCTTATAAAAGCATTAACAGCTATGAAAGGGAATTTCCTTTCAACACACAGCAACAAAGCTAGACACTAAGCAACAGTAAGGATGGCCCCTAACCCGTGAGATTTCTAATGCAAATTTGAATATAACTTTAAGAACTATATAGTTCTCCTAATGTACCATATTTAAAAATGAAGAAACTCAAGTTACTCGAGAAACATTAACCTTTGTAAAATACAGCCAAATACAACTAAATAGGAAAGAAGGGTTAATGTAAAAATACCTTGTTGCCGGAAAGAGACTTTAATCCATTCATATCATTAACTGCAGCAGTTTTACTTCTGTAAAGAATAAGATGCTTTAAATGACGTAGTTGAAATTAGGATTCATAAACTGATCAGAAATACCTTACATATTGTACACAAGAATTACCCCTAACCTTCATAATGAAGCTAAAAAATTTCACACTATATGCACTCGTGAATATATGTATCCGAAGAAGTGGGCTGTAGTCCACGAAAGCTTATGCTCTAATAAATTTGTTAGTCTCTAAGGTGCCACAAGTACTCCTGTTCTTCTTTTCGTGAATATATATTGCTCTTAGAAGCATAATTATGAAGTTCCACAAATTGAAAGTTATTCTCTTGTTATATTCACAAATAAAATTCAGTACAGACTGTACAGTTCCAAATTAGATTTAGCAACTCACCCAGTAAAAATTTGAAACAGGAAATTTAAGTCCTTTAGATGAGACTTTAGCAATCAGGCCTGAGAGAAAACAACCCGACTCAACTGAAGAAACAAATGAGGCCATTTAATCAACTCATATTTATTACCTAGCCTGAGTCTGGTCATTCTCATTTTCCCTCATCTTCTACACCTGCTGCTATTGAAAAGTTTGCTTCCCATGAACAGAGGGTAAAAAACATCATTTGTTTCTAAGAACAGCTGAAGGAGATCTTCTGCATTTGAACAGATTACTGCTTTCTTCATTACATAATAGCAGCTATGGCAAAATTTTAATTTCTAAAAAATTAAATTCACTCTTCCTCAAAAAAAAATATAAAACTTGCTCCAGATAAATAATTAAGAAAACACACACACTAATCTCAACTTTTCCCTAAAAACAAGAAAAATAATTTTAAAATACTGCTTAACGAAAGCAGCAAAATGTATGTAATTTGTGTTGAGACAGGAGTAAGGTTACTTGTTCTAGCTTTCTCACATTGGTAATGCGTTTGGTGGTCTCAATCTAGTCTCAAATGACTATATGCCCTCTCAGTTACAAAAATGCCTTATTATTTAGCATCATATGCTCATAAGGATCCAAAAACTGATACATTGCAAAAGCCATGCTGCCAGGGGCTCCCCCAATTGCCCTGGGACCCCCTCCCAGTGGGCAATCCACAGAGAAGGAAGCAGCATAAGTTGAAGCAGATTCTTGTCTAAATTCTGCTCTCAGTTACACCAGTGTAAATCAGGAGTAATTCCTCTGTAGTCTATGGAGATACTCACTATTTACACACATTTAAACAAGATCAGAATTTGACCTTCTTTCTGTAGTAGCTTCCACCAGCTTCCTCCAATGATTTTCAGCATGAGGAGAATCCAACAGAGCCAGCCCCCATACCTCATTACATTCCCTCCCTCACGTATGAAGCTGGAACACGGTCAAATTCCCCATAGAGCGGCTTCTGTGGTTTGACAGGAAGAGGGGGCATGCAGCAGTGATAGACCTTCCTCTACTACAGGTGATCTAAACCTGGAATGCAGGCAAAACCATCCCTCTGATTGCAGAAGGCACCACAAAATCCTATGTAAGATCTAGTGAACAGTACAAATTTCATACTTTCATGAGCATTACAATTCACCCTCGACCTTTTTCCTCCCTCTTGTAAGTAAACTATTTTTAAAATGACACATAGTATTTTGCTCCCTGCCAGGAGCTCTACTGACTATCTAATCACTGTGAATTGCTCAACCATAATTTAATAATTAATTTTAAAATACCCCTTACTTGCAGTTGTCGTCTTCTGAATCTGAATCAGACACTTCACTGCTACCATTATTTTCCTCTGTCACACCTAGTTCCACTAGGATTTTATTCACATCAGTACAAAACACTTTTTCATACAGCAATTCATAAAGAAGAGCTGGGGGGAAAATCAGTTAGGATTTAATGACTGCAAATGAGATTTTACTCAACATCTGAGAGGTTATTTTAAATAGTGTCAAGAAAACTTTTTGAAATGTTAGGTGAAGAAGAAATAGAGTTACAATTTACAGATTATAAACACCAGATTTTTACAAGTGCAGAACCCCTGAAGTTCCCACTGATTTCAACTGTGGGGACTCAGCACTACTGAAAACTAAGCCCTCAACTCTTTGGGATAGTGACTTTGACCCCAATCGCGCAATTGAATGGGCATGCACACTGTGCTCGATTGAAGAACCAAGGCCTATGTCTGTAGAGTGCCTAGCACAATGGGCCCTCATACCTGACAGAGGACTTTAGGCACTACTGCAACAATAAAAAATAAACATCCAGTAAAAAAAGACAAAAAAGTTTATTTTACTTTGGGCCTAACCCTTCAATTCTCATTCATGCTCATTAACACACCTGATTTCAGTGGAAATTCAGACATGCAAGAACTCCACGATTAACACTGACAAACTTTCTCTTATTGTTTAGAGTACAGATATAAAACTGGCATTGTGGCCAAGTGATAATGCAATTACTGTGAATTAGGAGGTTGAAGTCTCAATGATAGAATATCCAGGCCCAATAAAGAGGAATTAAGCTATCCTTTTCTATTTCTTTTGCATTTAGCTTTATAAATCATAAATACTGGTCTCTCTCGTTCCTTTACTATATGCAGTCAATTTCATCATGCCTCAAAAGATGACAAGATCATAATCCAAATCTCTGGTCAGGATGACGCAGCCTTTGTTGACTAGTTCTACATGAGTTGAAAACCACATCACTACAATGGTAGGTTCAGGTACAACTATACTTTAAGCAAAGGAAAAGAGCTCTAGATGAAGATTTGTTAATAGTGCAAAACAAAGAGCAATCACTTTTTTGGGCCTTTGGTGAAACCATATACTTTACTGCAAAGCTTACCAACCAAAATAGTACTTACATTGGCACAAAGCAGCTCTTTCTGTATACTCTATAGGATAAACAATATCATAGTGATTTCCATTTGAAAAACACAGTAGTACCTAGAGAAGAGGAGAGAAAGGATATTTAAACAAGTGATTTGTCGTGTGATGATTTTATAAAGTTAACAGCATCTTTTTCAATGCAATTCTATGTGCCCACATACTGTGCTGCAAAATTTTCAGGGCTTCATAATCACTAGAGAGAAAAAAAGATACTACAACTTTCTGTGGATATATACTGGATCTAGTCAACTAGAAAAATTCTGCTAATACAGAAAAATGTATGTAAGAGGTTTGATTTGTAGCAGATAATTTGATGTTATAAACATGTACGATAATAAGGAATTTAAGACTCCTTTTTAAATAAACCAACTACATATTAGTACCTAACAATAGCTACCAAATATAACATACAACATATTACAATACGAGTTATTTCTGTAGACATAAGTTATTATTTCACTCTATTGTTCCATTTCATGTCCAAAACTAGGGGCCACACTGTTTTATACATTTTATTGTTGTTTCATTTTTCATTACAAAGAGAAGACTGTTGTGACATTCTCAAACTGTAACAAGTCCTAGGCTATTAAAAATATATATTACTTGTGTATTGAGTAATGAGAACTGTGATTACCTATTTGCTTTAAGAACATTTTAATTGATAATTGCATCTTATATTAGTCCTAAAAATATTTTTGTTTGGTTTTGTTTTACCTTGTCAGGAAAGTCATTTTCAGTTACACGTGAAGGAGAAGCATTTGGTTCCTGATATATTATAAAATCCTTCCTAGAAAAAACAAGAATTCAAGTGAAAATATATTCAGAGTGAGAATTCAAGTGAAAATTCAAGGACTATCTAAGCAAAAAAAAAAAAAACACTCCTTAAAAAAAAAAATAAAAAAGAATAGTGATTAACATCAGTATAAGCAGAGCTAGTAAAAAAAATTGGCTTATTTTCCACAGAAAATTTTTATTTTCTCAGCAGAAATTCAAAAACCAAAATATTTTGGAACTCCTGGTGCAGTACCTCATGGGAGCTGTAGTTTGGTTTTCTCATGTTCTTATTTTCCTCTATAGGCCAAGCTCTCTGGTTGGACTACATCTCTTATGGTGCGCTATGGTCCTTCACCCCCCTGGAGAGGGAAAGCAGTGCATCATGGGGATCCTAGGCCATGGTACGTCTTGGGGAAACCCAGGCCATAGAGGACAATGGGGTCACGAGGCAACTGAACTATAACTTCCATGCAGTACCACAGCAGTATTTCTAAGTCAAAATGTGTCAGTTTTCAGGTTAAAAAAAACCAGACAAACACACACACACACACACACACACACACACACACACACGCCATGGAAACTAGGCACTAAAGAAAAACAAACAAAACAAAAACAAAAAACCTCTATTTTCTGCCCAAAAACACATTCAGAGAATTTCGACCAGCCCAAAGTACAAGTGAACCTTGCAGATGGATACAATACTATTCCTCTAAAGAATTGACATGATATATAAATCCATTACACACAGTTAACTCAGAATCTCTCTGTACAAAACCAGTAAAAGTTAAACTTAGAAACATCAGACCACAAAATTCAGTGATATAAATATCAAAGCATTAACAATCTCGACAAATGCAGAAGGTAGTTTAAGTCAGGATGTTTCTCCCTTTCTCTCCCAAGTAATTATTCAAAATTCTCATAGAACTTCTCACTCCACTAGTTTACAATGGTTAAAGTACTATAGTCAAGAAGTAAAAATAACAGTGTAATTTTGTTTCATTTCTTGTCAAATGGGAAATGAAATATGGTAACCAGTTGCAACTCATTTGTTGCTTTGCATACAAATAATAATATATTAACGGGCATGGAGACTGGGCTGCTTCCTTATTCCTATAATAGAGTTGAAGCACATTGGTGAGGCAACATGAGGAAGCTTTGACTATCCGTGCCACACTGAACTGTTGTGCAGTTCGAGGATTTCCATCTCCAAAGCTGTCAACCCAGCATGCTGCATGAGCACTGAGATTCATCTTTTACAAAGGCATGTGTTGCTAAGTAGATGTTGCATAATTGCAGGGATGGCTTTTCAAGCAGAAATAATTCTGCCATATCACACTTAGAAGGATTCAACACAAAGAGCCTATTCCATATTATATCTTAGCATATTCCAAATTTGCATTTAAAAAAAAAATTTTTTTATTACCTTAAAAAGTAGCACATAAAATGTCAAATGTGATACAAACTAACAAGAACTTGAAAATTCACAGTTAAAACCCACATGCTATCTTATTTGCCTTTTCTATTCCACAAGAGCACGAGTGAAAGAGAATATCAATCTTCATTTTTCATTTCCAAGTTGTTATCAATCTGTGTCATCATAATCTTAACTTTATTTTAATCATTATCTTTGTATTTATCCTTTGGATAAAATTCCCACCTATTTTAATTCTTTGTTCAGTAATCACTATTGTTTTTCAATTTCTTCGTCTCTTAGTCTAATCAGAAACACTAATAAACTCTGCAAGATTAAGTCATGTGTTCATAGGTAAATTTTTAGAGATAGAAAATTATTCTAAAAACAAATCTAGAAGAAATCGTTTGGAAAGGAAAAATGTATTCTAAATCTCCTTGACTGTTAAGTTCTTCTGTCTTTCAGGGGAGCCATCTCTTTTCTGGAGATCTAGAAAAAATTACCAGACACCAGCCAACAAAAGGTCAGGAACAAAGGCTGCAGTGGAGCACAAACTGATCTGGTCTTCCATTTTTTTCTTGACTAGTGCCTGGCAAGAGTAGCCTGTCATCCCTCCCTATGCCTGGAAATTTATACCTCCTCTTGTTTCCATTTCTTCTCTCAGAAAGGGGGAAGGGAAACACGATTTTTCCTCCCACCTCCTCCAGAAAGAGGAGGTGGTGGTTTCCCCTCTAAACATGCCATTGCCTCTGCTACTGCCCCTTTCCCAGTAGGGGTGCAAACCTGAAAAGATTCTTGCATTTTTCACTCTGCAGGGAAATATAAGCACCACACTCCTCCCACCACTTGCTAATGAGAAGAGGAGGTTCCCTTATATGTGTCTGTCTTGGTGTTTAATTACCACTTGGGGTCCTGGATGCAAATATATCCTGCCTTCAAAGCAACTTATCTATTTTTATTTCACCACTAGACTTCCCCCTCCAGCTATGAGGGCTGGTAAGTGGTTCTGCCTAGAGACGCAAGTCCAGATTTAGTCCTGGTGCAAGCAAATGAAATGACTGACTTCAATGGAGTTGCACCTGTCTACACTAGTGCTAAATTTGGCCCATAACTAGCCAGCAAAAAGTAATGAAGCAACAAGACCACCAGCAGCCTGTCCTTAGAGATTAAATATGACTACTTCAATCATCTTACATCTGTCCAGAGTTCAGGCTTTAAAACCGAGTCTCACTGACAGACTAAAATGTAAACTGCATAGAACCTCACACAAAGTAACATGCAACTTCATGCATCTAAAGCTCACCTAAGTACTTTGAAAGTAATATTTCATTGACAGTTTGGTTTTTCAACATGAATGTTCCATTATTTTAAGAGCTAATATTTCAATTAATGTTTAAATTAGCCAAATACTTTATATAAGCACCTGATTAATTGAAATAGGTTACATTTTTCCCATTATATGACTCATTAAATAGTATTCAAATTTTGCTTACTTGTACATAAGAGAAAGGGCACTTATTTCCACTTGTCCAACCCACTCCTGTATTGAAAAAGTAAAACAAAGAAATTCTTTCAAATAAACTAAAGTTTTATTGCACATTTGGATAAACAAAAACAAAAAAAAATCACTACCATGAGATAATACGTAACATTCTAAGCCTGGATTTCAGCCAAAGGTTTTACTTTGTGTAGTCACACTCATTTTGTAATATGGAACAGCAAAATCATAGATTTTGTAACTTGGAATAGTGTATAGAAACGGTCTTTCATAATTGTTCTCTACTCAGATTTAGAGAATGAAAGTTTATCATGCATAAGAGAATGTAATCTGGCATCAAAATGTAATAAAAATAAAGTTGTAAAGGTATGTCAACCTAGGCAAGCAGTGAGTAAAATTTTGAAAACTGACTTTGAAGCCTATTAGGTGCTTTTGAAAATTTTACCCAATACCTTTAAACTATCCTTCTGTTGGGGTTACTAGGCCTGCCTGAGAGTTCTTCCATGTTTAACTCTGATCGACCTTAACAGCCAAGGACAGGTATTGGAATGTGTAAATAGCTAGTTAGCAATTACGACCTTGCTCATTTCAGGTACCAAACAATAATGATGAGGTTTGCATGTTTCTAGCTGAGGAAGGGGTAATAAACTAAGGGTAAACAGGACCAAATAACTGTTTAGAGAGAAGTTACTAACAAGCTAGATTTATAGCCCTAGAATGATTTAGTTGCTTAAATGTATAAACATGCCTTCGGTAGAGAGGGGAGGGGGAGTAGGGGGTTGGTAGAGAGGGGGAGAGAGGAGGGGGCTTAGTTGTAAAATGTATAAAGAAGAGAGAAACTGTTTTTGCTGGTGTGCTCGATTTGAGACTTGCCTGTCTCCTTGCACCACTTTGAGATCTCAAATAAATTTTGATTGTTTCTCCACCCCGGTAGGTTTATTGGCGTGAAGCACTCCGGGCACCGAACCTCACTGTTGCTATCCTCGGGCCCCTGTGCCGGCAACAGTCTTGGCGTCCCTGGGTGGGCTCGAGGCTGAAATTTAGCCTTGCCCGGATCCCTCCTGGTGGCCGACGGATTACGGCGACGACCGACGCCCAGCGCGCACCGGTGACTTCATCGGGGGCCTCGGCGGAGACGTGATTTGGTCGACCCCGGAGGGCACAACGGTGCAACACGCTTGATTAGTGGAGAAGCAGCTGCGGGCGACGGTGGGGAACCGGTCCCGTTGATAGGGCGACGGTGACGGTGCAGAACCGGACCCTTGGATAAGATAGGAACAGTCCAGTGGGGACTTTACCTGTTTTGACCTGGGGACGCCCAGTGTCTCCCTAGAGTATGGGGCAGGGACAGAGTACTGCAGGCAGGGCAAGGTGTACACCCTTAGAATGCATTCTGGTGAACTGGAAAGTGTTTGGATCGGATCCGTTGATTAAAAGTAAATTAAAAGATTCTGTACGGTAGACTGGCCTCAATATCAGCTAGAGGACCAGGAAAGGTGGCCACCGGAGGGATCACTTAATTATAATACGATCCTTCAATTGCTTTTGTTTTGTCAGCGTACGGGTAAATGGAATGAACATATGTATGTACAGTTGTTTATGTTGTTAAGAGATAGATCAGATCTTTTGCAAAAGTGTAATTTGACTCCGACAGGTTCGGTAGTAAATGTTAGTTCTCAGAACCCTCCCCCGGTTGTAATGGCAGAGTCGGTGTCCCCTTCGGCTCTAACACCCCCACTGTATAAAGATAGGGTGCCTCAGGTCCCAGAGATTGCCCCCTCGGTGGGATTCTATCCATTGATTACTGAGACTTGGATAGCCCGTACTGGAACAGACAATCGCCCAGCCACTACAATGCAGGTTTATACCCATGTGCCTTTTAACCCAGTGGACCTAGCAGCTTTTAAGGCACAGGCAGGGGAATTCTCTACGAATCCAAGCAAGTTTATCTCGGTCTTTGAAGGGTGTCTGGCTAGCCATAAGCCTGACTGGGATGACTGTAATGTCCTTATGCGGACCCTGCTGTCTGAGGTGGAGCGTAATCAGGTTGTGTCTAAGGCACGGGAGGAGGCACAGCTTAGACATGAGGCAAACGCAGCAAACGTTCCTGTTGCTGCAGTTCAGGTCCCTACAGCAGACCCCCGGTGGAATCCCAACGTGCCGGCAGATCTCACCTGTCTCACTGTATACAAGAAGCTCCTATTACATGGTCTCCGACACTCAGCTGTCCGACATAACAATTGGGTTAAGCCGTATGAGCTAGTACAGGAGCCAAAAGAGAGTCCGGTTGCTTTTCTGCAGCGTATTCGGGATACTATCAGGCAAACTACTAATGCAAACCCCGATGATCAGGCTACTGAGGCAATTATGAAGGATATCTTTACCAGCCGTGCCGCCCCTGATATTAAAAGGAAACTGCAGAAAAAGGAGGATTTGATGGGCATGACAATGGCACAGATTTTGGAAACTGCAAACAGGGCTTACAGCCTTAGGGAGGGAGAAAAGGAAAAGAGGCAAGTGAAAATGATGGCTGCAGAAGTACAGGCTGGTGGCAGGGGAAGATTTCAGGAAGGTGGAAGGGGCCGGGGAATGAGAGGACGTGGACGTGGGTGCCCTGGCTCACAGGAAAGGCGTCTGGGTCGCAACCAGTGTGCCATATGCCGAAAGGAAGGACATTGGAAAAATGAGTGCCCCGAAAGGGAAGGTACCCCTATGATGGCAGCGGAGGATCAAGAATAGGGGTGTCAGGGGAGACGGACTATCCTGCCCCCGGAACCCCGAGTAAAAATGTGGGTGGGAGATTCAGACATAGACTTTTTAATAGACTTTGGAGCTGCACGAACTGCTGTAAACCAACCCCTGCAGCTGCCTGTGGCAGATTCTCTCACTGTGGTGGGAGCCACAGGGAAAGGAACTAAGTGCCCAGTATATGCCCCAGCGGAATGTGCTTTGGGAAACAGAACTCTATCTCACAGACTGGTTTACCTCCCCGATTGTCCAACGCCTCTACTGGGATGGGACCTGCTTTGTCGCTTAGGTGCCACCCTGCATTTCACTCAAGATGAAATAAGCCTCACCTTACCTCCAGAGAATGCCTGGATAATGACACTTGCAATTGAGCCCTCAGCCATGCAAGCCCCAGAGTGGAGTCAGTGGGAGAAGCGGGTTTTTCCTCTGGTATGGGCATCAGGGATCCCAGGAAAGGCAGCCCATCATACTCCTATTACTGTTCAGCTCTTGCCAGGAAAAGGTCCAGTGCGAATTAAGCGGTATCCGATCAAAAGGGAAGCCAGAGAGGGATTGCAGGAAACTATAGACCAGTTCCTAAAGTGTGGGGTACTTCGAGAATGCCCGTCAGCTTGGAACACTCCTATCTTGCCTGTGCAAAAGCCCAATGGCACATACCGGCTGGTCCAGGACCTGAGAGCAGTTAATGAGCGGGTTAAGACTCTACACCCCCTTGTTCCAAATCCGTATACACTGTTGGCCTCTATAGGGGGGCAGTACACCCATTTTTCAGTCCTGGATTTAAAGGATGCTTTCTTCACGATTCCGGTTGACCTCCAGTCTCAGGAGATTTTCTCCTTCGAATGGGAGGACAAAAGGAGGGTTAGAAAGCAGCTTTGCTGGACAGTGCTGGCTCAGGGATTTAAAAATTTCCCCACCCTTTTCAGCCAGGCCCTGGCTAGAGACTTGGAGGAGTGGGACAATGAGGACAAAGTCCTCCTCCTGCAATATGTGGATGACTTGTTAATTGCTGCAATGGGTCTAACCTCTTGCCTTAAAGCCACTGTGAGCCTCCTGAACTTCGTTGGACTCCGAGGATATCGAGTGGCACAGAGTAAAGCTCAGATTGCTCCCCCAGTGGATGGACTCTGACAACGGAACACACTTCACATCTCAAGTTGTTCAGAAGATATCGGATGCCCTACAGATCCCCTGGAAGCTTCACACGCCATGGCGACCGCAGGCCAGTGGGGTAGTGGAGCGTACAAATCAGACACTTAAGCGGCACCTCTCAAAGGTTTGCCAAGAGGCTTTCCTTAAGTGGCCTGATGCTTTGCCCCTTGTTCTGCTCTGCATTCGCGCTCTCCCTAAGGGCAGGTTAGGGCTCAGTCCCTTCGAGATTATGTTTGGAAGGGCATGGCCTATGAATAGTACACCGGTTCTGGCAGGGGAGTGGGAAATGGGGTGTGGCTTCTTATCTCAGTATATGTGCTCTCTGTCTGCTGTTCTCTCCACAGGTATGCCAAAGATTTGCAACCTCTCCCGCTGGATGCCCCGATCCACTCCTTGCAGCCAGGCGATTCCATACTCGTCCGGACCTGGAAGGACGAGCCCCTCCAAGAGAAGTGGAAGGGACCCCACACCGTCCTGCTAGTCTCCCATACAGCAGCAAAGATCGAAGGACACAAGAACTGGATTCATCACTCTCGTCTGAAAGCAGTGCCTGCTCCTGAACGGTGGACCGTCCAGCCTGCAGAGAAGACTGCCAGCGACGATTTGGGACTTAAGCTGTTATTCAGACGACAATAGTGTCTGCTGGGAATGCCCTGTGATCTCTTTGGACAGTCACAGCGCACTCCCCGCGAGACCTCTGAGCGTTGGTTGTATTTGTTTTTACAGGACCGGCCTAACCTGGTGGCCTGGTCCCTTTTGTTTTTAATCTGCTTACTATTGGTAATTGTTATTTTGTGGGTATTTGGGGAATTGTGATTGTTAGGCCCTAGGATCACCTGCCTAATATGAGTTCAGATCCAGGGTCTGCCATAGTGGTGCTCTTTGCCATAGGGATACTCCTCTTGTTAACTCCCGTTTCTCCCCAGGCACACGCGGGATGGAAAGGAATCCCTACTAACTTAGAGACAAACACATATGAGTCCCTGAAGGTTTGCTTTGCCCAAGAGTTTAACCTCTCCAACTGCTGGGTATGCTCCCAAATCCCACACCATGCTGCAGGGTTACCCTGGAGGGTGGTTCCCCAGAAATCCCAGCATTCTCTCTCATTGAGAGCCCCAGCTCCATGGCACTTAATCGTATCTTGTCTACAGAATATGAGAAAACTCAGCCAAAAGCTTGTTGAGTATTCTCAAAGGAGGGAACTGTTGGGGTTACTAGGCCTGCCTGAGAGTTCTTCCATGTTTAACTCTGATCGACCTTAACAGCCAAGGACAGGTATTGGAATGTGTAAATAGCTAGTTAGCAATTACGACCTTGCTCATTTCAGGTACCAAACAATAATGATGAGGTTTGCATGTTTCT
Source organism: Malaclemys terrapin pileata (assembly GCF_027887155.1). Lineage (NCBI taxonomy): Eukaryota > Metazoa > Chordata > Testudines > Emydidae > Malaclemys > Malaclemys terrapin. Next base: position 88,168,380 of record NC_071509.1, on the reverse strand, counting down.
AGCTGAGGAAGGGGTAATAAACTAAGGGTAAACAGGACCAAATAACTGTTTAGAGAGAAGTTACTAACAAGCTAGATTTATAGCCCTAGAATGATTTAGTTGCTTAAATGTATAAACATGCCTTCGGTAGAGAGGGGAGGGGGAGTAGGGGGTTGGTAGAGAGGGGGAGAGAGGAGGGGGCTTAGTTGTAAAATGTATAAAGAAGAGAGAAACTGTTTTTGCTGGTGTGCTCGATTTGAGACTTGCCTGTCTCCTTGCACCACTTTGAGATCTCAAATAAATTTTGATTGTTTCTCCACCCCGGTATGTTTATTGGTGTGAAGCACTCCGGGCACCGAACCTCACTGTTGCTATCCTCGGGCCCCTGTGCCGGCAACACTTGCAGGTCTTAAATTAAAAGCACCCATTCTGAGAGGTGTCGTACTGTTATTTTTAAATACAATGGGGCACAAAGATATTATGGCCTAGACAGTGTGAAAATCTTTGCCTTTTACCCTGAAAGATCTTTTGTTTCCTAACCAATTATTACTGCCACTGAGAGGTGGGAAAGAGGACAGACAACTTATTGTATGTATCATAGCCAATTATTGCCCATTTGCTATTGCTGCATACATTCACCTATAAGTATCACAATGAGATAAGAATCTGCTGTCTTCCATCCCTGCCCCTTAAGCTAATCAGCAAGAAGAAAGAGTACATGACTTAACAGGACTTTGGAGTGGAGCCCGGAGCTGGAGCAGCTCCGGAGCAGTGGAGCTGCAGGTTTTTGCCTGGAGCTGGAGCGGAGCCAGAGCACCGCTCCAAAGCCCTGCATGATTATTACCCTAAAGATAAGAAAATCGTGTCCATCAGTGTTTAACTAGTAGTTTAATTTCATTTTTCCCTGCTATGCCTTTCTTTTTTTATAGATGTTCTAAATTCAGTATCATATGAATATGCTTTAAAAAGCGTAACATAATAGGAATTCACATAACGTCCATTTGTAAAATTTGTTCCCATCTAGTGTAACTGCAGATGTGGGCGATCTTACCACCGCCACACGGGATGTAAAGAGGATTAAATCGTACTCTCCACCTACAAACCATTTCTCCATCCAGTCTGGTATCTTGTTTGCAAGCATCAAGATGCTTCACAAGAAAGTATAAATCACCCATACTGGACAATTAGGCTACGTCTTCACTACCCGCCTGAATCGGCGGGTAGAAATCGATCTCTCGGGGATCGAATTATCACGTCTCGTCGGGACACGACAATCGATCCCTGAATCGACGCTTGTACTCCACCAGCGCAGGTGGGAGTAAGCGCCGTCGAGGGGGGAGTCGCGGAGGTCGATTTGCCGCCGTCCTCACAGCAGGGTAAGTCGACTCAGATACGTCAAATGCAGCTATGATATTCGCGTAGCTGAATTTGCGTATCTTAAATCGACACCTCCCCCCCCCTCCATAGTGAGGACATAGCCTTACACAATACTGCTGCCTATGTAGGCAGGGAAGAGTCTTCCTAACTCCAGGCAGTTAGGACATGAGCCACGTCCATTAAAATCAATGAAAAGACTAACATGGACTTCAGTGAGTGTTGGATCAGGCATTTAGGGGCCTGCTCTCCTGCAGTGCAATAGTTGACATCCCTAGTAAAATGTGTTCCTATCTAGTGTAACTGCAGCTTGAGGGTGATCTTACCAGAGCCAGACAGGATGTAAAGAAGATTAAATCATACTCTCCACCTTCAATCCCCTGTACAGCATCCCTGGACCTTGGGTCCATGTGAAAGAGGGACAGTAGATTCTGTGCAGCCATTACTTCCCTGCCACAAATAACTGGAGAGGGGGCACATTTGGACTTCAGTAAGTTACCAACTTCCACAATTCCCTACCCAATGCAAGAGGAAAGCAGAGAAGCAATTCTGACACTCCAATATTTTCCAGTGAGAAACTTTACAAAGACTTTTTGAAAGTCCAAATTAATTCTAATGGCTCTCTTTAATCCACCCTTGATTATTCCTTCAACAAATCTGAACAGGTTACCAAGATTCTCCTTTAGAGAAGTAGTATCAGAGCAACCTGGCACTCAAAACCCGCATTTTAAATTCTGTTCTTTAATGTAGTTATTAGGAAAGGTAGTGGAATGAGTGTCCTGGAATTCAAGTCTTCTGTTTAATCAAATTCCAAGTAAGACACAGAAAACAAACACAAGCTTCTTCACTATGACTGGTGGAGTGCCTTAATTCTTAACTGGAGGGACCATTTCAGAGATAACCATGTAGTTCAGGTTTCCCTGCTGAGTCACTCCCTTGGCTTATCTGCAGGGATTGCCAACAAAAACAACAATCATTGTTCCGTGGTGTTATTTTTATGTGTATATCTATCCAAGCCCTAAGAAGTGAAAGTTGCTGTATTCATTACCACTCTAATGCATTGTCCAATAACTCTCTCACATGACATGTGACTGGACCTTTAGTTTTTCTTCATTTTTTTTTTTTTTTAAAGTTTAATTTCATACTAAACCAAATCAACGGAAATTCATTTAGGACTGAGAGCTGAAAAGGTATGCAGACAGAGTTGGCACCAGGGTTTGTTCCAGGACAACAGAATGCCACTAGCCGTCACCTACAGCCCCCAACTAAAACCTCTCCAGTGCATCATCAAGGATCTACAACCTATCCTGAAGAACGATGCCTAAGGGTACGTCTTCACTACCCGCCGGATAGTAATCAATCTATTGGGGATTGATTTATCGCGTCTCATTTAGACGCGATAAATCAATCCCCGAACGCGCTCCCCGTCGACTCTGGAACTCCACCAAGGCAAGAGGCAGAAGCGGAATCGACGGGGGAGCCGCGGCCGTCGATCCCGCGCCGTGAGGACACGAAGTAAATCGATCTAAGATACGTTGACTTCAGCTACGCTATTCTCGTAGCTGAAGCTGCATATCTTAGATCGATCCCCCCGGGTAGTGTAGACCAGCCCTTACTCTCACAGACCTTGGGAGACAGGCCAGTCCTCGCTTACAGACAGTCCCTCAACCTGAAGCAAATACTCACCAGCAACCACACACCACACAACAAAAACACTAACCTAGGAACCAAACCCTGTAACAAACCCCGGTGCCAACTCTGTCCGCATATCTATTCAAGGGACACCCTCATAAGACCTAACCACATCAGCCACACCATCAAGGGCTTGTTCACCTGCACATCTACCAATGTGATATATGCCATCAAGTGCCAGCAATGTCCCTCTGCCATGTACACTGGCCAAACTGGACAGTCTCTATGCAAAAGAATAAATGGACACAAATCTGACATCAGGAATTATAACATTCAAAAACCAGTAGGAGAACACCTCCCTGGTCACTCAATAACAGACTTAAAAGTGGCAATTTTTCAACAACAAAAACCTTCAAAAACAGACTCCAACATGAAACTGCAGAACAGGAATTAATTTGCAAACTGGACACCATCAAATTAGGCCTGAAAAAAGACTGGGAGTGGATGGGTCATTACAAAAACTAATTTCCCCCATACTAATGTCTCCCTACTGTTACTCACATCTTCTTGTCAACTGTTTGAAATGGGCCACCCTCATTACCACTATAAAAGTGATTTTTCCTCCCTTGGTATTCTACTGTTAATCATTAGACTGACACCCCCCCCCCACTTGATAAGGCAATTCCCATCTTTTCATGTACTATGTATATGTACACCTGCTACTGTATTTTCCACTTCATGCATCTGATGAAGTGGGTTCTAGCCCATGAAAGCTTATAGCCAAATAAATGTGTTTGTCTCTCAAGTGCCACAAGGACTCCTCGTTGTTTTTGTTGATACAGATTAACAGCTACCACTCTGTAATCTAGTAATGTAGTTACTGCACACTTTCTTTTTATTTTGTTTTCCTATACTCTGGAGAGTTCAACATCAGATTTTCAAAAAACAAATCTCCTCACCTCTTAGATAACAAACAGAGAATTTCCATTTAGGTTTTTAATTTACCACTTGTACTTCCTTAAGCTTGTATAAAGAAAAACTGGTCATTTCATTTTCTGATGCTTGTCCACTAGCACAAGGCAGCAAGGTTTGGGTTTTAAAAGAATATTTAAAATCAAAACAAAAAACAACACAACTGTTTTGGTTCATTTTTAAAATATAGGTTTCCCTTTCAGGGTTACATAACAATTGTACTATAGGTAAGTTAATACTCCCTTGAACAGGAGTCTCTCTCACTCCATAGGTATCACACACCATCAAGAGAGATACATCATGTGGGAAGCAGAGGCCTAGCACATGTGCCAACAGTGGTACCACTGCTGGTGGTGGTGACAGAGACTATGACAGAAGAAAAAAGGAAATGCAGCCAGAGACTGAAACAAAAACTGCTTCAGAAACCATGGTCCTCTTCTTCCATACACTGTTGTCACACAAAAAGAAAACAAATACAGAAGTGAGCATCTAGCCCAGGGGTCGGCAACGTTTGGCATGCGGCTCGCCAGGGTAAGCACCCTGGCGGGCCGGACCAGTTGATTTACCTGCTGACGCAGCAGGTTCGGCCGATCGCAGCCCCCACTGGCCATGGTTCGCCGTCCCGGGCCAATGGGGGTGGCGGGAAGTGGCGCGGGCAAGAGATGTGCTGGCCATGGCTTCCCGCTGCCCCCATTGGCCCGGGACGGCGAACCGCGGCCAGTGGGGGCTGCGATCGGCCGAACCTGCCGCGTCAGCAGGTAAATCAACTGGCCCGGCCCGCCAGGGTGCTTACCCTGGCGAGCCCGTGTGCCAAACGTTGCCAACCCCTGATCTAGCCACATGTAATTTTATGATCTTTCAAACTGTCATTTCTGAAAGAGAATTTTTTTCAAATAAATTCAAACTCCAAAACAGTGTATGTATATATCAAATGTGTCTGTACACACATTCTATATAGCCGCGTATAATGCACTGAGATATTTAAACTAATTTCAGTCAACCAAAATAAATAGATATTATATTCTATAATGCAAGTTTAATTAAGTAATACATACCTGTGGGTTTTCCAAACATTTTAAATACTCTTCAAATGGCCCCTCTATAAACTGTAAAAATATGACAGCAAGTGGTTTATTAGATTATTAATTACCATAATACCTAGGAGCCCTAGTCATGGACCAGGACCCCACAATCCTAGAACAAAAAGATGGTCCCTACCCCAGAGACCTTACAGACTAAGCACAAGACAAGAAGCAACAGATGGATACTGAGAGACAGATGTAGGAGTACAAAGAAACAGTGAGACAATATTGGTCAGCAGGATAGGTAGAGGTCTCAGCATATCAAAGTCTAACTGTTGTCAAGTTTTTTGTAAGCATCTTGGCAAAGGAGAGTTTAAGAAGAACAATGAGGAAGATCTGTGAATGTCTGCAAGGAGCAACTCCCAAGCACATGGGGCAGGATGGAAGAAAGCATAAAGGTATTTGTTTGAAAATTGAACAAATGGGCAATGGAACCTTTGTTTTTAAGTGTTACCACTGGGGACCTTTACACATCAATAACAGCATGAACAGAGTGTACTCTTTCCTGCACTGACCTATCATAATAAGTTATCAAATATTTCTCAAATGTAAATGAACTCTAAATGCCACTGACACCACCTTTAATTACAATAATCAAATGCTACTATGCTCCATGATTTTTTTCATGCTCCATGATTTTTTTCAGGGATTTGCAATTACAGAATTTACATCCACAGACATGTCATTCCTTATAAAACGATAAGCTGCTTGTAAGAATTAGACTGTAGGCTCCTTACTGGGGATCTTTGTTTCTTACATCTTTGAAAAACTCCATGTAACATGATCATACCACATAATAAAATTAAAAAGTCACTTAAAAATCCATTAATATCAATGACATCTTATTAATCAAATCTCAGTCATAGTCATGGTAAAAATCTAATTTTCATCAAAATGTGAGAATTTACTTACATAATTATATTATGACTGCTATAAAGTAAGTGGTAATACTCTTCAGCAATCTATTAATAGTCTGGAGCAATACCACAGAAAACCTACAGCTCAATAGCTTTTTATTTTAGTATGGTAAATACACATTTTTTAAAAGGGGGGGAGGGGGCACTTCCAAGAAATGTAGATCTTCCAATAAGCTCATGGAGTCTAGTTATTAGTTGTAAAGAAATGTATAATGAACGGTGTTAGAAAAGTAGATAGTATATATTTAACAATGTTACAAGAAAACATAAAGCAAATTTTTCTGCTTTCTGTATATGTTTTGTTGGCACAGCTCTCAAATCTGCTAAAAAAAAAAAAAAAAACAAAAAAACACACACACACTTCAAATCATAAAGATGGTTTGTGCCTTATCTTCCACAGATTCTTGGTCTGTGTAGATAATGAGGCAAAGCGTGATTGTGATTTACTAGCCGGGTGTGGAACTCCCTAGTAAGACAGACTAGGGAGGATGGATACTGACTGGAGAAAAATAGCCAAATAGCAACTCCAAGGCCACAAGAAACAGATACGTAAGAATAAGACAACTGTTTTAAGAAATAACGGAACACATTAAAGCATGGAAAAGATGGTTGGATTGAGGAGGAAGGAGGGTAGCACAGGTTAAAAAAAAAATGGCATCTTCTTATCTATTAGAGTTCTAGCAGAATAAGTAATAATGTATTAGAAGGATTTGGGGTGAGTTATGATACATGTATGACAATATACTTAGAACAGAATATTCAAAGATACGGAAGATTTAATAACTTGTGCCTGAATGATGTTACAAGATATAAAGAATGTATATATAACAAAGGGGATGGGGGGAAGGCAAATGCAGAACATTCCCCAGATCCAACCTGATGACAGAAAGCCTGCTGGCACCCCAAGACTGGATAACTGACCATTACTCTATCCTGCTCTGTTTTATTTATGCTTCATTAAGGTGGTGGTATACTGCCCTAAAATTTTCTTACTAGTTAAGCTTAGTAATTGGTGGGTGGAAAGCACAGTCCACCCAACATAGTTAACAAGCAGCAATTCTTTTTTAGGGTCACTTGCTTTATACACCTACCTAGGTAGAATCTAAATTATTAGAAGCCCTGCTACAAAACAGCAGTGCAGAGCTAGGAAAATAAAGAGAAAGAATATAATAATTAATGGAGATATCCCATCTCCTAGAACTGGAAGGGACCTTGAAAGATCATTGAGTCCAGCCCCCTGCCTTCACTAGCAGGACCAAGTACTGATTTTGCCCCAGATCCCCAAGTGGCCCCTCTCAAGGATTGAACTCATAACCCTGGGTTTAGCAGGCCAATGCTCAAACCAGTGAGCTATCCCTCCCCTTTCTACTTAGGAAGAAAAACAGCATTTACTCACCGCTTCAAATTTTTCTCTGTTTTTGCGAATGTAATTTATACAGGCGTTCCTAACATCAATATGCCGAGATTGTGAGTGTAACACCTACAGGAGGGGAAGGAAGAGAGAAGCTGCAGTTTCTTAAGACTCTCGATGGAAGTTAATGATTGGATGATGTAATGAATATAGGTTAAATGTGAGCTTGGAAAGAATCAATTTGGATGAATATTTATTTCAGAACTGACAACTGTACAAAATTAAATTGGCTACTTATTGAAAATTAAATGACAAGTAAAAATTTACAGTAAATTTAGAAAATATTTAATATGAAATGAATATTTATTGACAGAATGACAGCATAGTAGCTGTCCATCAGACTTTGTTTCCCCCTTTTCCTGTATCATCACCTTAAAAGAAAACTCCCACTATCAGAATAACTTTAAACAAAGAATTAGAGTCCAAATTTTAGTTTAGTGGAAGAAAAATTATGTGAGTCAATGTACCAACACTCAAAATGAGCAGGAAACCTGGGTCAGAATCTGCAGCACTAGTCCTTCCACTGCTATTTGTATGTAAGACACTTTTTTCAAAATGCTGTTTCACTGAAGTGAGGGGGGAAGTGTGACATGAAGATATGATCATCTTACTCCAAAACTTCAGCAAACTCATTCACACAATCTAAAGCAGGGAAGAGCTTTAAAGGACTTTCCTGGATGGTTTTCATACCAGATGGCTAATCCCAGTTTTCACTAATTTTACACTAAAAATGTACTGCGGGGGGGGGGAAGGAGGTTTCAAAACTTCAACCTAAATTTCCTATTTGGAACAGGAAGATTGTGCACACATACCAATATGTCGAATTCCTCCCTCTCTAAGATGTGGTGCTTTCCCATGGCAAAACTAGTGTTCCTTTAATCCCCACTCGCCCGTTTTTCACCCTCATCATTAACACCCACTAATGGGATTCATTTCCTCCAGATATCGCCATCGTTAAAGTGCTTCTGGTTACTTAAATTAAATAACTACTTACCTGCTCGGCCACAGCCCTGAAAAGACAGGATCCATCCTTGGCAACCCGCTTTCTATATAAACCCTGAGATCGCAAGTAACTGTCCATAGAAGCGTCCCCAGGAGCCTCCACGCCGCTGCTGGGATGACTCTGCTCCCCGCCATCTGTCTTGCAAGCAGCCTCCATATTTACTGCTTAATACTGCAGCGAATCCTAGCCCCACATGGCAAGACTGCCCCACAGGTAGGTAAAGGAAACCGCCGCAGCCGATAGGGTTGAAGAGCGCTTCCCTCCGCAGCAATCGGGGCAGCAGCAGCAGGAACAGCAGCTGGCCTTACGTTGTCAAATTGCATGTGGGACTCATGGGCGGATTTTTACTGCATAACCTGGATTGTTAGCTCCTTAAAAAGAGTCGCTTTCTGGCCTCCCCAGAGGGCCCGACAACTGCTCCTGGAAAGTAACTCGAGGGGTCCGGATCCGACCCCTTCTTCAGGGCGATGATTACTGCTGGCTCCTCTTGTACACACCCAAGCTGCAAGGCGGAAAACAAAAGAGAAAGGACATGTACTGCTACTACTACTGCCAAGAAATAGTAACCTACAGTTTGTTTTCACTTTCAAACCGCTGCCACAGATGTTACTGGGAGTTGTAGTTCTACAGAAGCAGGAAGTAGAAGCACAGTGGTTGAGGAGGGGAATCCCTCCGAGCCAGAGAGGCTCCTGTAGGAAGGGGGAGAGAAGGGACGTACTTGGTATGAGCAGGTCAGCAAGCAGCCCTGGCATGACGTGCGGAGACAGCATACAATCCCCCTTTCCGCTGCAAAACGCATACACCAGTAAGCGAACTAGACTTTCGTATCAAACTCCTACCGCCCTCTTTCTAAATAGGACTCTAGTTTCAGTATCAGGTCTAGCAATCTGCCTAGTGCACTTGAGGTTTTGATTCTTTTTGTTACTCCTCCCACGTTAGTGCTGGGAGCTGTTTGTGTCGTTTCACAGGCATGTATCTTGTAGCACAGAGACTTTTTTTCCTTGCCTAGTTTCTGCCTTGCTTTTTACAGCAAAACGCTGCTGGGACTTCCATGCACATGATTATCAGATCAATCAGAAATGCAATATGCGTCTCGGGCGTTGTCATACAAGCTGGGTATAGTTCCTCAGCTAAACTCCATTACAATTAAATGGCTTAAATTTCATCGGGCATTTCACGAGTCTTTTATTTAAAAAAAATAGAGCAGAAGCAAGACAATTGGAAAGGTCAATTTTCTTTTCAGTTCTATAACTGGTATACGGTAGCCTAGTTGGAGAGTAAGTATTATATCAATTAACCTGCAATGTCAACAATTAATGATATTCCAAGTAGGGTGCTCTCAAAAAGCTGTGCAAAACAATCAGCCCTCTACCAAAAGGGTCCGTTGCATTTTTGCTATATTGTACTCTACTCTGACATTTCAACTGGTTTGAGGCCTAGCAAATTACAATAACAACCCATAAAGTTCCTTGGGAGCTCCTTCCATTTTATTGGGCATTCTTCAGGACCAGTATCCTACCTTTCTTCCTTTTTTCATTCCCCTGAAGTGTTTTCACTCACATTCGAGCTTTGCCTTAAGGAAAGGCAAATCCTAGCCAGCACATCATCATCTTAGTGGTATAGAGACCAATAAAAATATTTGAGAACACTCGGGGGGCGGGGGGTCCCAAGAAACAGAAGCAGCTCTGGAGTCACAAAGGTGGCAAGGTATCCTACACTCAATAGGAATAAGTAGATGCACTGACCCAGAACAGCCAGACCATCCAAGTTTCAGTTTTACTAAGGCTTGCAATCCATCGAACTAGGCACCAAGGCCAATAAACCCTGTCTGCTGCGGGACCGTGCAAGCAGCAGCCCGCTCTCCCTACAACGGGAGGCCTCTGAACTGAATTAACTTAACGCTGGAGTACCCAGCAGACACAGCGGCGCGAGGGACACAACACCGGCTGAAACACTGTGACACCCCCAAAAAGACACACGACTACACTCTGCTTTATTGGTCAGAGAGGCCACCCGCTCCGCGACGGGCCTGGGCCGCCCTGGAGCAGCGCCCGGCTCTGCCTGCAGCGATCGCTGAGGTTGAAGGCGCGGCTGCACGCTATGGCGAGGGGCAGGGGTGTTAGGCCTGGGACACAGACGGAGCGCAGGAGACGCGGCGGCCGGGCTAGCGGGGGTGTCCCCGCAGCGGGCCGGGCGGCTGGTACCGTGTGTGTCACTGCGGGGCCCTGGCCGCACTCAGCAGCAGCAGGACCCGCATGCGGGCGGAGGGGGGGCGGCCCCAGTTGCGGGGAGCCGCCGGGCGAGGCGCTGGCTCCAGCCCCCTGAATTGCCCCTGCGCAGTGACTGGCACTTACCGAGGGAGAGGCGGGCGCAGCAGGCTCGGACTCTCCTTCCTCCTCCCTCGCGAGGGCCCCTGGCTAGCGGCGGCGCAACCACTTCAATCTCCCGCGTCGCCTTCCTATGATGCTGCCGGCACCCCTGTCGCCTGCTGTTGGTTTGTTCCACCGGTCACACCTGTGCTGGTGGCTATAGCTTGCACCATGGGTCTGCGGGGCGCGGTGGCAAGTCGAGTCGTTCCCCTGTAAGCGTGGGGAAGCGGGTGTTTCACACGCACCCCCACGGAAGCAGCTAATGGTACAATCCGCAGACTGCTTCGCTGCCTCTGGGTATCGCTGAGCGCTCCAGTTAATGCGGAGTGCCGGGTGAGGGGCGTTAGATGGAGCGGGGAGTAGCCGGAGCTATCCCTGGGGGATTAGCCTGGCCTGGGATATTACTGCGGGGGGGCTGTTTACACGGCACATATTACCAGTTAAACTGGTATAGTTAGACCAATATAATCCCCTGGGTGCGCGCTCTTTTTCTGCACTTAAAGTAGCTTTTGTTGTTGTTTTGTTTTGTTTAAATCCCTTCCGAAACAACATAAACTGAATGGGAAAAAGTGTCTTCCACCAGAGACTGGGTGTCCGCCTGGGGCTTTATTCGTTGTTGCTGTATTTAAGCCTGGCAGAATTTGATTTTTATTTTTTATAACTTTAACGGCTAATAATGATGTTTATTTTAAGCTTTTTTAAAAAAAATATATTTATTTAAATTGTCTGACTTCCCTGGGACATTATGGGTAGTCAAACAATAATTACTTAATGACAGTAGATGTTGAGATTCAAGAAGTAAAAGCTTGGTAACTATTAAAACACAAATTGTCAACAGCACATATCAAAACATACTAAGTAAATAGCATTAAATCAAACTAAGTTCTCAAGCAGCAGTTCTCTTACTTTGCCTATTTGTACATTTAAATGATTATTATAGAAATATATTTTTTGTTTATATGGATACAGTGGAATTAATGTTTACCAACAAAAATCTAATCCTTCCAAGCCTAACTCTATTGATTTCAATTCACACCTTAGCTTACATGGTATGACTTTCCTATGTAGACAAGCCATTAGTGAAAAGCAGCAAGAAAACCTTTAGGTTAATCAAGGCTAGAGAAGAGTATGAATCTTTCCAGAGGGATGGAACAAAGCTATTTATTATTACTTATTTGTGTTACAGCAGTACCTAAGGACTCCAGCTGAAATCAAGGCCCCTTTGTTTAGGCTTGGTACAAACATACAGAGAGAGAGAGTCCCTGCTGAAGGCAAAGAGTTGTGGGGAAGGGATATGACCTACAAGCAGAGTGAACAATTTGATGATCTACAAATGTCATTAGGTACCAAATTTTTGTTTTTGTTTCTTTTGGGGACAAGGCAACTGCAGATGAAATTCAATGTAGATGTGCAAGTAACGTGTATTGGAAAGAACAGTTTGAACCATTTAAACATATTGAGATATGCTAAAAAAAATATTCACACAGGAAAAAGACCTGGGTATCACTATGGACATCACAGTGAAGTGAGGAAGACTGTGACTGGCTGGGCAAAGAGCCTAGGACTGAGATTGTAGGAGGAGTGGGAGATATGGGAAGATTGAGACAGACTGGAGCAAGGATGCTTGTGGGAGACTGAGATTGTATAAGGAGGTAGGGGATAGTATGCAATTATGTAATTAATGTAACAATGAGGGAGCAAATTAAGGTTGCAAGGATAGCCTTAAATCTGGCATTTCTTACTTTTGAGAACCTGACTTTGCAACCTTAGCTTTCTTTTCTCATTTTAAGTGTAATTACACAAATAGACAGTACCTTCTTATCCTGAGCACTCTGTCTAATTTTGGTTGCCCTTTCTCAGTAAGAATGTGAGAATATAGGTTCAGTTTCTTTAAATCTGTAGTAGGAGGACAGGAAGAAATGGAACTAGGGGAAGTTCTAGACATGAGATCAAGAGAATATCTTTAGTGTGATGATAGTTTTTTTTTCCTTGAGGTGATTCTTCGTGAATCTTTATCTTTGTTTGTATGACAAAAAATAATAGGAAAGATCCAGAGAAAGGCAATGAATATGATTAGAGATGTGAAAAGGCTTCCTTTATAAAGAGAATCTAAAAGACCCAGTCTGTTTAGCTGAGAGGAGACAAATAAGTAGTAGAATATATAAAATAATGAATGGTGTTGAGAAGGTCAATTGGACACACTTATTGTCTCGTAGCACAAGAACAAAGGGCCATTTGATTAATTTAAAACAAACAAATTTAAAACCGATAAAAGGTTGGTTGTTTTTTTTAAGTGTCTTTAACCTGTGAATTCACTACAAAATATTAATGAGCCAAAGAGTTCAGTAGGAATCAAGAAAGTAGTGGAAACCAATATAATCATTTAAACTACCTAGGAAAATGTTAATAGGGTTATCAACCCTTATGCTTTAGAATAAGGTATTTCTCAATGTGAGTAAGGGTATCACTATCTAGTCATATGTTTCTAGCAGGTTGAGAATGCAACAAATAGCAAGCAAGGGTTTTCCTAGAAACTTTCTCCCAAATCTGAAGAGTTCGTTTTAAATTTTGAGTGTAATTCTTCCTTTTGAATACTGACCCTCAATAGAAGACTACATGCTGATGAATCAGGGATCTATCTGTTCATTGGTTTTAATGTCTAGAACAGATTCCAAAAATTTGTTGCTCTGGGTGAACTCAGGATGGCATAGAGATCCTCTACTGAAAAAAAGCAGTATTTTTCTCCCCATACAATACTTTGAACTGGTGTACACACACGCTGTGATAAATGAAGGGGAAGTGGGGTAACTCCCTTTAATGGACATCCAGCCAGCTAGCTATAAAGTCCCTCTTGGTGGCTGTTTTCTGCTTGCTTTACCTATAAAGGGTTAACAGAGTCCCCCAGGTAAAGGAAAGGGAGTGGGCACCTGACCAAAAGAGCCAATGGGAAGGCTAGAACTTTTTAAAATGGGGGAAAAAACTTCCCCTTTCTGTCTGTTTTTTCTCTAAGAAAGAGGGGAACCGGGAGCAGTTATGCTATAAGAAGCTTTAAGCCAGGTATGATCATAGATCATTAGAGCATACCTAGAACTACTTATTTGGAACTCCCAAATGTGTAAGTAGATCAGAAATGGTTAGAAAGACTCAATTAGGGTTATTTCTGTTTATTTGTTATGGCTAATGGACTCCTCTGTGCTAACTCCAGATGCTTTTGTTTGCTTGTAATCTTTAAGCTGAACTCCCAAGAAAACTATTTTGGGTGCTTAATTTTTGGAATTGCTCTTTTAAAATCTAGTAAAAGCCTAAGTTCCAAATGTATTTTCTTTCTTTTTTGGTTTTAATAAAAAATACCTTTTTTTTTTTTTTAAGAACAGGATTGGATTTTTGGTGTCCTAAAAGGTTTGTGCATAGGTTGTTTAATTAGCTGGTGGCAACAGCTAATTTCCTTTGTTTTCTTTCTCAGCTTTTCCCGGGGTGGGGGGGGGATGGGCTTGAGGGTACCCCATAAGAAGGAATTCCCAAGTGTGTCTTCCTGGGTGGTGGCAACGTTTACTAAGCCAATGTCAGAGAAAAGCTGTAACCTTGGGAGTTTAATACAAACCTGGAGTGGCAAGTATTTTTAAAATCCTTGCGGGCCCCCACCTTCTGCACTCAAAGTGCCAGAATGGGGAATCAGCCTTGACACACACTCAAACCTTTCCGAACTGACTATTAACTGTAAACAAAATGGATGGAAAAGATTAAATCCTTTCCATAACTCTCTAAAGTAGAACAAATGGTTCACTGTGACACCCATTGAGGGTGTTGGATCAGGCTTAAAACATGAAAGATGAGCAAAGCAATCAGTGTAGAGAATTTATTCTATTATTATTTATTCTTTGTGTTCACTGACATCTTCTGTAATTCTGTCAGAGAGGAAGGCAGGCCCTTGATAAAGGGCCTGGATTTCTTGCTTACATTGATGAAAACTGCATATTACTGGATAATAATAATACGGAGGATCTAAGAATAATTCTACTGTCTGCGGAGTCAGTATCCCATCCAGGTTAAAAATAACCTATGTACTCTCAGTTTTGCATACCTTAGTTACTTCCAGATGGACAACAGCAGTGCTTTCTACCTGGATATGAAACCATCAGCCTTCAGAAAACTATTAATTGTATAACTTGCAGAAGTTTACCTCCTCAACATGGGCTACTGCAGGCACTGCTGACCTATTCTCATCTCACTACATTGGCTCCCTATAGAATATCAAAATCAAATTCAGGTCTCAGTTCTTATTTTTAAGGAGCTTCATGATCTGGGCAATATTTAAATTTACTTAAAGCTCTGGGACAAACACTGCAGTCAACAACTCTATTCCTCGGGCACAATGAAACTGTACTACAAGGGCCAAGACATACAATGAACTCCTGTTAGAGCTAAGAACCACGACAAACATCATCACCTTCTGTTCCAAGTAGACAGGAAAAGAGAGAAGAAAAGAACTACATGAGATATGCTAGACACAGCATTTCATTTGCTTTGATACCACAGTGAGGGTGTAGTGTAAGAATCTGAATAGAATAGCAAGGTCTGATCCCATTTCATGATCAGTCCCTAATTTGGGGAAAGTAATTTTCTTGTATTTGAATTGTCAAAGGCACACTTACTTTTCTCATCTTATCAAAATCAGAAGCATCTGGTAATCAATAATGTGTCCATGTTCAGAATATTAATAAAGGGACGGCTCAAAAACTATGTCTTGAGTTTTAGTATTTGAAGTTTAGAAAAGTGATATATTCAGCTCCCTGAAAACTAAAAAGAAAACAGATAATTCCTTAAAGATACTCTAACTTCATTTTTTCTCATGGAAAATTTTTTACTTTAGAGTTTAAGGAATACATGTACACCATTGGCCAGGAAAAACACTGCCTTTTACTTTAGAGCATCAGAGCAGTCCAAACTTAGCATAGATCCGAACTTTTGTGCATGTCCTAAATCTAAAGTGACAAAGGTTTTGTTTGGCAGTTCTGCTGTTTGTGGTTATCTCACTTCCTCTTTTTTTTTTTTTTTCTTTGCTGATGTTATATTGGCTAATAAAGAGGGAAAGAGCATGTAGTATAAGCCTGAAGTAAAATCAGTAACTATTTACTACTAGTTTTAAGCCATTATTTCTCACAGAAGAATAGGAAATAATTTCAAAGATTCACATTTGTGGCTATTTAACTTTTCAAAATCCCCAATAAATTAAAACTCAGACAGCATTTGGTTAGACTTAACTATTTTGGTTTTGATTGGGGCATATAATGAGTGGTACTTTCTTGTAGGTGGAGTAAGTACTATTTATGTTTTAATATAAATTAATCATTAAGAAACTACGCACCATGTATTTCTAAAAAAATTACAGATTAATTGTAATACACATGTCCAGAAGCTCAGTGACCTTTTTAATATAACTTTAAAATAGCAATAATCCTGTGTAAAGTTGTCCTACTGCCATTATGAAATGAAATGTATTAATTTAAAAAAAAACCTAACTAGGTGTTTACTGGACATGACAACTTCATGCGCATTTCTGTAAACTTTATTTTATGACCAGATTCTAGAGCCATTTCAAGAGAGAAATGTTTATATTTATATAGTGCTAGAGGTATTAATGGCACTTTAAACATAAAAGAAGACAAGTTTTCTGCCAAGAGATGTTTATAATCTATACAAATACAATGAGTAAACATGTAGTGGGAGGAGGGATGTTTATAAAGGCAATGGTGAAAGCCCAAGAGTTTGGAATGCTCCACAGTGTGTAGGCTATATTGAGGCCACGGAAAATGAGAGGAGAAAAGGGAGGTAATCTTCAGCAAAATATTTGATCTTAATTATGTGGATTAAAAACTATTTCTGTTCCTGTTCAGAAAAAAATCCAGCTTGAATCAGTCTAGGATATTATTATGTGTAAGATCATAAGATAGAAGAAGGTTAGTTTTTCAAGTACTGTGCTAAGAAACAGAAGGTGAGAAATCTGGTAGTAGTTAGTGTTGAGATCAAGGGGAGAGTGTTTCTTCCCCCACGTACCCAAAGTTTGTGGACAGGGACCTATTTTATAGAGCAGGAAAGTTACCCGAGAACGAACAAATTTTGACAATTGTGGTAGTGCATGTAGAGAGCTAAGAGGGAGAAGTTGCTTTTCTCCACAGACTGGATATGATCAGGAAGGCTATAGATGAGTAGAGGAGACTTTCTACTTGGAAAGGCACAAAAATGGATTCAAATATATCTAATCATATTTGTGTCTAATGCCACTGCAGAATATTTATTGTTTTCCTGGTAATGTAATTGAACAAGATTCAAAGAAAATTTAAAAAGCGTATATGCTTGTATCGTATTAGTGAGACATACAGAAAATGATTTAGGCACTTCTTAAGAGCCTTTCTTCTGAGGATTTCAAAGCAGTCTGCAAACTATAATTAAGGATCACAGCACCTTTAAGAGGCAGCTAAGAATTGTTATCCTTATTTTACAGGTAGGGAAACTGAGGGAAAGATTTTCATCAATTTGCCAGTGCTCATGCAGGAAGGCTGTGACGGAACCACACATAGTACCAAGATCTTCTGATTCCCATGTCTGTGTTCTGACTACCGTCCCATATCTGTCCTCTCACATCTAGAGCATATACTCTTTTTTAAAATAATGTATATGGTCTGTGTAGATTTATTTCCTTTTAGTATTTAAATGGGCAGCAGTTAGTGCTAACACAGACTTGGTTGAATTAAGTGGGAATGCAGTAAAATTCACTAATACCTTTAAAATGAGGGTGGAGAAATTTCAGGCTGCTGATAAAGCTCTAGGGTTGCCAGGTGTCCGAGTGAGATAACACTCCAGTGAGGCAATCTCATTAGCTAATAAGAACTGTACTTGTCATCCCGTTGACACCCAGAGTCAAGTCTTTTGGCACTCATCCTGTTCTCCGCCACAGTAACAATCTCTAGTTCCAGGTAGGCAGGTTGCAGATATATATTCTTCCTTATGGTCATGTGTTTCTGACAGTCTTTAATAGCACTGTATTTTTGCAGTTCAATACTTTATCCTTTAGATGGCATTAGATCCTTTAACATGTTAGAAAAATAACAACACTCACCATATTAAAGTGTGAGATGAGGGTAAATGAGCACAGCAGTAACTTTAGACACTTTGCTGGAAGGAATGCAGCCAATACTTGTTGACAAGAAACCATAAGTATTAAATAAAGGCCTAGATCCTTGGCTACAGGCAAGAAGGAGGCAGCACGATTCAGGAGTGTAGGGTTCAGAGGAGGCAATCCTGGACTAGGTCAGTCCTCAGGCATTGCACCAATTGTTAACTATCCCAAGGAGCAAATAGAGCAGCTGGGGATTGCCAGAGTACAGGGAGGATCCACCTATACCCTGTTTTCCCCCCCGCCATTCTCCCTGTGTCTGCTGCAGGGAGGCATAAGATTGAGCTGTTATGCTGGATCTATGCCATCAGAGTTTCCTTGTATGCTAGAGTGATGCTTCAATGGCTGGTTATGCCATAGTAGGTCCAGATCTTCTGTTGGTGTGTAAAGTGGGTGCACAAGGTAGGATCCAAGATTAAGATGGTAAAAAGAAGTGTAACACACAAGACACTTTTGTTGAAAATACAGTTGTGCATCTGCACATGATCTTGTACGAACCACTTCTAGAAAATGGAGTTTTAAACTATTTTCCCAGTATATGACCTTTCTATTTAATTTTGGACTCATGCATGTTTTCTAAGCATAGGGCTCAAGTGTTCACTTTATGTAAATTACATCATACATGCAGTTGATGGAGCACTTAAGGGATTGTAATGCTGTACACCTTTCTACTCCCTTGAACACAGAATCTGTTTTAACGCTATGCTATTGTACATGCCTTAAATGTTGGGGAATAGGACTCCGACTATGATAGTTGGGAATGTGCCCTTCTTATTCAAAGATCTTTAAAACTGAAGCACACTGTTGAAGTGTTATCCCCACTTCACAGATGTGGAAACTGAAGCACCAAGAGATGGAGTGGCAGGTCCAATGTCACACACACAGTCTGTGTCAGATTTGAATATAGAGCCCAGGTGGTTTCCAAATTCCTAGTCCTGTGCTTTAACTGCCAGGCTAATTCTCCATTTAACATGGGTCTTCACGTACTACTGTAGTTGTTCTGTTCAATGGAGGAGTCCTATGCAGTGTTAAGAAATTCTCTCTCCTATTTCTAGGTCCAGATTTGGAAGAAAGACCTTAAAATATTTTAAAGGTCTGAAATGACCTAACAGTGTTGAAACACACACACACAAAGAATCTATGCAATGTTGTCAACATTCATTTCTTCCTTTATCTTTGTGCCACTTTGGGAAAATTCAGACTCCATGTAATCAGATGCTTCTCTATTGATTTCATTGGGATTCATGAAGTCAGTGAGGTTGCATCTGCTTACACCAGTCTGAATTTGGCCCTTTATTTCTAAAATGAGTCTTTCATAATAAAGTACAAATGAGAAGTGTGTATCTCTGGCTGGCTTTTGGCTCTCTGATATAAAACACTGCAGTTGTGTTGGCTTTCTTTGCAATTATATCTGAGTTTGACTTAGTAAGGCTGTTAAAGGAATGTCTTGTTCTAATGCCATGTTTAACTCTCTTTTTTTTGGGGGGGGGGGGGGGTAATTTATTTACTCTGGAAAATTGAACCAGAATTCAGCATCTGTTTCTCAATGACATTTTGTGTGAATGTATGTTTTGACCTAGTATTACATCTGGTTTCACTAAGGAACATAGCAGTTAAGTAATTAGCCCAAAGTCACTTAGTCGATGGCTCACCCTGCCTGAAAATTCTCTACTCTTCTGGCTCCTTGTCTTTTTGTCTAGATCACATTGGCTCCCAAATTTAACTAAACCTTTATTGAGACTTTGACAGAACCTTTCATTCTGTATAATAAATCACTTTTATTTGGGAAGATGTCTCTTCACAAGTCCTGCATGAAATTTCTACAAAAAATATTTCTATAGTGCTATACAAAATGATAAGAAAAGCCCCAGCACCAGTTTACAGTCTGTTGGTTTGGAGCTGTCCGCCACGGGAACCAAGACAAGCGTTGCAGGAAGTGTGGCTACTCCAACGAGACTCTGTCCCACGTCCTGTGCAGCAGCAAGCCCCACTCCAGAGCCTGGCAACTGTGCCACAATGCCATCCAGAACCGCCTGGTGAAAGCCATCACACCGTGCCTGGGCAAGGTTGCCGTGAACTGCACCATTCCTGGTACTGACAGCCAGCTGCGACCTGACATCGTCATCATCGACGAGGCCCAGAAAAAGATCATCCTCATCGACGTCACGGTCTCCTTTGAGAACAGGACCCCGGCCTTTCCGAGCTTGTAAGCTGGAAAAGTACGCTCCCCTGGCTGACACCCTGAGAGTGAAGAGCTACGAGGTGCAGATGTCAAGTATCAGGGGGTAGCCGTGTTAGTCTGTATCTACAAAAACAACAAAGAGTCTGGTGGCACCTTAAAGACTAACAGATTTATTTGGGCATAAGCTTTCGTGAGTATAAACCTCACTTCTTCGGATGCATGAGGTGCAGATGGACGCCCTGATCGTTGGAGCCCTGGGCACCTTGCATAACTTGCAATGAGCGTGTGTTACGGACCTGCTGGATCAGTCGACGCTACGCACGGCTGATGCAGCGCCTCATGGTCTCAGACACCATCCGATGGTCCAGGGACATCTACACCTAACACATCACTGGCCACTGACAGTACCAGGAGGCGTGAGCCGGAGCGACATCGTGCATCGACTACGAGAAAGGGACCGAAAGACTTTGTCCATTGGACCATATGAACTAGAACCATAAACTCACTGAACGTTAAATCTCACCAAATGAGGGTCAATCCATCCTCATCATTGTATCCGCTCATTATACTACACACCTGAACATAGCCTTTATATGAACAACATACCCTCATATCTCAATGTCTGTACTTTAGCCCATTAACCCTTTACCCCCAATCAAGGACATTGCAGATTATGTATTCCTTATGCCATCTGATTTTAAACTGAACCTTCGCACCCCTTGATAATCTGTACGTTATTCCCTGATAACCAGAAACTTCTACACTTAAACTCTTTATTGGATCAGGGCCAAAGTGCTCAGTACCTCACAGAATCGAATCCTTTGTAAGCCATAACAGCATGTCTGATAGAACAAATAACAGGAGGCTAGGTGTTACCGCTAAGAGCAGGTTACAACTACAGATGGTAGAGAAATTGAGGAAAAAATCCCCCCTCCCCTAAAAAAAATTCTTGACCTTTTTTTTGTTCATAGATTTCAAAATGGAATAACTTTCATTTTTGAAAATTTGGGGGTTTTCTTTTTTCCTCTTTTTTTCCCTCCTTATTTCCTTTTATACCATTTCCCTCTACTTCCTTTTTTGTCACTGAAAAAAAGCAGGGGGGCGGTGGAAAAATGGAGAAAGGAGGAAAGTAAAAAGACACAAATTTTTCTTTTCCAGTTGAGTAAAAAAAAAAAATTCACAAAAAATGCTGACTCTGAGAGAGGCCATTTTATGTCCAAAAAAGTCACTTAAAATATTTTTACCAGCTCTAGTTACAAAAAATAAAAATCCCAGACTAAATTCATCCTTGTTATAACTCCACTAAAATCAATCAGAAATAAATCAGTTAACTGAAGTTATGCAAGGCATAAATTTGGACCCATAGAATTATTTTGTAAAGTTCAATGTGCATCTTTCTGATTTTTAAAATATGATTCTTACTATTTGAAAATCTTTCCTGTGCTTATGAAAACAAAATATTGTCTTTTAGTTACATAGTATATGCTGTAATATTTCTCTCTGATATAATGCTACTTTATCTGCATTAAATTCCCATTCCATCCCTCCAGTTAACATTTTGTTAGTACTTATAAAATATCTTGTGTAAACATAAATACTAATATTTTGTTGGTTTGTGAATGTTGTAGACAGTTAACCAACATATTTGAAATATACAGAAATATATGTATTGTAGAGAGCAGCTTGAATGAAATCAGTATCCTTTAACTATTCCGAAATAACTCTCCCTTGTGGACACTTGATTCAGGAATAAAAGTAATTTTATTCTGGAATAATTATTGTGCTCACAAAACAGGTAATTATTCCAGAATAAAATCTCTACTATTCTAGAATAAGTGTCCACATGAGGGAGTTATTTCAGAATAGCTAAATTATTCTGGAATAGCTATGCTGGTCAGTTTCCTGTGTGTAGACAAGGCTAAACTCAGATTTTGAGATGTACAGATTTCAGCAAGCCTGGAGTAGCTGGGATTCCGACACATCCTTCGTTCATTGTATATTGGTTAACATGTCCATACAGACAGTAAAACCTTTAGGTAAATAGGGCTCAGGATATTCAGTTTAAAAAAAAACAACACACTCATTTTTAATATTATTTTAGCTTGATTTTTTTAAGTGCCTTTTCTATCTAATTCTCTTTACCACTTTAACACCTTATCCTTATTCTTCTGGCAGCAACCGCACCTAGAATCTGTTTTCATCTTTGCACTCCGCTCACGTCATTGGAATTCTAAGCATTTCCAGAGGGGCATCCTCTCTTAGACTGCTGCAGTGACAGCTTTCTGCTGACATAATAGGGACAATTAGATCATCCCAGTGGCTAGTCTGAGGCAGCAGAGTGGTGACTAAGTGAGACAGCCAGCATCTTCTCACTGCTAGATTAATCACTTAATTGTCTGTCAAATTACTCAATTTCCCTCCACCAGCTCTGGGATTAAGTGTATGTCTATGCTACAGTGGTACAGCTGCGGCGCTGCAGCTGTGCTGCTACTGCACTATAGTGTAGATGTCTCTTATATTAACAGAAGGGTTTTTTCCGTCATCATAGTTTATCCACCTTTTGGAGAGGCAGTAGCTAGGTCAATGGAAGAATCCTTCTGTCAACCTAGCCATATCTAAACCGAAGGTCAGGCCAACCTAACTACAGTGCTCAGGGCCCAAAATTCTTCATTGTCCTGAGCAATGTATTTACAGTGATATAATTTGTAAGGAGTCTGCCAGACAACTCTCCAACACCACATTCTACAGGCCACTATCCTCCGATCCCACTGAGGAGTACCAAAAGAAACACCATCTGCTCAAGAAACTTCCTGCTACAGTACGGGAACAAATCTATGCAGACACACCCCTAGAGCCTGAGCAGGGGTATTCTATCTACTACCCAAGATCCATAAACCTGGAAATCCTGGATGTCCCATCATCTCAGGCATTGGCACTCTTACAGCGGGATTATCTGGCTATTTGGACACTCTCCTCAGACTCTACGCTACCAGCACTCCTAGCTATCTTCGAGACACCACTGACTTCCTGAGGAAACTACAGTGCATTGGTGATCTTCCTGAAAACACCATCCTGGTTACCGTGGATGTAGAAGCTCTTTACACCAATATTTCACAAGAAGATGGACTACAAGCTGTCAGGAACAGCATCCCTGATGAGGCCATGGCACACCTGGTGGCTGAGCTTTGTGACTTTGTCCTCACCCACAACCATTTCAGATTTGGGGACAATTTATACCTTCAAGTCAGTGGCACTGCGATGGTACGCACATGGCCCCACAGTATGCCAACATTTTCATAGCTGACATAGAACAATGCTTCCTCAGCGCTCTTCCCCTAGCGCCCCACCTCTACTTGCGCTACACTGATGACATCTTGATCATATGGACCCACGGGAAGGAGGCCCTTGAAGAATTCCACCTGGATTTCAACAATTTCCACCCCACCATCAACCTCAGCCTGGACCAGTCCACACAAAAGAACCACTTCCTGGACACTACAGTGCAAATAAGCAATGGTCACATAAACACCACTCCATACCGGAAACGCTACTGATTGGTATACTTACCTACATGCCTCCAGCTTCCATCCAGAACACATCATACGAGCTGTTGTCTACAGCCAAGCCCTAAAACACAGCCACATTTTGCTCCAATCCCTCAGACAGAGACAAACACCTACAAGATCTTTATCAAGCATTCTTAAAAATACAATATCCACCTGGGGAATTGAGGAAACAGATTGACAGAGCGAGACGGGTACCCAGAAGTCACCTACTACAGGACAGGCCCAACAAGGAAAATAACAGAACACTACTGGCCATCACGTACAGTCCTCAGCTAAAACCTCTCCAGCACATCAACGATCTACAATCTATTCTGGAAAACTATCACAGGCCTCACAGGCTTTGGGAGGCGGGCCAGTCCTCACTTACTGACAGCCCCCCAGCCTGAAGCAAATACTCATCAGCAACTACATACCACACCACAGAAACACTAACCCAGGAACCAATCCCTGTAACAAACCGCGTTGCCTTCTCTGTCCCCATATCTACTCTAGTGACACCATCATAGGACCCAACCACTCCAGCCACACCTTCAGAGGCTCATTCACCTACTAATGTGATATATGCCATCATGTGCCAGCAATGCCCCTCTGCCATGTACATTGGCCAAACTGGACTGTCTCTATGTAAAAGGATAAATGGACACAAATCAGACATCAGGAATGGTAACATACCAAAGCCAGTAGAACACTTCAATCTTCCTGGACACTCAATAACAGATTTAAAAGTAGCCATCCTTCAACAACAAAACTTCAAAAACAGACTTCAAATAGAAGCTGCTGAGCTGCAGTTCATTTGCAAACTTAACACCATCAATTTGGGCTTGAATAGGGTCTGGGAGTGGCTGGCTCACTATGAAAGCAATTTTCCCTCTCTTGATATTGCAAATCCTCATCAATTATTGGGAGTGGACAACATACACCCTGACTAAATTGGCCTTCAACATTGTATTGATTCTCCACTTGTAAGGTCCCTTCTCTTCATGTGCCAATATATATTTATGCCTGTATCTGTAATTTTCACTCCATGCATCTGAAGAAGTGGGTTTTTTTACCCACAAAAGCTTATTCCCAAATAAATCTGTTAGTCTTTAAGGTGCCACCGGACTCCTCATAAATTGTAAGTGTAGACCAGGCCTAAGACTGACTCTGTTCTTGGAGTATTCCCCATTCTGTGAATATATTTTTAAGATCACTTGAGAAAAAATTGGCTCAAGCCTTGTGCAGTCTGTCTCTGTCTATTATTATTTTTCTGGCTATCATGCTGTCTGGAGTGCTTCATGACTCTGAGTGCCAACCTCAGGGCAGACTGTCAAAAACCAGGGCAGAGACCCCATACTGATTGATTGTATGTTCTTTAATTAGATTTCACCAGTGCAGTAACAAGTGTGAACTCCTAAAGCACTGTAACAGCCTTACCACAGAGTCACAGACAGACTGGAATGCATTAGGGACTATCTTGCCACCTAGGCAAGCTGGACTTAGGGCTAGTCTACACTGGCAACGCTAAAGCACTGCCGCAGCAGCGCTTTAACGTGCCTTGTGTGGTCACAGTCTCCCAGTGCTCTTAAAAAAACCACCTCCACGAAAGGTGTAGCTCCCAGCGCTGGTGTACTGTCTACACTGGTGCTTTTCAGCGCTGAAACTTGCTGCGCTCCGGGGGATGTTTTTTCACACCCCTGAGTGAGAAAGTTGCAGCGCTGTAAATTGCCAGTGTAGACAAGCCCTTTGTGATAGTTGGTTACTATACAACAAAGATCACAAAATATTCAGGTTACTACCACTCCCAAAAGACCAGTCATTTACCCCAGGTCAATTTGTACCTTAGATCTTTCACCAAAGATGCTTGTAGCCAATCCCTTAATAAACTAACTAAAGATTTATTTACTAGAACAGTAGTTCTCAACCTATTTATCACTGTGGGATGCTATGCAGCCCACAATGTGTTACATGGGTTGCATGTTGAGAACCACAGCGCCCCTCCCTCAAACTCTCCACAGACCCCTATGCCCAGTGTCCCGTCCACAGACCCTCCACAGAGTGGGGCCAGGAGCGGACCCCAGCTGTGCCAAGCGGTGGAATAGCCCACACTCCCGATCCCGTGGGCCCAGCAGCCTTTAGCACACAGCTGAGCTGCAGTTGTGTGCTAATTGGGCCGTGGGTTGAGAACCACTGAATTAGAAAAAAGAAATGAGAGCTATTACAAGGTTACAGCTAGCAAACATATATACACAAATGAGTCAGTCTATGGGTTAAAAGGTGACCGAGTTGTAGTAATCTGTCAACTCGGAATGTCTTTTAGGGCTAACTTGTGTTGACCCTGGAGATCTCTGCTTCTGTTTCATAGCTCTGGTCCTGTTGGTGTCCTTTATAGCAAACAGAAGAAAAATTTTCGTGTCAACTATCTTTATTTCCTTCTTCTAGAATTCAAGCTTATGGGACACGCCCTTTTGCACATAGCCTCTTCATAGGTGTGCAGGGGCGAGTAGCAAAGTCTTGGTATTGTGGTGTTCCACAATGGCCATTTAGTTTTGGTAGTCCTTCCCGATGGGCAAGAGTTGCGTAACTTAGGTCGACATAGCCCCATAGTGTAGACCTGTCCATAGGGATTTCGCATTTTGTATAGGTAATGTTTTTTTATTTCTTGTTTGGTGAGTTACATAGTTCATTTTACAGCTATATAGCAAACACTTAAGTATTACCTTATAGTGTGGGCTACAGATATTATAAGTAGGATTAATACATGTAGCAACTTTCAAGCATTTCAAAAAGTCTAAACATAGTTATAAGTTCAATACCCATCTTAACCATACTAACACACAGGTGAGCTGGACTGGGTTCCAGCAATGAATTTGTCAGTGTTTGGCTGAGGCCTAAAGCCTTGGCAGGAGCTGGCACTTGGTCAGCCAGTGTCACACTGACATCATAAATTGCACTTCCAGTAATCCAGTAACACACAAATAATTCGTTTTCATGTCTATAGCTTTTTCCCCAGATTCAAGTAAATTGTTGCACTTCAGGTCTGATCCACTGCCTGTTGAAGTCAATTAGAGTCTTTTCAATGACTTCCGTGGGTTTTGGATCAGGCCCTTAAGAGAGAAACCCTGCAGAATAATTTTTTTTTTTTAAATCATTCTTAACCTGCTGCAGTAATGAGAAATGGCAAACCAGGTGAAATGATGTTTATAAATATTCCAACAAATAAGCTTTGTTAGATAGTTATTCATTAAAAAGGTATTATTTGACAATAAAGAACTTGATTAAATGTCACTGTTAAAGATTTAAAAGGACACTTGTTTTATTATTTCTTACTGTTTTTAATAGGAAATAAAGTGCAGTGTTTACATCCGATTAACATAAGTAAAGCTCTTTGAAGAGGGAAAAAGCTACATAAATGTTAAGTATTAGTTTTATCTGCAAAAGGCCCATATTTTCATGGCAACAGTTCCAGTTGAAGGAAGAGTGGTGTAAATAACCTTCATGGCATATATGTCACTTAGCATTATAAACGCAGATAGATGATAGGAAAAGAGAAAATCAAAGGGAAAAGTTGAAAAAAAAATAAGGGAAATAAGAGGGTATTTATTCATTCTTCCATGGAATCCGTAGAGCATATCCTCCTTCTTATTCATAGATTCATAGATTATAGGACTGGAAGGGACCTTGAGAGGTCATCGAGTCCAGTCCCCTGCCCGCATAGCAGGACCAAATACTGTCTAGACCATCCCTGATAGACATTTATCTAACCTATTCTTAAATATCTCCAGAGACGGAGATTCCACAACCTCCCTAGGCAATTTGTTCCAGTGTTTAACCACCCTGACAGTTAGGAACTTTTTCCTAATGTCCAACCTAGACCTCCCTTGCTGCAGTTTAAACCCACTGTTTCTGGTTCTATCCTTAGAGGCTAAGGTGAACAAGTTCTCTCCCTCCTCCTTATGACACCCTTTTAGATACCTGAAAACTGCTATCATGTCCCCTCTCAGTCTTCTCTTTTCCAAACTAAACAAACCCAATTCTTTCAGCCTTCCTTCATAGGTCATGTTCTCAAGACCTTTAATCATTCTTGTTGCTCTTCTTTGGACCCTTTCCAATTTCTCCACATCTTTTTTAAAATGCGGCGCCCAGAACTGGACACAATACTCCAGCTGAGGCCTAACCAGAGCAGAGTAGAGCGGAAGAATGACTTCTCGTGTCTTGCTCACAACACACCTCTTAATACATCCCAGAATCATGTTTGCTTTTTTTGCAACAGCATCACACTGTTGACTCATATTTAGCTTGTGGTCCACTATAACCCCTAGATCCCTTTCTGCCGTACTCCTTCCTAGACAGTCTTTTCCCATTCTGTATGTGTGAAATTGATTTTTCCTTCCTAAGTGGAGCACTTTGCATTTGTCTTTGTTAAACTTCATCCTGTTTAACTCAGACCATTTCTCCAATTTGTCCAGATCATTTTGAATTATGACCCTGTCCTCCAAAGTAGTTGCAATCCCTCCCAGTTTGGTATCATCCGCAAACTTAATAAGCGTACTTTCTATGCCAATATCTAAGTCGTTGATGAAGATATTGAACAGAGCCGGTCCCAAAACAGACCCCTGCGGTACCCCACTCGTTACGCCTTTCCAGCAGGATTGGGAACCATTAATAACAACTCTCTGAGTACGGTTATCCAGCCAGTTATGCACCCACCTTATAGTAGCCCCATCTAATTTGTATTTGCCTAGTTTATCGATAAGAATATCATGCGAGACCGTATCAAATGCCTTACTAAAGTCTAGGTATACCACATCCACCGCTTCACCCTTATCCACAAGGCTCGTTATCCTATCAAAGAAAGCTATCAGATTGCTTTGACATGATTTGTTCTTCACAAATCCATGCTGGCTGTTCCCTATCACCTTACTACCTTCCAAGTGTTTGCAGATGATTTCCTTAATTACTTGCTCCATTATCTTCCCTGGCACAGAAGTTAAACTAACTGGTCTGTAGTTACCTGGGTTGTTTTTATTTCCCTTTTTATAGATGGGCACTATATTTGCCCTTTTCCAGTCTTCTGGAATCTCTCCCGTCTCCCATGACTTTCCAAAGATAATAGCTAGAGGCTCAGATACCTCCTCTATTAGCTCCTTGAGTATTCTAGGATGCATTTCATCAGGCCCGGGTGACTTGCAGGCATCTAACTTTTCTAAGTGATTTTTAACTTGTTCTTTTTTTATTTTATCCGCTAAACCTACCCCCTTCCCATTAGCATTCACTATGTTAGGCATTCCTTCAGACTTCTCGGTGAAGACCGAAACAAAGAAGTCATTAAGCATCTCTGCCATTTCCAAGTTTCCTGTTACTGTTTCTCCCTCTTCACTAAGCAGTGGGCCTACCCTGTCTTTGGTCTTCCTCTTGCTTCTAATGTATTGATAAAAAGTCTTCTTGTTTCCTTTTATTCCCATAGCTAGTTTGAGCTCATTTTGTGCCTTTGCCTTTCTAATCTTGCCCCTGCATTCCTGTGTTGTTTGCCTATATTCATCCTTTGTAATCTGTCCTAGTTTCCATTTTTTATATGACTCCTTTTTATTTTTTAGATTGTGCAAGATCTCGTGGTTAAGCCAAGGTGGTCTTTTGCCACATTTTCTATCTTTCCTAACCAGCGGAATAGCTTGCTTTTGGGCCCTTAATAGTGTCCCTTTGAAAAACTGCCAACTCTCCTCAGTTGTTTTTCCCCTCAGTCTTGATTCCCATGGGACCTTACCTATCAGCTCTCTGAGCTTCCCAAAATCTGCCTTCCTGAAATCCATTGTCTCTATTTTGCTGTTCTCCCTTCTACCCTTCCTTAGAATTGCAAACTCTATGATTTCATGATCACTTTCACCCAGGCTGCCTTCTACTTTCACATTCTCAACGAGTTCCTCCCTATTGGTTAAAATCAAGTCTAGAACAGCTTCCCCCCTAGTAGCTTTTTCAACCTTCTGAAATAAAAAGTTTTCTCCAATGCAGTCCAAGAATTTGTTGGATAGTCTGTGCCCCGCTGTGTTATTTTCCCAACATATATCCGGATAGTTGAAGTCCCCCATCACCACCAAATCTTGGGCTTTGGATGATTTTGTTAGTTGCTTGAAAAAAGCCTCATCCACCTCTTCCACCTGGTTAGGTGGCCTGTAGTAGACTCCTAGCATGACATCTCCCTTGTTTTTTGCCCCTTATTACTTGTGTACACAAGGAAAAAGAGACTTTTTCTCCTAATAGTGCTAAACATTGCATAAGATGTTAAACATCTCTTGGAGGAACTGGAGTTGAAGTGTTAAAACAACACATACTGTGGGTCCCCTGAGGTTCAACAAACCATGTAAGGCAAACAAGTTTTAGTTTTCTGCTGTGGGTGCAGGTGGCTAATTAATGCTGATCACTGCCTTTTGTCTCAGAGGAATGGAAGAAACATTTTAAGTCTCTGGGAAAAAGAAGGTGGGCAAATTGGAAAGGAAGTCAAGAGACGGGTAGGCTGTATGGAAGCAATGTGCACACCCAAATCAATTTCTAATCCAAGTATCTGTAATGTACAGTTGCAACTGAAAATCTTTGTGCTGGGGCTTAAATCAATATTTGGTTTCCTAGTAATTTTATTGTTAATATTATTATTGAACTAACAAAATAGATATAACTAGTCAGAATGGGGGGTGTGTGTGTGTACAGCTCACTAAATGAATGAGGGAGGAAGGATGGTCCAGTGGCTAGAGCGCCCCAGAGACCCTGGGTTCCAGGCTAGAATCTTGAACAAGTCACTTAGTCTCTCCGTGCCTCAGTTTCCTGTCTATAAAATGGAGATAATAATACTTCCCTACCTGACAAGGGTGTCACAAGAAGAAATGCATTAAAGATTAGGAGGTTCTCTGCTGCTACAATAAAGGAAGCCCTATAAGTGCCTTACTACACATTATTAAACACTAAACAGACAAAAGGGGATTGATTGAGTACAGTCTTTTTTTATTTAAATAATAAGCCCAATCCTGAAGTCCATAGAATTCAGTGGCATTACTCACGAGTGAAGATTTATATGATTGAATCCTATGTTTGTAACCAATGTATTTCAACCCAGATATCAAGATGACCAGCAATTTATTTTTTTAAATATTTTTGAGAGTAGTTTCCCTGTTGTCACCTCTTGTGATTTTTATCGTGAGTCTCGAAATTTTTGATGCTTTTCTTAAAGCCAGGATCCTGGTATCAGGTGATTACAAGAGAATCTCAGCTTACTTTTATTTTTTAAATGAAAGATTCTGGCTCTCATGGCTGTGGAGAAAAGCTTGAAAATGTGAACCCTGAGGGATAAAAACAAAAGGTGAATGAAAAGAATGCCAAATATTTTTTCAATCATTATTTTTACACCAATTTTATGTTTATTTTGGGACCTGATTCATGATTTTTGGACATATGGGGTTAGCAATAATCTAGTTTATTTTTATTTCTGTGACAAAAAGTAGCATTCATCTGCTTAGATTCTTCTTACCATGAAAGACCTATGAAAGACCCAACAGATGCCATGATTAACTTTATATCTTCTTCCTCAATCTGCATTACCTCTGCTCCCCCGCAACCCTTTGGTTTTTCGTGGTTTCAATCCTAAATGAGGCATAACATGTGTA
This sequence comes from Malaclemys terrapin pileata, assembly GCF_027887155.1. Lineage (NCBI taxonomy): Eukaryota > Metazoa > Chordata > Testudines > Emydidae > Malaclemys > Malaclemys terrapin. Next base: position 88,137,088 of record NC_071509.1, on the reverse strand, counting down.
TCTAAGTTTTGCCTTAAATATTTTTTATACCACAATGATGCACATGTTACAAACACTTAGCTAGATAGAATCCAAAAAGTATAATACGGGACTCTCTGGGATGCAAACCCATGCAGATGGAAATAAGCAAAATAAATGGATGCTTAAATCCACTGAAAATCAGAAGTATCAAATTTTACACAGATCTATTATTATAGATTAGAGATTTTAAGACCAGAAGGAGTCATTGGATCATCTAGTTTAATTTCCTATATATCACAGACCATTACATTTCCCCCAGTTACTCCTATATTGAGTTCAATAGTTTGTTTGATATCTTCCAGCAAGGCACCCAGTCTTATTATTTATTTGTATTACTATAGAATATGTAAAAACCTTGATTTGAAGACAGCAAGAGATGGTGAATCCATCATTTCCTTTAGTACACTTCTACCCTGATATAATGTAGTCCGATATAACGCGAATTCGAATGTAACGCGGTAAAGCAGGACTCCAGGGGAGGGGGCTGTTTTACCTCATTGTATCCAAATTCGTGTTACTGCAAGCGGTTCCACTACGCCCCTCCACCCCCTGTTACTTGCTGTGACCCTCCCCACCCCCTCCCCGCCCCAGCTCACCTCCGCTCCGCCTCCTCCCACGAGCGCGCCGCAGCTCCACTTCTCCCCCCTCCCTCCCAGGCTTGCCGCGCCAGTCAGCTGTTTTGCACGGCAAGCCTGGGAGGGAGGAGAAGTGGAGCTGAGTGGCGTGCTCGTGGGAGGAGGAGGAGGAGGCAGAGTGGAGGTGAGCTGGGGCGGGGAGCGGTTCCTCTGCGCCCCCCCCCTTACTTGCTGCGGCCCCCCCCGCCTCAGCTCACCTCTTCCTCCGCCTCCTCCCGTGAGTGTGCCGCTCAGCTCTGCTTCTCCTCCCTCCCAGGCTTGCTGTGCCAATCAGCTGTTTTGCACGGCAAGCCTGGGAGGGAGAGAGGAAGCGGAGTTGCAGCGCGCTCATGGGAGGAGATGGAGCAGAGGTGAGCTGGGGCGGGAGGGGGAGGGCAGGGAGGGCCGCAGCAAGTAATGGGGGGGGCACAGAGGAACCACTCCCCGCTCCAGCTCATCTCCGCCTCCTCCCCTGAGCGCACCGCCGCCACTTCTCCCCCCTTCCCCCCTTCCAGGCTTGCCGGGCCAAACAGCTGATTGGCATGGCAAGCCTGGTGGGGAAGGAGGAAAGTAGCTGGGGCGGGGAGCGGTAAAAGCGGTTCCTCTCCCTACCTCAGTGTAACGCGGTCTCACCTATAACATGGTGAGATTTTTTGACTCCTGAGGACCGCGTTATATCAGGGTAGACTTGTAGTTGGATCACCCACTGGTTAACCACCCTTGCAAGCTATTATTTTATTTACAATATTTTCAGTTTTAAATTCTCTCTGCACTGTAGATGTAACTAGGCTCCCAACCTAGTTTTAAATGGTTGCCCACTGTAGTGGTTAATGTGTGGATCAATCCAGTATATCTAGGTGCTTTAAAAGGCCCAAATTCCTGAAGCTGAAAACTTAAACTAAATTGATATGACACTCTTAAATTGAAATAAGTGTGCCAAACAACAGAGTTGCGCCTATTTAAAACAGTTTCTTAACCAATTTAGACAAATTGGTACAATTTTCTCATACACAATATCTTTCCTCAGGTTTCCCTATCTGTCACAGTAACCATTGGAGTGAGTGGATGCTAATTTTTGCCATTTGACCAGGAGTATAGCCTTTTGTAATCCTGACCCATATGACTGGTACCAGCTAATAAAAATCAGTTTCTTACTAGTACTCCTGTATGTCACACTTTGTTCCAGAAGTATGCTGGAGTAAATCACTCATTTCAGTGCTGAGGAAAGTAACCAACTTACCTACATAAACCACAGAATCCTGCTTGTTTCACAGTTTTTCACAGTGCAAAGAACAAAGTATTTATCATTGTTAGCTCTTCATTTTGAAAGTGCTCTACAAATTAAATTTTATTCCACAATTACATTATTTCATGTCTTCTCATGGAGATGTTTTATCACTGATACTAAAGGAACCCCAAATTCTATTAGGCCTGCCTTGCAAGATACGTTTTGGGGATCCTATCAAATTAATTGGCTCATTTTCAATAAAAAAGGCTAAAGGAAAGATCTGTGGATGACTGTCAACCTACTCTTTCTTTCCAGCCTTTTTTTACAATGGTTCATGCTACATCTTCACCCCATTTACTAGCAACCTGAAGATAAACCATCACCTCCACTATCCTCCCCTCTCGATGGCTGTAGGGCATGTTGGTAACTAAGGGTATGTCTACACTACGAAATTAGGTCAATTTTATAGAAGTCGATCTTTAGAAAGCGATTTTATATAATCGATTGTGTGTGTCCCCACTAAGCGCTTTAAGTCAGCAGAGTGCATCCTCAATATTATGGCTAGCATCAACTCATGGAGCAGTGCACTGTGGATAGCTATCCCACCGTTCCCTCAGTCTCCGCTGCCCATTGGAATTCTGGGTTAAGCTCCCAATGCCTGATGGGGCAAAAACATTGTCGCAGGTGGTTTTGGGTACATGTTGTCAGTCTCCCCTCCCTCCCTCCCTCTCTTCCTTTCTCCATGAAAGCAACAGCAGACAATCATTTCGCGCCTTTTTGCCTGGTTTACCCGTGCAGATGCCATAGCACGGCAAGCATGAAGCCTGCTTAGCTCACCGCTGCTGTTGTGAGCATAATAAACACCTCACGCATTATCCTGCAGTATGTGAAGAACCTGGCTAGGAGCCGCTAGCATGAAGACGATTCTGAGGAGGACATGGACACAGACGTTCCTGAAAGCACAGGATGTGGCAATTGGGACATCATGGCGGCAGTGGGGCAGGTTGATATAGTGGAACGCCGATTCTAAGCCCAGCAAACAAGCACAGACTGGTGGGACCGCATAGTGTTGCAGGTATGGGATGATTCCCAGTGGCTGCGAAACTTTCGCATATATAAGGCCACTTTCCTGGAAGGACAAGGCCACATTGCTTATTGTAGCCACACTACAAATCAAAACTGTTTGAATGACAGCATTCTGTTGCTTGGGCCATCCTCTGGTGTGGAGTGGCTGGGTGCCCGGAGCCCCCCCGTGTTCTTGGGCATCTGGGTGAGGAGGATATGGAACTTGGGGAGGAGGGCAGGCAATTATACAGTGGATGCAGCGGCGGTCTGTGCTCTTGTTGGCTTTTCTGCAGCTCCACCAGACGCCTGAGCATGTCCGTTTGCTCCCCCATTCGCTTCAGCATCACCTCCTGCCTCTTCTCATCGCACTCACTGTATGCTTTCCTGGCCTCTGTCACTGTATGCCTCCATGCATTCAGCTGTGCCCTATCAGTGCGGGAGGACTGCATGAGCTTGGAAAACATATCATCGCGAGTGCGTTTTTTTTTCCCACCTTCTAATCTGCGATAACCTTTGGGACAGAGATGATAGGGGGAGCATAGAAACATTTGCACCTGCGGGGGGGGAGGGGACTGATAAAAAGGGAGAATAGAATTTAAGAAGATACATTTCTGAAAACAAAAGGGAGACTTTCACAGTGAATCAAGCAATTCACAGGAGACAGCACATGTGCTTTAGGTACAAGGTCGCATTTTGCCTTTTATATTGAGTGCCTGCCGGTATGGTGACACTTCACACACGGCCGGGCAACAGAATACGGTTTCCAGACAGCCATGGTAAGCCAAAGGGTACGCGGGGTTGGCTTCTTCCGCCTCATAACATGTGGGAATGGTTTCAAACTTCAGTGCCCTCCTTTCCAATAGCAAGCAATGCCGGTTGGATTTGCCATTTAAAAGGAGGGGCTGAGGTTTTCGGATGGATGTGCAGCACACACCTCCCCCAACCCCTCCGCGTGGCTATTTGGGATGATCCCTTCACCACTCCCCCCACCGCATGGCTATTCTCAGGGATGATCCCTTTTAGCCAAGCGCAAACAGCCCAGCATGAACGGGGTCCTTTTACTTACAAAAATTCCCCTATTTCAACCAGGTGACCATGAATATCACATCACTCTCCTGAGGCAAACACAGAAAGATATAGACCGAATGTTGCTTGAATGCGATCAAAACCCAGGACCATTTCACTACATGATTCCAAACCACTTGCTACTGGCTTGGCATGGAAAAGTGTCCTGCCGTGGAGGACAAAATAAGGCAGCCCTCCCAAGAAACCTTCTGCAAAGGTTTTCAGAGTACCTCCAGGAGAGCTTCATGGAGATGTCCCTGGAGGATTCCCACTCCATCCCCAGACATGTTAACACACTTTTCCAGTAACTATACTGGCCGCAAATGCATCCCAAGTCTTCAGGGCAAATCAAACATTAAACACTATTGCTTTTAATCCCTGTACTGTAGTAGTTACAAATGTGCACTCACCAGACGTGCCTTCTCCGGCTTCAGGGTCCGGGAACCCGCCTTGAGAGGGTATTGGCTTCAGGGTGATGAAAAGATCCTGGATGCCAGGGAGAATGGATTCTCCGCTTGCCTGCTGCACATTCTCCTCCTCCTCCTCCTCCTCATCCACAAAATCCTCCTCCCTGTTGCGTGAGACTCCCTTCTTGCAGTGTCCATGGACAGTGGTGGGGTAGTGGTAGGGTCCCCCCCTGGAATGCCATGCAGCTGATCATAGAAGCGGCATGTATGGGGCTCTGACCCAGAGCGACCGTTTGCCTTCTTTGTCTTTTGGTAGGCTTGCCTGAGCACCTTAACTTTCACGCGGCACTGCTGTGTGTCACTGTTGTAGCCTCTCTCCACCATGCCTTGTGCGATTTTGGCATATATATTATCATTTCTTCTTTTTGATCGGAGCTTGGCCTGCACAGATTCTTCTCCCCATACTGCAATCAGATCCAGTGTCTCCTGTTCGGTCCATGCTGGAGCTCGTTTGCGATTCTGGGACTGCATGGTCAACTGTGCTGCTGAGCTCACCACAGTGACCAAACAGGAAATGAAATTCAAAATTTCCCAGGGCTTTTCCTGGGTACCTGGCTAGTGCATCGGAGTTGAAAGTGATGTCCAGAGCGGTCATATTGGAGCACTCTGGGATAGCTCCCAGAGGCCAATACTGTTGAATTGCATCTGCATTACCCCAAATTCGACCCAGCAAGATCGATTTTTAGCGCTACTCCCCCCGCCGGGGAGGAGTACAGCAATCGATTTTAAGAGCCCTTTAGGTCGACAGAACAGGGTTGGTTGTGTAGACACATTGCTTATAAAATCAACCTAATGCGTGTAAATTCGACCTAACCACGTAGTGTAGACCAGTGCTGAGAATTCAGATAACCGATGGCCCTAACGCTGCCAGACCAAGCCTAACTGAAGCTTCCCTACAAATTCCCCACACCAATAAAATCTCCAAAGACATATGGCAATGTGGCTTTGTGATTCCAAAAAACAGCCTTGGGGGACTGATCTGTAAATAACCAATAATTTTTAAGGAAAAATTCCAGTGACAAACTTTCAATCCTAGTGATAGCCTTCAAAGTATAAATCAAACTTTCTTGTGAAAAGGGAAATGCTGATCAGCACTGACACTGCAGAGGGTCGTCTCCCTCATAATTCAGGGTGAGCCCCAAAGGTAGGCCCTGCCAGCTCACCTGGTATTTCTAGGTGTTGCAATCTTATCTTAAATTAGGTTCTGCATATTTTGTACCACAGCCTTTCTGCCATCCCTGTAATTGTATTGGTGCACTTTGAAAACTAATATTTTATTGGTTTATATGCTACCACAGATTTAAATTCCTCTAAATTAAACTGTCAGAGATTTAAAATGGGATGATAAAGCTACTTTGTATGTTTTGTTTGTTCTCACTTGGTGTCTATTGATTTTACACATTAGTCAATCTATTGTATGTCCTACTAATAAAAAAAGAAATTGAAAATTGCATTTTATATCTATATTAAAGATGGATTTATCTAATTTCTTTTGGACTGCCTGTATGTTCCTTCAGAGAATTCTAGAAGCCATTTAATCACAATTTGATTAATTCTGGGGTGTCAAAATATAGCCAGCAAGCAGGACTGCAAAACAACTTTTAAAAACATAAGGAGGTGAAGAAATGTGTTGAATTTTGTTCTCATGCTGGAGAGGGGGATATGTAGCATATAGGATTGATATTTTGGTGCAAGTTTTTTTTATTTCCTTATATACATTGATAATGTCAGAGTATGTATAAAACTACTACTCATAAAAGTATGAGGAATGAGCAATTTTTTAATGCCATGGGCCAAATTCTCTCTTTGGATGCTTTGAAGGATAGAATTTGGTCCTGTATTTTTAACTGTTGGTCTATTATATAAATACAAATGTCTAGAAATTTTTTGGAATATACATGATCTGGATGATACGTTTTAGTCTAGGATCCCAATTGTTTGATTTTTTTAGGGGGCGGGGCACGCCATCTATCTCAGTAGTTGGAAAATCTCTTTGTAGGGAGGAGAGAAGTTCATGAATCACCTATACTCACAACATTCCCCACCATATTTTCTATTTTTGTCTCTACCACTGGTACATTGAGAACCACTGGCCTATCATGTAAACCTACATTTAGAGAGTATCAACTCTTTAGTCATAAACCTCGTACACTGTAATAATACCTTCAGTTAATGAGTATCTTACATCCATTTAATATACAGCTTGAAAGACAACTGACAATAGTCATCAAGGATCATTGTATAGTAGTGCCTACTTTGTCTGCATTAAAAAAAAACTGCCTATTCCATGCAACTGGGAATTGTGGTTAGTGATATGATGATAAATAGATAGACCTTGACATCCACATACAATTTGGATCACCACTTAGTCCTGTTTGGTGGATTGCCTACTGATGCTGTGGCAGTTAGATAGCACAGTGAGTTGATACTGCACTGGCTGATAGCAGTTCACATGGTAGTAACAGCATGGTACTGAACCAAAAGGCCCCATCTACTAGAACATCTTGGTTCTCAAAAGTATTGGAGGTGATGGAAAAGATAATACACCCGCTACGTAAGTACACAGCCAGGGAGACAAAAAGAAGACAAATATTTAGTGATGGTTTCCCTTAATTGAATATTTGGATTAATTTCACTTTCCAATGATAAGCCAAAAAATGAGTAATTTAAAAAAAATATATTAATGATGATAAATGGTCATTCAAAGAAGTACTAAATAGACATACAGGTTCAAGCAGCAGAATTAAATCCTGAGTTATCTGAAAAAGAAAATAACAGGATAAAAATATATGAGGTTGAGCGATAGAGGGTTATCAGTTATATTAAACATGTTAATGTAAAGGCTTTTCTTTTTTTAGCTGTCTACATCAAACATGCTTAATGTTTGTGCTTATGAATCTCCTGGATTTGTTATTTCTTTTCCAAATATTGAATAAATGAAAAGTTTAAGTGGGAGCTGAGGGTCCAACTTCTGGAAATTTGGCACTAGACATTTCTAGTTGGGCACCCCAAAATAAACACAGCATTGAGAATTAGTGAAAGCTTCCGACAGTCAAGCTGTTTTCATGAATATACATCTATGTGTACACACCCCTCCTTCCATAGGCAACAAGTGTTTAAAATAGGTTGTTAATCATTCCAGCTCTGATGGGAGTTTTAAGAGGTGCTTAGTACACTGGGCACTAGGGGCCTGAATAGAAGAAACAGTGGCAAAATCAAAAATTGAAGCGCCAGGCAATCTGAAAACCAGGGGGATTTACCTCTTTATATGGTGGTTTCAGGTCTGCCACACCCTTTATCGTGATCAACCTCTTGTGCTCCTAATGGATGCTTTACTTCCTATCCCTGAGTATAGGGATGTAAATTTCCATTTCTAAAAGCAGGGAGAAAGGAAAGATGAGCTACCACCTATTCTCCTTCATTGGCTCCATTCTCATAGACACCTTTTAAAATAATAAAACCTGCACTTGATGTAATCCAAACAGATTTTCCTAGAAATGGAAAATAGTATTATTTCCCCTTTTATATCTTACTGTGAAGATCTATTTCACTTTAATCTGAAAAGCGTGTTCCCTTCACAGTGCTTTTTGAAATATATAGCTCTTTAACCACTAGTCTTCATTATACAGAACTCAAATGTTTTCTTCAAAGTGGTCATCTGAGAATAAAAATGACAGTTGTTAAGAAAAGGGTGCTAAAGGAAAACCAAGTCTGCTGTAATACTGTGACGAAATTATCTAAGAAAACAGATAAAGGCAGTCCAATATTGTAGCGTTAGGTTTTCATTGTCTAAAAGTTATCAAATGAAACTTTAAAAAAAATTATGTGGTTTCAAAGCAGTCTGTATCTAGACTCATTATTCTACAAAATTTGAAAATGATGTAACTTAAAACTGGGAGATGTTTTCCCTGTCAGCTGAATTGAGAATAATGTACAGGAAAAGGTGATGTAATGATCATATCACTTACATTATTCTCTCCCTAATGAATAATCTTCTACACTGTGGATGAGCTCACTTACTATTATTAGGAATCACATCTGTAAGCCACAGTACACTGCTGACTATACAAATGGTTTGGTGCTCTATAGTCAACCTATAGCTAACAGTTCTCATTAGATTTGCTAAATTATTATGTGTACTACATATGAAGTAATTTTGTCTGGGTGATGAATGCAATAGAATGAAAGAAACCATAGCTTTTATTTGCAGGAATTATACACAGGACTCTCACCCTTTCTAAGCACAGCTATATCTCTCTCTGAAAACCAGTGCTTGACTATTATTAGTTTGGAACATCTGAAACATGTGATAAATGTTTCTAACCTCACTTCAGCTAGAGCTCACATGCTCTATCTCTGTTCCTATTCACAGCTTCCAGGCAGGCATTCCATATAGACAATTGGGAAACTGGCCTTATAACTTATCTAATATATTTTATGTAAATGTTGACTCATAAGCTTATTTAAACCTGCTAATGAATAAGACTGGGAGTCAATTTGGGATTAAAGAAATAACCTGGGTCATTGGCTAAATTTGCTAATACAGTATTATGGATGTCTTGAAAATACAAGCTTGTATTAATATTATTTAAGCATGAATAACCAGAAAAAATATGTTTGTGTGTCTCTCCCTCAATAGAGAGTCATTCAGTTAGAAGGGGAATGTCATCTTGTTGATACCAATATGGCATGCCCTTCCTGCTCATCATTTTCATTACTAGTAATTAGGGCCCTGATTCAGGAAAAGACTTAAGCATATGCTAAGTGCTTTCCTGAACATGATGCTTTCCTGAATCAGAGCCCTAATGCATAACATATATCTAACATAAAAAAAGACTCTTTTGATACTGAAATATATTTGCAGATGGAGCAGCAGTAGAGACTCCATAGCTAAGATTATATTGAGATTTTCATTTAAATAATTTCCTCTCACCCAGCTAAACAACCTTAGTCACCACAAAGCCAAAAGTCCACACATCTGTTATCATTCTATCCCAGATGCAAGATATTTTTCCAATGTTATAGTTGATTAGGAAAAAGTGAATCCTTCTTATTCATCAAACTTTTTCACGTAAACTAAGAAAAATCAATGGATATATGTATATCCACCCTCTATTCCTCTTATCTGACACTGTCTAGCCAGCCTTCCTACTTCCTCTATTCTGCTTCTCACATAGACAGAGGTGAAAGTAAGCCGGTACGGTGTACCGGCAAGAGCCAGTGCGCCATACCGGGGAGGCCCGGCTTCCCCAGGCAGCAATTAAAGGGCCTGGGGCTCCCAGCAGTGGGGACTATTTAAAGGGCTGGGGCTCCCACTGCCTCTACAGTCTCGGCCTCCCACTGCCTCTACAGCCTCGGCCCTTTAAATAGCTGCCAGAGCTCTGGGATAGCAACAGCAGCCGGGCGCTCCGGCAGTGGTTTAAAGGGCCTGGGGCGGTAGCGGTGGCTGAGCCCCAGGCCCTTTAAACTGCTGCCAGAGCCCCCGGCTGCTGCTGCTACCCCGGCAGGGGAGGGGACGGGCACTTACCAGTACAGAGCGGGCTGGAGCTGGCTCTGACCCCCCATCCCTGCCCTTTCCACCCGAGACCCCGCCCTTTCGGGGGCCAGAGCCGGCCCCAAGCCAGCCCCGTACCGGTAAGTCCCTATTTGTACTTTCACCCCTGCACATAGACCTCCTTAACCCTTAGTCCTGGAGAGGCAGGGAGATAAGCTGAGATGCAGGGAGCCCTGCTGCCCAGTCCATATCCATCCTGGCTCTCTATGCCTTTCCAGCTTCTTCTGAGCCATGATTTGCATTTCTTTGGTTAGCCAGCTGGCTATTACGACTACCCGCTGTTCATGCTGAGATCTTCCCCCTGAGCCTAGGTTTCTTTTATTTTAAAAATGAGCTACAACTCACTTACGTCCAGAAGTTCCCTCTCATTGTTTCTTTTGAATAGCAATAATTTAAATAGCTGTTTCATTGTCACAATCCTCTAAGAACTCTGCCTTCTTCCTTGCCTGTAATATTTTGAGGTATTTTTAAGTTACACATACCTATGTATAGAAGGAATGAGTAGATGATTTTATGTGCCAAGTCATTGTCACTTGGTTTCTTATAAGTGGGCCAGATTCTGTCCCCTGCTTCGGCCCCTGTATGCCATTCTGATGGTAAGCTGGGGTCATAAAGTGGCCATAGTGGGAGAAGTCCTTGTCATATGTGCTGAGGATGGGAGGGTGAGGGGCAGGAGTGCTATGATCCAGTTATTCTGGCTTGCAGAAAACCCCATTGGTAGGTGTAGAGAGGCTGCTGCAAGAGCAGCCTGTGTGGCTATTCTCACTTATCCTGAGGGCTGGACCAGCCCCGGTAGCTGGCAGAGAGGAATAATAGTCCAGTGGTTAGGGCATTAACCTGAGTTCAGTTCCCTGCTGTGCCACAAACTCCCTATGTGACCTTGGGTAAGTCACAGACAGATTTTCAAATGTATTTAGGTGCCTAAAGATGCAGATAGGTGCCTAAGCAGGTTAGGCACTTTTTAAAATCCCACTAGGCATCCCTCTGCATCTTTAGATTCCTAAATAAATACCTTTGAAAACTTGGCTTATAGTCTCTCTCCATCTGCATTCCCCAGCTGTAAAATGGGAAACACAGGACTTCTCTACCTCTCAGGGTGTTGTGAGGATAAATACATTACAGATTGTGAGGCTCTCAGATACTATGGCAATGGGGGGTATGTAAATACCTCAGATAGCCCAGAACCTGGGAGACAAAAAAAAAAAGGTGGCATAAAGCCATCTTTGCTACCCTCCTTTTGAGACATGCCTTTTGTCTTGCACCTCCTGAGAGCCACAGCACTGAAGCCCAGAAACGGTCTATGACAATGAAAATCACCATCAATAGAGATTCTAAGCTGGCTTCAGTTAGAGATTTTCAGCTGATTGCTGCTTTTAAAAGTTTGATTTGCACTCATTAGATGCAGTGAAACTTTGTCTTCCAACCTCACTTTTAACCTAGGAGCTTTCTCCCATCTCCATCTGAATACATTTGCATCAGTAATTATTAGGATACATACAATTCTTCCAGGTGTATTAGATGAGGCATGGAACAGCTGTCCTTAGTTCTGTTTCTGTCAGCTCTGTGCTTTTTTTCAAGCCATGCACTGCACCTTTTCCTTTGAGAAGTGCCAAAATTTTTCCGGCTCCCTATTTCATGGGCTCTTTAATTCCCACACATTCCAAGAGCTTAACCCATAATGATTCACTCAGCCTACTGATGTGATCCAGGAGTAGGAACAAGTCATTATGTCCCTCATCACTGTTAGTCATTGAATTGCTCAGTTTACCACTCAGTTTGCTTAAAGATGCATCATATTTATCAAAAAAGCAGGTGACAGGAATTTTGTTAAATGACTATCGCCAAATAAAACATATCCATTCTTGTCTATACATGGAAAATTGAAACTTAAAAATACATTAACCTCCTCAGTGTAGATTCACTGATAACTAGTGTTTTTCAGTGCATTCTATTGTGTCTGGGTCTGCCTTTTAGATTGTAAATTCCTTGAGCAGGACTATTTAATTGCATCTTGTACAACATTCAAAACCACTCTATACATAATAGATCTGAAAAAGCAAAATACATAACATTAATATATATTTTTAGTAAAACTGTAATAAGAATCTTGCAAATCATTATCTAATTGAACATAATAGTCTAAAGAGTTTCACAAGGATGCTTTTGACAATATTTTCTAGACATTTAAATTTTAATTATTTTTGCATACTTACTTTGTCAAGATAGAGCCTGAGTCTTGCACCTTGTGTAGTCCTTAACAGTTGTGTAAAGTAGGTGCTGTGTAAATGTGAAATGATACACCTGTACAAAGTAGGTGTATTAAGTGATTCTAGAAGCTGTATTGTCAGCTCCTAACTGACAAGCCTATGAACAACTAGGTTCTATTCTCTCTTTCAGATTGCAGACCAGTCAAAACTTTAATAAAATCAAGTTTATTACGACAAAATACAAAGTAGATATTTTTGAGAGGGAGCTGCGGTCTCTAAACCAAAGCAATTCTGGGCAATAGGTGCGGACACAACAAAACAAAGAAGTACAGCACCATTGTAATTTTCACAGTAATACAAATGGAAGTTCACTTTCCCACAGCATAAGAGTAACAACAAATATAGTAACAGAAACCTCCTTAGTACAGAGAAATATTCTGTTTAAATTAAACAATATTTAGCATAAAATGCCCCAGGTATCAGGAGCTTTTCCTCAGCAGACATGGATTTTAAACACTTCTTATTTTTGTTTTTAAATTGTGTTTCAACTTGGAAAAGAAAAAATAATATTCAGACACCAAAAGAATGAACTAGAAGGGGGGGAGGAAGTAAATTCTAAAAGTAAAGGAAATAGTAAGGAAAGAGAAGTGATTCTGAGGTACCGATCAGTTCAGTCTTGTACTGCTTACTCCCAATTTAATAGCTACTGCCACGCTGTACTCCACTGCTGAGAGCTGAACTGTGGTCTGCAGGAGTTCCTGGAAATTGTTTCTTCTTGATTTGAACTCTGAGATGTTGCCTTAGTAAAGGAATAGACAACAGGGAAGATGTCTCTAGATCATACATTTTGATCATATTAATGTGATTGAAGGACAATCCTTGTTGTTAGTTAGAAGTAACTGGAATAAATAAACTTTTAGAGGTTGCCTGCTCTTGCTCTCGTCTATTTAGAGTATATAACAAAGGACAGTACAAATATCAAGTTAAATCACAGCAGTTCTGGTATTGCTTTAATAAGGAGATAAATCTCTCTAACCCTAACAGATTTATAGGTTCAGCTTCCAATTAGGATCCAGAAGCTTGAATTCTTCTCTGACAGGCATCTGAACTCTTTGATTTGGAAATCAGGCTGGAGGAAACCTCAAGACAACAAACCTTTGTGTGATTTCAAGTACCGGTACATTCTGGTTTCATTTGGGTTGGAACTACCACTGGAATTATTCATTCTTTATCTTGGTATTTCAGTACAGTTCCCAGTCATTGTTAAAAAGAGATACGTCAACCATTTTTTAATGTTAACAATACAAATACAGCAAATTTCTGGGATTAAATATGGTAGATGTTTATTAGTACACATCAGTACTAGATAACAGTTTATAACCAGAAATAAAGAACAGTATATCAACTGAATGTAATTATCCAAATGAATTTTTTTGGTTTAGCAGAAAATAAACCCCTACTTATTCAAAAAGTACCATCAATCTTTAAAGACCACAAGTGAGCGGGAACCCAGTTTTATATCATCTTCAAAAGACGACACTTCCAGAAGCACAAAACTTTCTAAATTCAGGATTTGCGCAGAGAGAACACCACTTCATAGATAACCAGCCAAGAATGGGTTAAGGCACCGGCATTATAAGCCCATTCCTACAGCCCCAGCTTTTAGAGTCCTATGATTACATCAGAGTCTCAGCTTTCCTTTAACAAAAGATAGTTTCTAGTAGGGCTGTCAAGCGATTAAAAAAATGAATCGCGATTAATGGCACGATCAAAAAAATTAATCAGGGTTAATCACACTGTTAATAATAATACTTTTTATTTAAATATTTTTGAATGTTTTCTACATTTTCAAATATATTGATTTCAATTACAACACAGAATACAAAGTGTACAGTGCTCGCTTTATATTTATTTTTGATTACAAGTGTATGGACTGTAAAAAGACAAGAGAAATAGTATTTTTCAATTCACCTAATACAAGTACTGTAGTGCAATCTCTTTATCATGAAAGTTGAACTTACTAATATAGAATTATGTACAAAAAACTGCATTCAGAAATAAAACAATGTAAAATTTTAGAGCTTGCAAGTCCACTCAGTCCTACTTTTTGTTCAGCCAATCGCTCAGACAAACAAGTTTGGTTACAATTTGCAGGAGATAATGCTGCCAGCTTCTTGTTTACAATGTCACCTGAAAGTGAGAACAGGCATTCTCATAGCACTGTTGTAGCCAGCGTTGCAAGATATTTATGTGCCAGATGCGCTAAAGATTCATATGTCCCTTCACGCTTCAACCACCATTCCAGAGGACATGCATCCATGATGATGACAGGTTCTGCTCGATAACAATCCAAAGCAGTGTAGCTCAATGCATGTTCATTTTCATTATCTGAGTCAGATGCTACCAGCAGAAGGTTGATTTTCTTTTTTGGTGGTTTGGGTTCTGTAGTTTCCGCATTGGGCTGTTGCTCTTTTAAGACTTCTGAAATCATGCTCCCTACCTTGTCCCTCTCAGATTTTGGAAGGCACTTCAGATTCTTAAATCTTGGGTCGAGTGCTGTAGATATCTTTACAAATCTCACACTGGTGCCTTCTTTGCGTTTTGTCAAATCTGCAGTGAAAGTGTTCTTAAAACGAACAGCAACATGTGCTGGGTCATCATCCAAGACTGCCATAACATGAAATATATGGTAGAATGTGGGTAAAACAGAGCAGGGGATGTACAATTCTCCCCCAAGGAGTTCAGTCACAAATTTAATTAACGTATTTTTTTTTAACGAGCGTCATCAGCATCACCATCCCTGTAACCAAGGAGCTATGGGAAACCACCTTTCCAAATGTGGAACCGGCCTGACCCTGTTTAGCTGGTGAGCTGTCAACTGGATCCGAGCACAGAGCGATATAACTTCAAGCTATATTTAACGGAAGTGAGGGACTGCCTGGTTACTGCTCACAGACAGGATAGTAAAGGCAGTCTCTCAGTTCACAAGAGGTGCCATTGGGGACCAGATCAAGGTCAGATAGGCACAGGAACATCAAAAATGCAGTAGGAGCTATTATTTGGGTTTATTATTTACCAGGAAATTATCTAAATTTTTCAGCTCTCATTTTACTGCATTTACATGGGCTAAAAAATCACAACAAATTCCCAGGAATTAACTGTACACAAGTAGACTTTCAGTCCTAAATGAAACAGACAAACCAAAACAGTTGGTCTCACACACACAAAACCATATGTGTGAGCAAGCTGAAAGTTTTATTTTTAGTTGTATTGTTTTCAAAATGTTTAGAGACAAAACACTTGAGCTAATTTATGGAGAAATCTGAGAGTACAAAGAGCAGTTTTTGCAGATTTTTGAATACATTCTCTATACTATGAATGAATTAGGGTGACCAGACGTCCCGATAAAATCAGGACCGTCCCGACATTTTGTCCTGATATCTGCCAGCAGCACTGTGTTGGGGTTTTTTTGTTTTGTTTTTTTGTGTGTGCTCATCCGGCAGGACGTGGCTTTTTTTTTTTTTGCTCAGCCGGCGGGCACCCCCCCACCCCCCATGTGTCCCGATATTTTCTTCCCCTCATCTGGTCACCCTAGAATGAATTAAAATCTGAGCCTGCTGGTCTCTAATGATCACTTGGAGGAATTGTACACCTGCTGACTGTAAGCACCAGCCCCTCCTTATATGTACTGGAAAAATAACTGCAGCTCTGATTACATGAGTGACCTGATGCCCTGAAAAAAACAAAGCTTTGTAATTCTGGTAACATTTCCCTAGATAATAGATAATTTGGTTTGAGAACTTTTGTATTTATGTTATTTGTTTTGGTCTAGTGAAAGCCTAAGCATTTGAGTCTTTGTTGCCTTTTCATTTTGGCCAACCTTTCCACTTTGACTTCCCACACAACTCTTTTTGTACTCATTTCCCGTTATGACTCCTGAACTCTGGGTGAGAAGGAAATATTTGGCCTTCCCTATGGATTAACTGGTAGAAGAGCACCAATATCCAGGTAGCTATTGAAAACATCCTTCTCTCTCCCAACACAGAATCTTACTTTCTAATCCCAGAGTATAAATAAATCATCTAAGAGATGTGGTTTAGGGAATTACCAGAGAACTTAGGAAACATTGTAGCCACTTTCCCTGTGTCTATCAGTTATCCATTGATTTTTCCTCCAATAATCCAACAAGATTCTCATCAGATGTGAGCAGCTGGATTTTGCAGCCTAGGGAGAGGTGACACAGAGAAACCATTCATCCAAATGATCCTGCTCTAATAGGCCGGGGGAATTGTAACTCCCTAGCTGAGACCTCCAGGCTGGTTAGAACCTCATATGGTAGACATTTGGATGATGTGAACCAACTAAAATTTGAAAAAAAATTGCTTTCCTTTTCTTTCCCCCTTCACTATGCAGCACCATAGTTGTAATGATGCAGAACTACTGATGTGGAACCCAAAGCAGTACCAACAAAGAGTTTTATGTACTTTTTCCTGCCTTCTCAGTAGTTTGTAAAGTATGAAGCTGACTACTGGGTATGGACTGAAGTGGCAATACAGGAAACTAGCAGTAATAAACTTGTAAATAGAAACGTTTTCTATAAACCAGGCTGAATATATGCAGAAGCCCTTTCACATGAATTCTTTATTAAAAGAAGCATACATATTAAAAAGTATAAATTTCCAGTACACTATAATCAGACTCCCTTTTCCCTTGGATTCTTTTTCCTAGGTTTAAGCATATATGGGACAGTGTATTTAGGAATAAAACTAAATTATCCAGGAAAGATACTGGCTGATTATTATTTATTGTCCTACTTACCATTCAATGAAAACACAGGAAAAGGATCTCTCCAGATGGAAAATAGCAAAACCACATCTCTTGATCTACCTGTTTTGGCAACATGCCAAAAACTGGACAGAAGGAAGACTGGCATAATTGGTTGGACTCATAGGAACTTTAGTCTTTTGCTCTGTTCATTTTACAAGTTAGTGTCTCCATATAACATATGGTAAGGAGGTGAAACAAATAAATGCCTTTCAGATGTTTTCCTTACTGTCACTCCTTCTATGCTATGTTATACAATGTTATTTTATATAAAATTTAGGTTTCTTAAATAAACTACTTATATAAAAAAACAAAAAATTCCAGTGCAATTAATAAATCAAACTTAAAGAAATAGATATGGCAGAGTGAATGTGGTATAATTAATAGAGAAATGGACTGGGACTGTGTGGCGGGGCAACGACTCACCGGCATGGCGCCTCCTGCTGGTTGTCCAGGGAATTAGCTCTTTTCCAGCTCTGGAGTGCCCTCTGCCGGCTGGTGTCTCACCTGCTGCTGGCCCCGTGTCCCTCCCAGACCCCGGTGCCCTTTGCCCAGGGGTTCTGCCCACCGCAGTACCACCTCACTCTGGGTCTCCCCTCCCTACGGAACCCCCATCCCCGCCTTGCCTCAGTGACTACTGCCAGTCTCCATTTAGCCCCTGTTCACTGGGGCAGACGGCAGTCTGT
This sequence comes from Malaclemys terrapin pileata, assembly GCF_027887155.1. NCBI lineage: Eukaryota > Metazoa > Chordata > Testudines > Emydidae > Malaclemys > Malaclemys terrapin. The sequence continues at coordinate 88,119,357 of NC_071509.1, read as the reverse complement.
AAACCACTCATCATCAGCAAGGGGGGTTGGACCAGCTGCCTCTGACTATTCCTGGGCTGCCCCTTTGCAGCCCTAGTACCCTTTTGTGGGCCCTTGACTCGGCCTGCAGCCTGGGGCTTTGCTAGGCTGGAGCTCCTCAGTTCCCTCTGCTCTTCCCTGGCACTGCTCCACCTAGGTACCCTCCTCAGCTTCCCAGGCAGCCAGGTCCTTCTTTCTCTGAAGCTAGAGAGAGTGCGTGTGTGTCCCAGCCTCTGGTCCTCAGCCCTCTTACAAGGCCAGCTGTGGTCTGATTGGGGCATGGCCCCACCTGTGGTTGCTTCCGCCAATCAGCCTAGTTTTTCCCCCGCCACAGCCCTCTCCAGGGCTGCTTTAACCCCTTCAGGGCCGGAGCGGGGTGATCACCCCGCTACAGGGGGTCAGGATTCCTGGGTTCTGTTTGTGGCTCCGGACTGACAGTGTGGATGATGTTGGTGTGTATGACTAAGGCGCAGAGATGTCTCAGTGTCTCCATCCACTCTATGTCTCAGTGTCTCCATCTGTAGAGTGGGTAGTACTATTTATCACCCTGACAGTGGCATTTTGAGAATTTGTATTTGTACAGATTTTGACATCATTAGAAAAGAAACAGTGCAGACAAACCCTGATTTAATGAACTCCAATTTTTTCAAAATTCCCTTTTATTAGAAGTTCATCTGTGTTCCCCAGGCCTCATCCTAGGTCAGGGTTCTCAAACTTCATTGCACCACGACCCCCTTCTGACAACAAAAATTATTACATGACCCCAGAAGGGGGGACCGAAGCCTGAACCAAAGCCCGAGCCCCACCGCCCCAGGCGGGGAGGCCAAAGCCGAAGCCCAAGCACTTCAGGCCCAGCAGGGAGCCTGTAACCCAAGCCCCACCACCCTGGGCAAAAGTCCTCGGGCTTCGGCAACGGGTGGTGGGGCTTCGGCTTCAGCTTCGGGCCCCAGGCGGTGGGGCTCAGGCTTTGGCTCTGGCCTTGGGCCCCAGCAAGCCTAAGCTAGCCCTGGTGACCCCTTAAAATGGGGTCGTGACCCACTTTGGGGTCCCGACCCACAGTTTGAGAACCGCTGTCCTAGACTATTGTAATCTTAATGATTTTTTAGGAAACCCAATTTTATTGATGTTGTGGGTATCCCTCAGACCTTTTGTAACATTCTTGGCTTACCAGTATAAGTACAAAGTAGAATAGGGCTGAAATCTGGAACCTGAAATCTGACCTGCCTCCACCAAATTTCACAGGATGGGGAAAGGGCTTGGATTTCAACCCCTGAATCCAAACCCACAGCTATGTTTTTGAGACTGAGACAGATTCAGAACTAGAATGTGCTGTTTATCTGATCCAGTTCAGATATGTTTCAGGATGGTAGAAATCCATCAGAATATCCACTGGTTTGAGCCAAAACCTCACAGAAAGCACTTATGAAATTTCAGCATAGTCAAACCCTATCTCAAATTTGGCTTCAAATCCCAACATCCCATTTTACCCACAGCCTAATCCTAGTCTCGGTACAGAGCTCAACAGCAGCACCCCATCACGTCTGCAGTGTAAAACGTATAGGAAAGTCTCGTGCAGAAATGGAGAACAGAGGAGCCAGGATGTTGAGACAAGAATCATGCAGCTCCACAAAGAGCAGCAGCACCCTACAAGCCTGAACTGCAGTTAGACTTAAAGAGAGTACAGCAGAACAGTCACACACATCAGACCACTAGGATCTTTGGCATCGGCCTTGTAGGCCTAATGGATAGTCAGGTCCTGCCTTACATTTGCATTATGAACTCTTAAAAATAAGAGTTATAGAAGAAACAATGATTCTGACTTAATTATTGCAAGAACATGAGGTGCCACTATAATGCAGAACATATTGCAGAATAAATCTTTTAATGCCAGATGGCAAACTGCACAATCAAGGGCACTCTAGGCTTATTGATGTATGTCTGAGACAGGATTCATGCTGTTCATTGGACTGGCAGAGTCTGATGAGCAAATCAATCTGGTTGCTATGGTTTCCCTGTTGAATGGGCTGATAAGTGAAGGGCTGGTAGCTCATGCCATGTAGATACTTTCATTTGGGGAACGTCCTGATTAGCTACATTTGTGTTCTCTAAAAGGTCCTGCACCTTTAAAACTGTCAATAGAAGAGCAATAAGCATGGGGTGGGGGAGTCAAAAATACGTAAGGATTATGGGCATCTTCCTCTGCACTTAATTGTGAAGTTCTGTGTAAGCATTCAATGGTGATCTCCCCCAAAAGAAATATATAATTGTGTTAGGGTGACCAGACAGCAAGCATGAAAAATTGGGACGGGGGTGGGGAGTAATAGGAGCCTATATAAGAAAAAGACCCCAAAATCGGGACTGTCCCTATAAAATCGGGACGTCTGGTCACCCTAAATTGTGTAGTCCTGATCATGATCTAAAATTGCCAGATAAATGAAAAGCTGTCTCAGAAATGAAAAATACTTCACACAAACTTCCTTGTGCATCTGTGAGTTTGCAGTCGTTCACACTGCACTGTCATTAGTGAGAGTCTCAAGAATTGGTTGTTTTCTCTGAGTTGGCACAGACAGGTGTGATTTATAGTGCCATTACACCTTATGGGTTACATTTTCCTCACACTTCAGTTTTACATCTGTATAACTAAGAACAGAATCAGACTAACATTCCCCCCTCCCCCCCATAGTGATTTGGCATATATTGTAGATAATTGGCTAGATCCTCAGCTGGTATACATTGGCATTTCTTCAGTATCTTCAGCCTTTCAAATTAAAGACATAAAGAGTTTAGTTTGGATATAAAGAAATGTCACAACTGGCTGATCCTCATGAATTTGTTTTTGTTTAATGTTAAAAAAAAAACACAAAAGCCTGACGATCTTCATGTGGCAGACACAAACTAAAGATGTGGGCCTTTAAGAGCTCCTGTTCTTATAAATTCTTATTGCCAAAAAGGACTAGAACTGAAATATGAGTCCACTATAGACATCATATGGCAGAAAGGGTTTCTGTGTCCTTGTGTGAGAAAGCTGCAGTGCTGAATTTGTGCTAGAGCTTGGCAGGTTTGAGCCCCGGCACCTCTAGAGTTGGCAGTTCCTAGCCCTGGCACCTCTGAGCTTGCTGCATCAGTTATGAATGTAAAGAAATTGCTTGAGCCCTGGCACCTAATTGCTTGAGCCCTGGCACCGCTTTCATTACAAATTAAGCACTGAAAGGCTATGTTCCAACCACCAAACAGTTTCCTTTCTCTTTTCCTGTTTTACCATTTTATGAAGAATCCATTGGTACAAATGTAATATTTGAACATTCATGGGGAAGAAAACCTCAGCTGTCATTATTTCAATCACAGAAGGCTGTTTTTGCCTTCTTTATACTGAATAGTATTCACCACAAGTAATTCATAAAGCTACTTGTGAAGCAAGGTACTACTCAATGTAGTGAAGCAGTATCAGACTATGGAAGAGCATAACATACAGCACAACTATTTTACTTTCTCTAATGTAAAAATAATATCCTATTTTAGATGCAAATGAGTTTATAGACTCCCTTGTCTCCATATAGTCATATCACAAAAACACTACACACTTCAGCACAGTTCTGCACAATGAACAATCTCTACTCAAAAGAAGCACAAGACAACAATAGTAGGAATCTTGCAAGCCAGGACTGAGAATAGATGCCTCAGCAGAGTTGTGTGGGCATGCACAGAATCTGTCTGCACTAGGCTTGGCTCAAGCCACTGCTATGAGTCACTGACAAATTTAAACAAAGTGTTGCTGAAGATTAAACAGAGAATGAGTAAGGAGCATACATCATTTGCCCCGTGTATTCAAGATCCCCTGCATTTTACTTCAGACTCACAAACTAAACAAAACAAAAGGGATAATAAGCATTTAAGACAAATAAAAATGTGTCAGTCCCCCAAAAATATTTGAAGGCAGCTAAAAAGATTTGTTTAAAATTCACTTTAAAGTATTGTCTCCTCGTCTGTCAAAACCTGCTCTCCAAAAACACCCTCAAAATCTCATTGGAGAAGGGGTCTGCAATGTTGTAATTCGGAACAGAATTCGGCCCGGTATGTTTTGAGTGTTTCTTGCCAAATATTCTGAAGCTGGAAGTGTCATGTGACACTCTGCACAGTCACTACCCTTTTAATTTGGGGAGCCAAAGCATTTTAGATTTGTGGGTATGGCGGCAAGGCAGCCAGCCTCTTTAGCTCCCTATGTCTTCCACCTCTAGAAAATATTGATAAATAGAGAGAGAGGACATGGCAACACTGCCAAAAGCACAGATAAGCCACAGAAAAGGTAAAGCATAGCTCTCCTTTCACCTACACTGGTGTTACGCTCCTGTAACTCCATTGATGTTAATGGCGTACTCTATATTTGTAATGGTGGAATACAGAGAACCAGGCCCTGAATGTTCACTTCTCATTCCTCCTAAAAAGGCTCTCTCACGATGCTTCAATAAAAATGTATGTAGCAGGCTGGGGTATCATGACCAGACTGTATTCTTGTTTGTATTTCTGACTTATTCACTTTGTACTTAACGTGGTAAAATGTAATTGAGACATTTATCCTCTACCCTGGTAGAAGGAATAAATGCAACATACCATTCAATTTTCTTGCAATATATGCTAGTTAACTCAGATGTGATGCTGCTAATGCACTATGGCACATTATCCCACCCCTTTTCATTTTTTCTCATCTTTGTGTGCCACTCATAAAATCCAGATGCCATTGCCAAGCTCTTCAAACATAATTCCAGCAGCAACATGAGCTAAACAAAAGCCTCTCGTTCCTTGCAGACTCCTCAGGCAGCTGTGTGGGTGGCTTTGGAGTTTCTTTGTGGTCTTTCATGTGGTTGAGTAGCTGATGGGCTGTTTTGGCTGCCTGGCCCTTCTGGGTATCAACTCCCTTTGATTTTGAAGAATTTACACATCTTTATCCATATGAGAATAAGGTTTTGTATAAAATTCCTCTGATCTATGCAGAGTTTGCTTCTTCTTCTTTTTAATGAAAAAAATATATCTTTGCGTTGTAAGAACTAGACCAAGATTGCAATTGTTAGGCAGCAAACCTCACAACATGACATTAAAGGTTAGGTTTTGATTAATTATTTTTTTACAAGAAAAATATTTTAAAATCATCTTCTAATTATAGTTTATGGGATACTGACAAAGAAAACACTGAAAGTTGAATGATTTCCTGTGATTTTTCTCAAGATAAGTTCCATGGGTGTTGCATCCCACAAAGGTCCTACCTACATAGTAGAAATAACAGGGAGGTCTGGTAAAAATGTGGTAGTTGAAGACAGTTCAGTCTTGTTAGCCCCCTGCTAACATCTAAAGGCCTCTAATTTTCCCTTTACTTTTATGAGATGCAACTCCTATTCTAGCACAACCTGGAAGCACAGTTCATTTCTGCCCACATTGCAAAATGTCATATTTTAATTTTGTTAGGCCTTGTTTTCACATCTTGTTTTCTGCCCATCTTTTAGTTAACACATGGTAACTAATAAGAAGTAAAATGCTAGTGAAGACCTGTGGTTTGAAGATGGGTTAGCAAATCATGGTTAAACCCTAGGGTCCCCCATAGTCTTTCCCTTGATATACTAACACTTATGAAAATTACAAATTGCCATGTCTTTACTAGGATTTTACCATGTGTTAATTATAATATGTTTAGCTAACATAAGAACGGCCAGACTGGGTCAGACCAAACGTCGATCAGGCCCAGTATCCTGTCTTCCAATGGTGGCCAATGCCAGATGCTTCAGAGGGAATGAACAGAACAGGTAGTGATCATCCATCCCCTATCCCACCCATCCATCCCAGCTTCTGGCAAACAGAGACAAAGGACACTTCAGAGCATGGTTTTGCATCTCTGCCCATCCTGGCTAATAGCCATTGATGGACATATCCTCCATGAATGTATTTAGTTCTTTTTTGAACCCTGTTATAGTCTTGGCCTTCACAACATCCTCTGGCAAAGAGTTCCACAGGCTGTCTGTGTGTTGTGTGAAGAAATACTTCCGTTTGTGTGTTTTAAACCTTCAACCTATTAATTTCATTTGGTGACCCCTAGTTCTTGTGTTATGAGAAGGAGTAAATAATACTTCCTTATTTACTTTCTCCACACTAGTCATGATTTTATAGACCTCTGTCGTATCCCTCTTTTGTCGTCTCCTTTCCAAACTGAAAAATCCCAGTCTTATTAATCTCTCCTCATATGGAAGCTGTTCTATACCCCTAACCTTTTTTGTTGCCCTCTTCTGAACCTTTTCCAATTCCTATGCATCTTTTTTGAGATGGGGCAACCAGATCTAAACACAGTATTCAAGATGTGGGCGTATCATGGATTTATAAATAGCAGGTATGGCCAAACTGTGGCTCATGAACCGCTTGTGGCTCTTTTACAGTTAATTAACCAAGTTGCCTCTCCCAGAGCCCACGGCAGGGTGGTGGGATTAGGGGCTTCTGCACTGCTGGGAAGGGGGTCTAAGGGCTTTAGCCCAGTGGGGGCGGGGGTATTGGGGTATAAGCCCCGCACCCCAGCAGGTACCGCCCTACCGGGCAGGTTGTACATGTCTAGCAGCTCTCGAACGTCTGAAAATTGTTATATGCAGCTCAGAGGGTTAGTAAGTTTGGCCACTCCTGATACAGAGGCAATATGATATTTTCTGTCTTATTATCTATCCCTTTCCTAATGATTCTCAACATTCTGTTCACTTTTTTGACTGCTGCACATTGAGTGGATGTTTTCAGAGAACTATCCACAATGACTCAAGATCTCTTTCTTGAGTGGTAACAGCTAATTTAGATCCCATCGTTTTCTTTGTATAGTTGGGATTTTTTTTCTAATGTGCATTACTTTGCATTTATCAACATTGAATTTCATCTGCCATTTTGTTGCCCAGTCACACCAGGTAAGAACACATCTTTTTTTCTAGTGTGGACACACCTTAAGAGAGTAACTGTGTTTTAACTGGATCCCTGACACAGAAATTATTGCAGTGTAAATGGGGCCAAATGATCACTCCTAGAGCCTGAAATAAATATATATCATATGAAAAGTGATGACTAAAGGGAAATATGATATTTAGAAGTGATGCAGTTTAATAGAAGCAACTTGGCAAATGTGCTAAAGATCAAATTTAGGCAGAATATTGAGTAATTCTTTCTGACTGAGAGATTTTATAGGTTGTAGACTAATCTCCCAAGGGAAGGGGTGGAAGCCTTTACACTGGACAAAATGTACCACAGGAATAATTCCTGAATTGTCAGAGAAATAATTAAATGACTTAATAAGTCTTTCCATTTATAACTTTTATTTTCCATTATTTTAAGTGTCTTTATGAGCTCAGGATACACAAGTAATCTCTGGCAGAATGAACCCCACCAAAGAAATTACTCTACCTAACTAGGCCCCACCTTCAACTATATAAAAAAAATGGCAGTGGTAATTTTTGAGATGAGCTTCCCATTACAGGTCCTGATTCTCCACTACATCCAAGCACAGCTTAATATTTTATAGATTTAAAAACATTAAACAATTTCCATGTGAGTAAAAGCTTCCTCCTTGTTCCCTCCATTTCTCTTCACGATCAGCTACCCCAATAACACCCACACTTACCCCTCCTGTGGATGTTTTAAAGTGTGCAGGAATGGTCTCCCCTCCCCTAAATTTATTTATATGCCAAACTGACTTTAAACTGCTGGCACTCGCTAAAAAAAAGAAAAAATCATAAACAAATAATAATAATAATAAACAAAAAAGTGAGGTTGAAAGTGTCCAACTAATACCCCTCTAAAATTACACTCTTAAATCTAATACAAGCCATCTGTCAACTGTAGCAGGAGAGACAGGGCTGCTCTTGGTGGCCAAAAAGTCATTCATGATGGGCATTGGCTCCCCATTCCTGGAGGTGCTGTCCTGGGAAGTTGTATATGGTTCCATCTTGCCTGCCTTTGTGTCCCATATGCATATGGGATTTTTGTTGGTGGCGAAGGGGGCCTGGTTTACAATGCTTCAGTATGCTGATGACACTCAGGCCTGTATCTCTTTCTCTCTCTCTCCTGACTCAGCCAATACTGTTGAAAGTCTTACCAAATGTCTGGGTTAGGTCAGGGTATCGGTGAGAGATAGTTAGTGATAGCGCAGTCTGATAGGACTGAGGTAATATTGGTAGGTTGGGGGAAGCAAACAGGAAATAAGGTAAGGATTGTATCTGCTCTTCTCATTGAGGAGGTGTGTCTGCCAGTTGTGGCTAGTACTCTCAGTCTGGAACTATTGGATCCCCAGCTTGGCAGTCATATAGCACCAGTTTCTAGGAAGACTTATTTTCCGTCTGAATCTGGTCAGGAGATTGCTACTGTTTCTTTTGGATGCAGACCTGTTTATCTAACTTGATCATCTCAAGAGTAGATTATTGAAATGCACTTTGCATTGGTCTCCTCCTTGAAATCAACCCAAAAACTTATGCTGGTACAGAATGTGCCCCCACCGCTTTACCCTGAACTGGATATTGGGACTTTTAATTCAGGCATGCAGGATTCAGTGGGTGCTGTGTGCCCATTAACTCCTTCTCTCCCCCTGCCACTAACAGGTGGGCAGGGAGTGAACAAGGAGAAGCAGGGAAAGAATATTGGGTCTGTCTCCCTAACAAGCCAGCCAACACAGCTGAACTGACAGAGGGGTGTTGTAATTGTTGCTCTATAGGCCAGCAGCAAGTGACTACCTCCTTCTTCCATGGAGCATGGGGAAAGCCAGGAAGGAATTGTGCCTCGGAGTTGTATCTCTGAGTCACAGTGCCTCCCAGTCCTACCCTTGGTGTAATGCAATATACATACCCCTCCTTGCTTAGGGCTATGTCTGAAGCCACCATCTCAGCCTAAAACAGACAAGACATGGATGATAACAGATGATTCTATTACTCTGTTACAAAACAAAAATGAAATAATATAAATTGTATACTATAATAATTCTGATTTGTCTCTACTGATGATGGTTCCACCATTTTACACACAATCTATAAGGAAAATATTGCAGGTTGGCAGTGCCACACATGCAAATGGGTTTGGTTCCATTAATTTACTGGCCATGTAAGATTTTCATACACACAGTTTTATGTCTCCACTTTTCACTTTGTTTTGTAATTTAGCAAGCTGTTGTAAATTAGCTGTAAAAATATTTAAGACAGGCAAAAATCCTTCCTAGTAGTTTAAGTTTGATGTGGAATCCACACAGACATGCTCACACACACACTGAAACTGATATGATTCAACAAAGATTCTGAACTGACTTGAAATGATTTTCTGATGCCATTTCCCCATTTCTTGGCATGCAGCATCATCCAGACGTCTTATTAACTTCCCAGAAATCTGTGAAATGTTGAGTCCAATGCTTTCCCTCAGGCACAGAAATACGAGTGCTTTAACCCTTAGTCTCCCTTACCAGAGCCAAATGAATGCAGCAGGAGATTATTATTAAGGATCTGCAACACTATGTGACAGTTAACATTTCCAAGTGCATTTACTCACATGCTGATTAAGTAGCTTAAAATTAGTCAGAATTTTTATTCCCCCCCCCATTAATGTAACATTAATTTAAACTAATTTACATGGTTTGCCCTAAAAATGACCAGTGTTTAAGAATCCAATGGTTATTCATTAGTGACTTTTCAAATGCTGCTTAGTGAATAGGTTATAGAGAACACATTCAAGACAAAAAGGTTCTTTTTTGTTATGGTTAAAAATTATTCAGACTATTTTAAATCAATATTGAAAGTGACTATCAAGACTAACTGTATCTGCTGATTATTTGGATGGGCTAACTATACATGAACAATGCACAGTTGGGCTTTTACAGATCTATCACTCTTCTGTTGTGAGGCATAGATACAGGGGCAGTGGTCAGATCCCTGTTTTGCCCAGTCCATCATCTTTAGTTACGTATTATATAGAAGATCCTCTTTTATGCTCGGTCTATGGAACATACTAATCACAACATCCCTTTCACCAAATTCTTCCAAAGTTTAGGAAAGTTTTTTTGAAAAAAGGCAGTTGACCTTGGTTGGGGTCACAGATGCTTTCCAAAGTTAACATTTTGCCTCCAACTGAACCCTTAATCGACATGATTCTACCATCCTCATCTATCTATTTATCTTTTAATTAGAATGGTACATGCTTGGCAATAATGATTACTACTCCTCTTTTGTTTGACATGCGGGATGTAGAACCAATTTCCCTTAATATATTTGCTAAGTTCCTTCTTGAGGCATGTTTACTGTAGAAGACACAGATCCAGACCCTTATACCTATCTCATAGAGCTGGAAGGGACCCTGAAGGGTCATCGAGTCCAGCTCCCTGCCTTCACTAGCAGGACCAAGTACTGATTTTTGCCCCAGATCCTTAAGTGGCCATCTCAAGTATTGAACTTACAACACTGGGTTTAGCAGGCCAATGCTCAATCCACTGAGTTATCCCTCCCCTCAGTTTTCACAGCCCAAAAGATGGTCTTTTTCTATTGTTGTTCAGTCCTTTAACATTTATTTTGTATAATTTAATTGTATTAGATATTGTTTATAGAGTGGAAATTACCAACCACCAGATTATTTTGTGTATACCAACAAGATTCTGTGTCAAAGATAGTTTTGATTCTATTGACTTCAGTGTTTACATGCAATTGCTGAACAACAGATTTTTTCTGACTATATAGTGATTTTTATACATTTTAAAATCATGTAAGTTATTTGGCTTGTATGCTCCTTTCTCATTCTTTGAAATGAATATTTTCTTGGATCTATTGTTTGAGAGCACATTTTTACTGCAAGAAACCAGCACCAACCCACTGGGCAGATCTTGTTGCAGTTCACGTGGACAAACCGTGCTAGCTCTGCTCAAGCTAGCTTACTAAAAATAACGGCAGGTGGCAGCTCGAACTAGCCATCCAGGTACAAAACTTTGCGGGTGCATACTCAGGTGACTAGTCTTACCTGCCGCCTGTGCGGCCCTGGCTATGCTGCTATTTTTAGCATGCTAGCTCGAGCAGAGCTAGCGTGAGTACTTCTACACAAGCTGGCAATCACACCCCTAGGTCCAAGTGTAGACATAGCCCATGTGTAAGGTATAATCTTTTTAAATTGTGGGATAAGGTGAAATAAAGCTTCCATTTCTGTTAATTATACCATATAGAGGCACCCTGCTGAGTCCCTGATCTCACTCTAAAACACCATAGTCATCAAAAATATTGCTAGACATACTTAGCATCTTACGGTTGTATGTATGTAGAAGTTCACTCTTTTTCTGTGAGTATGGGTGCGTATGAGAGAGAGACAGTGAAAAAGTGAGAGACATTTATTTTGTATGATCTTCTGAATTAATGGGGGGGTGGGAAGTGCTACACATTTCCAAAACTGCCATATGGGCAGGAGTTGGGTAAGATATATAGGCCTGTTCTAACTGTAAAATTTTGATTGACATAGCTACTTAGGGTGACCATCCATCCTGTTTTTAAAGGGACAGTCCCGTTTTTTGGGATATTTTCTTATATTGGCACCTATTACCCCCACCACCTGTCCCGTTTTTTCACAGTTGCTATCTGGTAACCCTATAGCTACTACATTCAGGGATTTGAAGAATCCACACCCCTGAGGCTTTAGCTATGTAGACACAGCTAGGTGGCTGGAAGAATGCTTCTGTTGAACTAGCTACCACCAGTAGGGGAGGCGGTAATCCTACAGCACTTGGAAAAACTGTCACTGTAGCCTGTGTCTACACTACAGGGCCACACCATCATAACTATGGTGCCATCACTATGTCAGTATAGTGCCTGTAGTGTAGATATGGTAACATGGCCTTAGGCACAAAAGAGAATAAAAGGCAGGTATAAAGAATTTTTGGAGTGGTTGGAAAACCCAAATGTAACTCTTGACATCTTCTGAATCCCAAAGCTTCTGAATTATTTTTGAAATGTGTGGTGTGTTAGCCGTGAGAATGCTCTGCACGATGACTCCAGTATACATTGTTTGGCTGAGGGGTGGCTGCTGGGCATGCCATTCAGGCCAAACAATTAAATATCCCTTCATTTAGTGACAGCCAAAACAATGGAAAACTACCGCCCAGGAACTGGACTGCATGCAACCTGGGCAGTAGCTGGACCATATGGTACAAGGGTTTTCCTGGGTGCCTGATAACAAACACAGTGGTGGGGGATTGAGTTGATTGCAGTTGTGTCTGTGTATGCGAGGGACAGGCAGGAAAGAAATAACACAAAAGCACCCAGAGAAGGCAGCAAAGAAGCCCCACAGACATCCAGGAATGCACTTGTAGTGTACCCTGAGAAAAACCTGAGAGAGAGAGTTTGTTTGGGTAAAGTGCTGGCAGAAAGACTTGGAACTGTGACTAAAAAACTGTCTGTTGGTGTTTGATTCCTCCTGTGTTCAGGAAAATAGGTCCCTATGTACATTCTTTGTAAATAAACAGGATCTGAAACAAAACCAAAAACCCCACCTCACCTGTCATAAGTTTCTCCTCTTCACAGATACAACCCACAAGATCCCAAATTTTGGCTAACTGGGTCAAAAGGGATAACATCATCATCTCTGTCCTATGTCTTTCACACATAACTGTTATGGTGGATATGTCACAAATCTCGAGTTAACTGTACCTCTGACTCTTTGCAGCCTCCCACATAAGTCTTAGGTCTCTAGCCGTCGTGTTTCTCATGGCAGAATCCCATGATTCACTCTCTTCAGTGGCTTCAGAATCAAGTGATTCACTGTGATTGCCTCAGCAGGGCTGACTTCAATTTAGCACTTACAATTCTGTTTTCTAAATGTTTCAATGACTAGCCAGCTCTCATCAAGCAAACTATTATTTATTCAGAACAAAAGCATTTAGAGAAAACATAACTTAAAAACAAACAGTTTATATATATGTCTGGCTTACCAGGTAGTCACCTGTCTTCCACATGGAGACCTGGCAGGTTTAAAATACATCAGGTCCTCAGCAGGGCCTGTCTTTCTTGGTCACAATCTCATGCTGGTCAGTTACTGAATAGAGTGTGTGTGATTTTCTCTGGTCAGGGCTGATATTTTATACAATTCCAAGTCCTTTGCCTTAGTAGGCCTCTTGAACCAAGGTCAAACCAGTTTATGGTATTCCCTGATGGGAATGAACCTTCAAAAGACTTGTTAACTGTATTATTTTAGTATTGGGGAATTGCATTAATTAACCCTCATTGTTTTCAGTTTCTGATCCATTGAACCAGGAATAAAATCACGAGCAGGCTCATAAAGATACATATAACATTTATACAATAGCCTATGAATATTCCATGGTTCTGTCAGATTTCATAGCATCTGTCATAGATATCACAGACTTTGATGCTACAAACCTTTGATCAGGTCCACGTATCCTCCGTGCCCCTGACAGAAATCCTGGATACAACTGTGATTAAGAAGATCATGTTTATTAAACACGTTATTTGCCATCTTAAAATCTGCCATTCTTGTGCATGCCCAGAATAGAAACATGTTCTGTCACCCTACTTTAATTTTTTTGGTAACCTGCATCTCTCAGATACTAATTTGCTGCTGAACTTCTTTGTTTTGTAAAGATAGCATCACCAACCTCAATGATGTTTTCAACTTCCATAGACCTATGTCTATTCTATCTAAGAATGTAAAAGTTGCTTTGGTAGCATAACTGTTACTATAATAAGGTAATCAGAGCTCTCTGAAAAAGACAAAGTTGAATGTTACTGCTGGGTTATGTTTTCTTACCAAGACTTTTTTTTAAATAATCCCTATTGGACTCTGTAGAATGGATTGTTTATTATCTAATTCTGAATCATCTTTGAGGCTTGACTTGGAACTGGTTTATCCCACGTCATGGTTTAGCAAACCAACGAATATGCCTGAGAAAAATAGGTCTGGAATGTGATTCCCTTATTCATAGTGGCCCCTTTCATCCCATCAAGCACATAAATAACTTTATGCCTGTGTGTAGTCCCATTGACTTCAGTGGTGTAAGATTCTATGCAAGATAATCAAGAGGATCACAATAAGGCCCAAAATGAGTATTCACATGAACAAATCACTCAATAATATATTTGTATATAACAATCTAATTCCAGCAAGGTATAGACTAGTTATGGGCAATCTTTGCAGCACAAAGGTCCAAATTGCCAACTTAACAGGAGTCTAAGAACTGCACATAATTTGCATTTAAATATACCTAGGCAGAAGTAAATATGCACACTTTGTTTAAAGGTTACAATGGAAAATATACATACTGATTTAAAATAACCACAACACTATGAGTGTATTTTCTAATCTGCACCAGTTATACATCTTTGAGGACTGCAGGGGAACAGGTCTATCACTGGAAAGACAGGCACTGGTTCCACTAGTTCTTGCTGTGCAGTTTTATCTTTGAGGGGGCCACACATTTTATGGAGCGCAGGTCTGAGTCTGTTAAGCAACTGTAGCATTTTGATGTATTCACATTCCTGACAGAAAAATTCTGTTCACAAATACTTCAGATAAGATTGGTACAGATAGGTTTCTTGTGCAGGTTTTTCACTCAGGTGAATAAATTGCCCTCATTAAACTTGGATTGGAGCATTGAAAGTCAATTAATTCTGGATGAACTTTGGCCTCACTTTCTCTGGGTTACAATGAAAAGGAATCTGTAAAGATCCTGGATGTTTTTTGTACCGTTGAAAGTCTACGAATGGTTGATCAAACAAGTCTTGAAGCGTTTGATCCATTCAGTGTATGGATGGCTGTCACAGTCATATTTCTTGAGCATTTGCTGGGCAGTTGGAAAATGGGAAAGGTCATTCCACTGAAGCTATCCATGGAAAAAGCTTCCAGCTGCAAACAAAGGCCTTTGCTTCCCTGACAGTGGCAAACAAAGGCCTCTGCTCATCTCTGCTTCCTCTGAAGATTCAAACAAAGGTATTCAGTCCCCTGCCAAGTTTAAGAGTTTTAAGTATCTGAAAATTAATATTTTGCTAGCTGTCAAGAGTCAAACAGTAACTTCACTCATAGCAATACTCCACTCTCTGCAAGTCTGAAGAGATTTGCAGAGTTCTACATTTCCCAGCAGGTTGCTGTTGAAACCCCACTTCTGCTCAGTTCCTCTATCATACACATGAGATTCTCTACTTTCTTTATGGGACTGGCTTTCACCAGTATTCTGCAGCTCCAGAGATATATTAAATTGGGGGTAGCCTGAGGCGTGTATGTTGTAGAACAGAGACATAGGTCTTTTCTAGTTCTACTTCCTGTGAAGTCCAACTGTACTAAATAAGCAGATTAACTGGATATTTCAGTTAAAATGGTCAGAAGTGGAGTAGGCAACAATTTTAATGGTCAGTGATGAATAATAAAACTTGTAATAATATTGACATTGTTGTCATTAAGCTTTATAGTCAACACTCTAACTGAGATTAATTGGAGAGAGTTTACACTTCTACAAGAACTACTCTTTCCAGCTCTGTCCACATAAATAAAATTATTAGTTATTATTAACTGTGTTTAAACATCAACAATGTGTTTGGCACAAAATAAAGACAGTCCAGGATCTGAAGTGTTTATAATCTAACAAGAAAGACACAGAGCAGACCGTATACATTGGGAGGTCCAGAAGATACAGAAGACATTGATTCATATTCAAATATTTTTCTTAACAATAATAATAGCTAGAAATTTTTCTAACACTGAAGTTTTAACTCCATAGCAGGGTGGATTTGATTTAGTCAGGAAGATCAATTTAATCATAGATTTCTACATAAAAGTACATTCTTGTTGGTTGTTATAACCTTAATACGTATACTTCACAACTCGGAGATAGATGTAGGTTTCATTTTTAGAAGGTATACACTATACATCTTTAAAGTGATTTATTTTGAAAACTTTTCAGGTGAGTGTTACAGCTCTATCAGAAAATGAATGATTGTTTGGTTATTTCATTTACCAAAGGTAATTAAAGCAGATATTTATGAAGTCATTGGGAGGTGAACTCTCCCCAGTTCAACAGGTTAATCATTAATATTTGGAGGATTTTCTTGCCAGGTTGTACTAGGAGGAGAACATCACCAAACATTTGCATTGTTTTATTTAACTAAAACACCATTCTGGATTTTTTTCTACATCAGCAAACGTATAATATTTTAACAAAACAAACATATGAATTTTTGAATTTAGTTAAACATTCAAGTTTTTTAAAATCAGATGAGTTTTTGTTAAAATTGTTTTTAACTAAAATAGTTAAACGAAATATTAAAAAAAATTAAAATCAATTATGTCAGCCAGGTCAACATGAGAGACTTAAAATATTGGCTTCTGCAGCTAACTTCACCTTCATTTTCCTGTTTGTTCATAATCTGGAAAAGAAAAACAAGCTTTCCTGCTTTTTCACATCCCAAACAATTTCTCAATTTGGAATGAATTAGTCCAAAGGAAGAAAATATTCTTTCTACACCGGCAGAAGAAGCTACTGCTGTTAAAAGTGAGATTATCACTTCAACAGTCTCTGAATCCGAGTGTTTAAGTGACTTCCACCAGTTCACTGGTGTGACTTTCTTTAAAACATCATCAGCAAACATATATTTCTTGAATGGTTCACCCTTAGCTTTGAAGTTTATTGTATTTGGCATTATGGAGGGATGATTGCTGGATGTCCATGTCATAGCCAACTCCTCTTCTTCAGAAGTTAAAGTTTGACCCTGGTACTGAGTATTGAGAATATTTGCAAGAAAATGAGCTGGAGATAGTACTTGTCCTATTTGTTTTTTTTTTTTAATGCTTGTAATTTAACTCTGTCATTACATATTTCTCTTTTTAAGGTCTCAACTCAGATCCTTCCAAATTTCAACACTGTCAGCAATAAAACAGCTATTTCCCTGCATTTTGTTAAAGGCTACGGAAATAGGCTTCAGAGTACTCAGCATGCATTCAACATTTCTCTTAAGCCCAATGTTGAGAACTTTGGCTGTGACCGTGCCATCTATTTTTTTACAATTTTGTTCACAAACTGTCATCAGATTAGGCCAGTTCTTGATATAATGCTCAAAACAGTCTATTACTGAGTTCCATCGCATGTCTTGTGGGAGAGTTAGCTTGGTTTAGGGTGACCAGATGTCCCGATTTTATAGGGGCAGTCCCGATATTTGGGGCTTTGTGTTACATAGGTACCTATTACCCCTCTATCTCCTGTCCTGATTTTTCATACTTGCTGTCTGGTAACCCTAGCTTGGTTCCTCCCACTTTTTTCAGAGCAGCTGCTGCAAAGTGGTTGTTACGGAAGTATTTTGCAACTTCAACATTAGCCTTTATTTCTGGAACACTGCATTCTTTGGCTAGGAGGTGCATCAAAGGAGCACTGCAACCATATGTTATGAGCTTGGGACTCTCTTCACACTCTTCTAAATTTCTTCTCATCTTGGATACATTTGCCCCAGTGTCTGTGATCAAACTGCATACTAGACATTTGAATTCTTTTTCCACAGTTTGTTATAATTTTTTTCACATCTTAGCTCATAAAGCCGAGAAGCTCTTGTAACTATTCTGCTGTATGTGCATTTCTTGATGTATCAATTGTTTCTGTAAGGAAGACATTCTCTTCTTTTGTTGTCACACAAGCACATACAACAGGATCATTGTGGACGTTGCTCCACCCATCAAGACTCAGGTTAACAATTTCACCCTCTAGACCTTTTGCACACTGTTCAATTTCTCTTTCATACACTTTATCCAGAAATTTGTCTGTTTGGTGGACTGTATCCTGGTCTTAATGACTGAACCATGTTAATGAAGTCTGGGTTCTCAATCATACAGAAAGGAGAGTTTGTTGCATAAACAAACCAGGCAATTTTTTCATCAATTACCTCTTTTTGTAATCTGCTGGTTCTTGTCACAAACTTATCTATGGTTGTTTCTGGATGGAGATTTTTTTTTCTTTTTGCTACTGTGGCTATGTGACATACATGATGTAACTGAAACACTGTAATTGTCAGATAACTCTGAAACTATAGAAAATGATGGTGATCTTGAGGGTGGATAGTCTCCAGAATCCTGTATGTTGAGGATGGAGTCTCCTAAACAAAATAAGTCAATGCAATTATTATTACCATACTGCTCATTTAGTATTACTCATTGCATTCACTGACACTCAGTACTACTTTAAAGGCAAACTTGTAAAAGGAAGATCTGCCTATTTCAGCTATTTATTTTTTATCACAACTGCATCTAAAATGATAGTAGCATAGAGTAACAACTATAATTTTTGCTCAAACGTGAGAATTCAAGAATAGTCCATAAGGAAGACAGACAGTCCTTAAGAAAGAAGTATGAAATAAAAAAGTTTACCAGTCTGAAGATCCTGCATATTCAGACATGTTCCTTTCATTATCTTCAACGCAGCTTCCTCCTGAGAAGGAACACTTCTCATGATGTTGTTTCATTCAGGCAACCAGGCCTTGCATTTCTTTGTTGCACTGTTTGCATTTTGCACGCATGCCTGTCTTACCCACAGGTAGAGGAACTTCATTCAAATATTCCCAAACTGGGTCTCTTTTACAGCCTGCTGCCATTATACATTTTCCCTTCTAATGAGAGAACGGTATGGTAGATCTCAAATCAATGAAGGCTACACTCAGAAAGACCTCAAGACTTCTGGAATATTCTGCTCAAACAGTTTCACTTTTGTTTCTACTGCCTGTCCCTTCTTTCTCACATTTATCTCCAGACTTCTCCTTGTCCAGATCCATTCCACCCCCAACAATCTTCTATTCATTGAACTTTTTGAAACTTTGCACTTTTAGAGAGAGGTAAGAGATTGACTCTGTGTACACAAATTTGCAGAGGGACAATAGGGTTGAGGTCTGTTATTTCTCACCTCTATATATTTATTTTAAAACATTTTTGCTGTTAACAAGGGTGTTATCTCTGGAGACACAAATCCACAGTTTGAGAACTGAAAAACTAAGCATCTCTGATGGTATCTTTTAGACTGACACTGAGTCCCATTGGGTAGATAGAAAGATTAACCTAAATAATCTATACAGAAGCCCCTGGAACCCATAAAATTGAGTCCCTAATCCATAAACTATTGGAACTCATTTACAAAACTTTTCTTAAACATTACATGAATATATTGTCTCATACTATAGAATTAGAATTTATAATCCCTATTCTATGATGAGATCTTTGAGCTATAATGTATCTTAATTAAAACTATCTTTAGTTAAAATTATTTTTGAGGAAAAAACCTATCAAAAAAATCTGATTTAAATAAAAAAAATCCGATTTTTTTTAAATCATTGATTTTTATCCACCCTGCTCCATAGTGACTGAGATGCCATAAACTGGCTCCAAGAAAGATTAGATTAGTATAACTTCAGTGGGTCATGGGTTCTGCATGACAGGACTAAATGCCCTGATAGATATTTCTGTCTCTAAATTTCTGTTATAAAATATCTTAGTACCAGAGTCCACTCCATGTGAATGTATGAATCAAAGTCAGGTTATGCTATGATTTATTCCACATGGATTAATCAGAGGTAAACTGCATACTGGATTTGCATGCACATGAATGGTATGAATTGTGTCTTTCTTTCCTTTCCTGTAGCAGGCTCCTTTGCTATCAAGGACCCCATTCAGCAAAGCACTTCAGTATGTGTTTACTTACTTAAGTCCTGTTGACTACAATGGATCTTAAGCATCCACTTAAGTGCTTTGCTGAATCAGGGCCAGAATTCTCAGCTGCATTAGAACTAAACTGGTTTCCCCTAGTATGCTTTCCGGGCACATTTAATCTTGTGCAGCTAACAGCTATCTTTACCCCCTCATTTCTCTTTGAGTTTGTTTTTGTTTTCTTTTGACTTGGGTTTGGGAACTTGTTCAGACTCTTCTTTGAATGAATTTGTGCACATAACAATACTGGGATATTTACTTTGCATTAGGAATTCTAGCCTTACTATTGAGGTTTAGCTGTGTATTGCTGGAATTGGAAGAGATATATGTACTATATGCAGAAAATTGAGACTTACCACTTTTGAACTTGTTCCCAGTTGTAGGAGGGCTTATGGCTAGTTACATATTTCTCACCTTAAGCATCAGATATTACAAAATTACTTTTTCTATCTGATTAATTCATTTTCCCCAACTTGATTAAGAGAAATCTATGAAAGAGGTGAAATCCTTTAGTTTTTCTTAGTATATATTCAGGTAAAAATACAGTTGTGGTCTCTGAGTAGGATATGTTGATGATTTTTTAAATTATTATTATTTGCCCTATTCTGAGCTAGCTGCCAATTAAAAAAAAAATCATACAACATTGATGATTAGGTTAAGTCCTTTAAATTAAATGCTATACTGTCCAATTGTACTACATAAGCATATAAGTAATATATTTGTGTTCAAATGATCCAGCAATGAATTAGGTAACTGTTTTCATGATCAACTAATTAACAATATTTAAATTTATCATCATTAGGATTCAGATTTAACACAACTAGTATCACATAAGCAAACTTCTCCATGCAGTCCTGCCCATGGACTTCATACTTGACATAAAGAGATTATCCCTAAAGTAGAGAACATACTTTAGTCTCTATGCCTATTAAAAGAGCTGGTTGAAAAATAGAGCGAAAATTCATGAAAAGATTGTGAAAATTTGCACACACACACTTTTTTTTTAATGTGAAATTTTGATAAATTTTATATCAAATTTCATCTGGTCTATAGCTAGCTAACATATAAAGGGAAAATTTTTGCTATTTGATTTCCCTTATATTGACCGAGAACAAGGAGAAGTACTTGAGGAGGCCATCACTACATAAAACCTCCAGGGGAAGCATATGGCACAGACTCCTGATGGCTCTACTAAAGTTCCACACTGATGAATACCTATAAAATACTCTTTAAGTTAACAATCCTCTATGATCAAATGAAAAACAGACTGGAACCTTGGGTGACCTTTCCTTGCAATACTATGGTAGAGAGTTCTGAATATTTCAGCAGTGTTGCTGCATTGAAGTCATAAGTCATCATCTGATGTGCCAGTACAAACAGAATCATTACATATTGACTTTGGAGATTCAGGTCAGAAAACTGGAGTGTCAGGGCAGAAGGGAACCCAGTGAGATAAGTCTGACCATTCAAGGCCAAAAGTAAAAAAAAGAACTACAAGACTATTCAAGCCAAATGCATGAATGAAAATGTTAATGAAAAATGAAAACCTCACATGCTGAGTCAGTGCAGAAGCAAACTATAAACTTGGTCTATTACAAATAGATATTGTCCAATCCATTGTTTCTAGTGTTGCTGTAGCCGTGTTGGTCCCATCTTCTCTCTCTGTTATGAATAGACACAGACGTGGGGCACAAATAAGGAGAAACTTGATTACCAATGTTTAGTAACTTCATTAACTCCCCAGCTTTCTATAACTCATAGTGGTACAGAAATATCTAAGCACAATTTGTTAGAGAATATTACATACCGACACAACATCTCCCACTCTTAGCCACTCTATAATGGCCGCTGTGGCAATATGGTGGTGGCACAGCCTCAGAACTAGAGTGGGGTAAAAGATGATGATCAGATTCTCTGTCCATGCCTTGGGCTCTGTAATCACAAGCAAATTAAATACAAATTAAATTTAGCAAATTAAATACATATTATTGCTGAAGTGAGAGACAGCAGAGTCCAGCTGCTTGGTGATCTGGCATAGCTCCATCCAGTATGTATCCAGTTAGTTCTATTGAAGTGGGACTCAGATTATACCCAGTCTCCCAGACTAATTTGTTTAGTCTTCTTCTGAGACATGCAAATGTTTTTTTCAGTTTATATTGATTGTACTAATCTATAACTCTGGTTGTATGTGCTGCTTTTGGAGACTTCAGGTGTTACAGTGACATACTGTCAGTAACACTCTGCCAGTCACAAAAACTACCATCACAGTCAATGCCTTTGTTGGTAGTTGTAGCAGAGAGAGAGAAAATATTGGCTACAAACAGAGGCTGAACCCCTAGAGATGTTCCCAGAGCCAGCCTTTGAAGTTTCCCAAAGCCCAGTGGCTACACAGCTGCTCTCTAATATGCGGGGCCAAGAAATATAAAAGAGAATTTTAGAATGTTTCTAACCCTTTTCCTTATGAAAAGGACCTTTCCTTGAAAATACAACATGATGCAAGCCTATCACTAAGGTTGAAAGCTTGTCACTGATTTTTCCAATAGCGAACGGGTTATTTATAGTTCTGTCTCTGACATCCAGGATTTGTCTCTAGGGCTGGAAAAAGAAAAGGAAAAAAAAAAACAGCTACATATCATTTGATTATTGCAAAGACTACAGATCCAGTTCATATTTTGTTGGGGGCAGTGCAACTCAGGCTGATAGCACTAGGTTACCGCAGGTTCCCTAGTGAGCAGCCAGTGGAACCTTTGGTCACAGGAAGAGACAGCTCAGCTGCATGCAAGGCAGTATGGCTTAGTGGAGTAACCAAGGGAGTAAGAAGCTCTGACAAAACTCCCTCTCTGTGCCAAGTGACATAGGCCAGAACTTCCAAAGCTGGGTCTCTAAAGTTAGGCACCTACATCCAGTGCAGTACAGTAGTATTCAGTGTAAGTTATGAGCCTCCAGCGAGAAGCAGAAACAGCTGCAGGGCAAGAACAAGATGGCCTGTTTTATATTTTCCTTCAGCAGACACGACATTGCTGGAAAAGTAGTTTTCTTTCTCTAGTGTGTTTGGTTAATTAATATTGATCATCTCTACACTAGCAAAACTTCCTTGTCCCAAATGCAGTTACACCATGGCTACAGGCCTGGATAGCTGATGGATTTTCTTCTATTGTAGAAGAGAGTTAGGTAACAGAACATGTTTTGTTCAGTAACATCAAAGCTAACACAGACCAAGCTACCTCAAAGTAGTTCTACATAAAGGAACAATAGTTTAGAACTGTTTTACATTTTCCCACTTTCGGGAATAACAAAAGAATAGAAGGCAGTTTGCTGCCAGTTGGCACCATATGTGGAGAACAGATAGGCACTCAGTTACTATGGTGATGGAAAGCAGCATAAAACCCTATAATAGAAGGGGTTAAATGGGACTCAAGCATCCTTGTGCTGGCCCTCTGCATGGTGTGAATGTTGCCATTACAGAAATAAGATGCACAGGAACAATGGAAAAATGTGAAATTTGCAGAAAATAGAATGGGTTTGTTTTACTCTTTGCATCGTATGGTGATGGCCATGCACATATTTGCATAGTTACTAATGGTGCATGAAATATTACTCAAAATTTGAGTTAGGCACTTACTGTTATGAAAACTGAATCATTTTTTGTGGGGGGGGGAAATAAATTTCCATGTTAGATAAATTTTTTGCTCAGAAAAATAACTCCCCTTTCTAATGAAAGGCAGCTTTAGAATTTGATTTTGACATGTTTTCATTGCAAAACAGACATTAAATTGAATATCCTGCGAAAACAAAATCTTAGTAGCTTGTCACCCAAAATGAAATGGCCAAAAAGTTTTTGCAAAAGTGTCTTGACCAGTTTTATACAGCTCTCCTACTTTTAGGTGCTGTTCAAGCAAAGCATGTAGGCAAGTGAGTAATTTTAAGCTATAGATTTGCTTAGGTGCTTTGCTAGATCAGAAACATTACTGTCTTTTTAAAATCCACATTATCAGCTCAGGCAGTCTGAAATTTGCCTCCCACTGGAGTTACATGAAATGTTCACAACAAAACTTAGAACCTTGGGAAATGAGCCTAGTTTCAGAGTTATATACTCAGAGTTTGTCTTGATCAGGCTGCAAAGGTGGTTTTTAGAATATGTTAGCTAGCACATTCTATGTAAGGGCTTGTCTACATACAATTATTTTTCCACTTTAACTGTCGATGCACTTATATTGGGATGTAATCCCTCTGCCAGTTGCTGTTTGCCACAATAAGGACGTGGTTCAAATGCCTAAAAGTTCCTCTTAAAGTTAACATACCCCACTGGTGTTAACCCCACTCAGAAACCTGGGAAAACTAAATTCCTTCCCTGGGGGCCTTTAACAGGCAATACACCCCTGTTTGCAAGCACTGAGTTTGTATGAAACAAGGAAAACTTTATTAAGGGTAAAAGGGAACATAGTATCAATTTGGGAAAAACACAGCAACAATAAATCAACAATACACTTATATGAATAATAAGTAAAATGCCCATCCCCACAGTAAGTTAGGCAGTAGTCCTTTACCTCAGTTCCTCACCTGCTGGTGTGAATGTCTGATAAGCCAATGGGGGATGAAGGGGGAGAAGAGTGTGAGGTAACATTTTTTTATTGGACCAACTTCTGTTGATGAGTGTGGCAAGGCGACAACTCAGCGGCATAGCGCCTCCTGCTGGTTGTCCAGGGAATTAGCTCTTTGCCAGCTCCAGAGCACCCTCTGCCGGCTGATGTCTCGCCTGCCGCTGGCCCCCATGTCCCTCCCCGGACCCCGGTGCCTTTTGCCCAGGGGTTCTGCCCACCGCAGTACCCCCTCTCTCTGGGTCTCCCCTCCCAGGGGAACCCCCAATCCTCTATCCCTGCCTTGCCTCAGTGGCTACTGCCAGTCACCATCTAGCCCCCACTCACTGGACCAGACGGTAGCCAGTTAACCACTAATCCTCGGCAAGGGGGGGTTAGACCAGCTGCCTCTGCCTATTCCTGGGCTGCCCCTCGGCAGCCCTAGTACCCTTTTGTGGGCCCTTGACTCAGCTTGCGGCTTAGCTAGGCTGGAGCTCCCCAGCTCCCTCTGCCCTTCCCCAGCACTGCTTTACCCTAGGTACCCTCCTCAGCTTCCCAGGCAGCCAGGTTCTTCTCTCTCAAGAGTCTAGAGAGAGAGTCTCTTTTTCCTTCTGGCCCACCGCCCTCTTATAAGGGCCAGCTGGGCCCTGATTGCACTGTGTGGCTGCTTTCCCAATCAGCCCAGCTTTTCCCCTGCCACAGCCCTCTTCCAGGGCTGTTTTAAGCCCTTCAGGGCAGGAGTAGTGTAACCACCCCGCTGCAATGGGAAAGACAAGCTGTTGAGCTTACCCAGAGCTCTGTGTAGCTTGAAAGCTTGTCTCTCTCACCAAAAGGAGTTGGCCCATTAAAAGACATTATCTCACCCACCTTGTCTCTCTAATATCCTGGGAGCAATATGGCTATAACAACACTGCATACAACAATGATAAGCAAATGTCCTTTAGACATAATTTCCCCTCTGTTCCCCTTCACTGCATCCCATTTATGGTTTGGTATCAGTGGATAGTATAGTCCTAGAACCTGAGAGTGCACTCAGGCAGGCCTGTCTCCAGTTCTTAGGGTACGTACTGCCTGGTCTGTTCCTGAGGCTCCACCACCTAATCCAGCTGTAATGATTTCAGCTACAATGATTGGTGTCAGGAGAAGGGGGTTCACCAGAGTTTACTCTGCTCTGTTACTGACACCTGCTTAGCTACTTTAGTGCTGTCTCTCACCATGAAGGTATCTCTGCATTATCTCTTTGCAAGGCCTTCAGCAGAGGAAGATGCAAGATGGACACCTCCCCCCTCTCCTCAGTACAGTCTTACTACCCCTGAAATTCAGAGTTCATTTACAGTTCCGATGACTCCGATGAGTGTCAAAGGATTTCTGGGTAGAAGGCTTATGCAAATGAAACTCTCTCTGTAGCTGCTCTTTCTCCTCTTCACCAAAAGATGGTGGCAGAGAGCTCCTTTCTGTATGGAGCTTGTATCTATCTGAAGTTCTGAATAAACAAACTTATGAAGCAGCTTGTGGCTGCTTTTTTTCCTTGTTCACCGACAGAGTGTAGTAGCAAGCGCCCTACCCTCTATAACTTCAGGCCAAAGGGTGTACAAGTAAAGAGGTGATTATACAGGAGCAAAAAGAACAGGAGTACTTGTGGCACCTTAGAGACTAACAAATTTATTAGAGCATAAGCTTTCGTGGGCTACAGCCCACTTCGGATGCATCCGAAGAAGTGGGCTGTAGTCCACGAAAGCTTATGCTCTAATAAATTTGTTAGTCTCTAAGGTACCACACGTACTCCTGTTCTTTTTTACGGATACAGACTAACACGGCTGCTACTCTGAAACTGTCATTATACAGGAGCAAGTTATTCTCATATAAGGCATGAATTATTTTGCTTTTAAAAATATCACACTCCTAATCAAAATAGTAAAATTGCTACTAAAACTGCAGTAGACCAGGCCTAACTTGTTCTAAAACTCTACTGTAGACAAGGCAAGCTGGTTGAATTGAAACCTAGGGCTCCTCTCTAGGGTTTGTCTACTCTAAACTCAAATTCATTGATTGCCTATTAACTCAAGTTAGTTCACAAGTTTGCACATGCTAGTCTAGACACATTGGTAAGCTATGAACTTGAGTTAAAAACTCAAGTGTAGACATACTCCCAAGTAAAGTACAACATGCCAAGGGGAAGGGTTGTTTCTGTACCCGTATATAAACATTTTCTTTGGTTTCAAAACATTAATCCACTGAATTTTGCCTCTGTCTTCCCTTCCCAGGGTCTCTTGGCCTACTGAATTCTGGGTACCTTACATTATTATCTCAGCAAGTTGGAAGTGGATGTAGATGTCAAAAGGGAATCGGAGTGCACTCACATCCACATCTTCTGTCATATTCATTGAGCTGAACTGCAGCTCAACAGAACATGCTGTTTTATGTTTCATACCTTTGTCTTAAAAGTAAAATAATTTTGTTACTATAAACAAGGACTCCTTGCTTCTTCGTGAACAATATGCTAGGCCTTATTCTCCACTGTTTCACATCTTGTGCAGTTATTTACACCTGAGCAAAATGAGCACTAAGTGAATGCAAGATGCTACCAAATCAAGTAGCATTTTACCCCCCGCCATCCCATTTTATTTCACTCGCACTTGGCACAGGAGTGAATATATACAAGGTGCCAGGCAGTGTAGAATCAGCTCTACTACCTACACAGCAGTGTTCAAATACTTTTCCTGCTTGCCTATATTATAAAGTGGTACCTCTTTGGGAAACCAAGCTACAACAGGATAATGTTGCAACATGGTTAAAATAATATTTAGTCTTCCAGTGTAGACAGAACTATTAGCAGTGTTCCTTGTGGTGTATTTGAAAACTGTGTTGGAATTGAAGATTCCTTTAATTGTAAGGGGTTTCCTGAACCTGGCTTACAGGCTAGGGGGCTTTGTAGGCAAGCATGGGATCAGAGTCAGCCTAGAACAGAGTGTGGTGAGTTATGCCTCTCTGCGTTGGGGAGCAGCTTGCTTTGTCTCTCTCTGTTTTTGGTTATTGTGTGTTATCGCTCCGGATTCTAAGTATAAAAGTAGTGTTACCTAACAACTTTCCAGCAAGAGTATTTGATGTTTTAGCTAACTTCTCTGTGAGTATGCTGTGAACACATTAATGAACCATGTTTATAGCTTAGAATTTAACAGAACTTTATCCTGGCTCAAGAACATAGTTAAAAGAAGACTACAGCAAGAGCAAACAATATTCTATATGTGATGGCAGACTATTGTGTTGTAACCAGCTCCACAATCACTGTGATTGCATATAGTATAGGTAGGGCAAGGCCTTTTTCAACTGATACATAGAAAAATTAATAATTGTCCTGAAAACTTGTAAACAATCTCAATAGGTTTCACGTGGTAAGATCAGACCAGGGCCGGCTCTGGCTTTTTTGCCGCCCCAGGCAAAAAAGCCTCCCGCCACCCCCCCGGCGGGGAGTGTGGCAGGGGAGAGCAGCGAGCCTGGCCGCGGCCCCGCTGTCCCCGGCTGGCCAGAGCGCCGGGGGAGGGTAGCGAGCCCGCTGCGACTCTGCTCTCCCCAGTGAGCACCACTCCCCACCAGGTGCCGCCCCAAGCACGTGCTTGGTAGGCTGGTGCCTAGAGCCGGCCCTGGATCAGACTTCTATTTAGTCATTACTTTTCATGTATTTTGAATGAAAGTCTTGATTGTTTTCCAGCTCTGGTGAAGTTGTTGGTATGATGTCTCATGAAGCCAAAACAAAGCAGCTCAAACTTTGAATCAATAAAAAGTGCTTAAAGCTAGAATTCAAAAATGGGGTTATTATTCATGTAATGCACCAAGTATTTCTGAAATACACAGAACCTCTCTGAAAGCTATCTGCTTAGCTTTCTGTGGAACTCTCTGCTCCTTGCTTTCTAGGACTTTGATTCTCTAAGTTACAAAGTACGTGCCTAACTTCAAGCATGTAAGTAGTCCAATTGAAGTATTTTGCTTCAATGGGGCTACTCATGTGCTTAAAATTCTACCATAGACAAGGCAAATCATACTTTAGCACATGCTAGCTGGCTGGGTTGAAGCTATCTAACAGATTTTAAGGAAACCACCTTTTAGCCTAGTCTAGATAAACACTCAGAGACTGTGAGATGCCACAGACTGATATGCCAATGCTACAGATATGTAGAGGACATTCAGTTGAATCTGGCTCTTTATTTCCTAATAAATACGTCTGTTAATACCAAGATATCCCAAGGTAGTGCAGAGTCTTAAAATCATAGAATCATAGAAATGTAGTACTAGAAGGGACCTCGAGAGGTCATCTAGTCCAGTCCCCTGAACTGAGGCAGAACAAAGTATTGTCTAAACCAGTGCTTCTCAAAGCTGGTCCGCCGCTTGTTCAGGGAAAGCCCCTGGCGGTCCGGGCCAGTTTGTTTACCTACCGCTTCCGCAGGTTCAGCCGATCGCGGCTCCCACTGGCCGCGGTTCGCCGCTCCAAGCCAATGGGAGCTGTGGGAAGCAGCGCAGGCTGAGGGATGTGCTGCCTGCAGCTTCCCGCAGCCCCCATTGGCCTGGAATGGCAAACCGTGGCCAGTGGGAGCCGCAATCGGCCAAACCTGCAGACATGGCAGGTAAACAAACCGGCCCAGACCACCAGGGGCTTTCCCTGAACAAGCGGCGGACTGGCTTTGGGAAGCATTGGTCTAAACCATCCCTGACAGGTATTTGTCTAACCTGTTCTTAAAAACCTACAATGATGGAGATTCCGCAACTTCCCTAGGTAAATTGATGGAGTGCTTAACTACCGTGACGGGTAGGAAGTTTTTCCTAATGTCTAACCTAAACCTCTCTTGACGCAATTTAAGCCCATTACTCCTTGTCCTGTCCTCGTAGGATTAGGAGAACAGTTTATCACCTTCCTCTTTATAACAACCTTTTATGTACTGGAACACTGTTATCAACATGTCCCCCCTCAGTCTTCTCTTCTCCAGACTAAACAAATCCAGTTTTTTCAATCTTTTCTCATAGGTTATGTTTTCTAGACCTTTAATCATTTTTGTTACTCTCCTCTGGACTTTCTCCAATTTTTCCACATCTTTCCTGAAGTGTGGTGCCCAGAACTGGACACAGTACTCCAGTTGAGGCTTTATCAGTGCTGAGTAGAGTGGAAGAATTATTTCTTATGTCTTGCTTACAACATTCCTGCTAACACATCTCAAAATGTTTGCTTTTTTTGCAACAGTATCACATTGTTGACTCATTTAGTTTGTGATCCACTATAACCTCCAGGTTCTTTTCTGCAGTATTCCTTCCTAGGCAGTCATATCCCATTTTGTATTTGTGCAGTTGATTATTCCTTCTTAAGTGTAGTTCTTTCCATTTGTCCTTATTGACTTTTATCCTATTTATTTCAGACCATTTCTCCAGTTTGTCAAGGTCATTTTGAATTCTAACTCTAACCTCCAAAGTGCTTGCAACCCCTCCCAGCTTGGTATCATATGCAAACTTTATAAGTGTACCCTCTCTGCCATAATTCAAATAATTTTTGAAGATATTGAATAGACCTGGACTCAGGACAGATCCCTTTAGGATCTCACTCAATTTGTCCTTCCAGCTTGAGTGTGAATCATGCCAGATTCCTTATTGCTCTTAGGCAAGCAGGTTGCAATAGGGAATACTACTACTACTTACGTAGCGCTTATCAAATATAGCTCCAAAAGCACCTTTAGAGGTAACTAAGCGTCTTTTTCTATCTGGGGAATCTGAGATACAGAGAATGCTTTCTTCCATTCTTAACTACACAGAAAACATTCAGATGAGGAGTTAGCCATTGTGATCAACACCTTCACTACTTCCGTCTTAGGGTATGTCTACACTGGCAAGTTTCTGCACCACAAGTTATACCTCTTTTATTAAAATGCTGGAATTAAACCGTTGTTGCGAGTCCACACTGTGCTCCTTGTGACGCTGGAGCGCATCCACATTAGCAGCTCTTGCAACAGCAAAGACAGCCGTGCATTGTGGTAGCTATCCCACAAGCAACTGGCCACAGGATGCTTTGGGAAGGGTTTGCAATGCCTCATGGGGCAGGCACAGCATCACATGATGCAGGTTTCCCAATCCCATTGTTCCATGGGCATCCTAATACATTGCCAGCTGCTTTTCAACTGAAGCGGGGCAGGGGGAGTGTGTGACGGAGTGTGTGTCTGTATGGACAGGGGGGGGAGAGAGAGACAGTCTGTTTTGGGGAACAACAAGGAGTCCAGTGGCACCTTAAAGACTAACAGATTTATTTGGGCATAAAGTTTCGTGGGTAAAAAACTTCTTCAAATGCATGGAGTGAAAATTACAGATGCAGGCATTATTATACTGACACATGAAGAGAAGGGGGTTACCTCACAAGTGGAGAACCAGTGTTGACAGGGCCAATTCAATCAGGGTGGATGTAGTCCACTCCCAATAATTGATGAAGAGGTGTCAATTCCAGGAGAGGCAGTTGCTTTTGTAGTGAGCCCGCCACTCCCAATCCTTATTCAAGCCCAAATTAATGGTGTTAAATTGCAAATGAATTTTTTAGTTCTGCAGTTTCTCTTTGAAGTCTGTTTCTGTAGTTTTTTTGTTCAAGTATGGCTACTTTTAAATCTGTTATAGAATGTCCAGGAAGATTGAAGTATTTTGCTACTGGCTTTTGTATGTTACCATTCCTGATGTCCGATTTGTGTCCATTTATTCTTTTACGTAGAGACTGTCCGGTTTGGCCAATGTACATGGCAGAGGGGCATTGCTGACATATGATGGCATATATAACATTAGTAGATGTGCAGGTGAATGAGTCCCTGATGGTGTGGCTGGTGTGGTTGGGTCTTCTGATGGTGTCGCTAGAGTAGATATGGGGACAGCGTAGGCAATGAGGTTTGTTACAGGGATTGGTTCCTGGGTTAGTGTTTCTGTGGTGAGTATTTGCTTCAGGTTGGGGGGCTGTCTGTAAGCGAGGACTGGCCTACCTCCCAAGGTCTGTGAGAGTGAGGGATCATTTTCCAGTATAGGTTGTAGATCATTGATGATGTGCTGGAGAGGTTTTAACTGGGGGCTGTATGTGATGGACAGTGGTGTTCTGTTATTTTCCTTGTTGGGCCTGTACTGTAGTACGTGACCTCTGGGTACCCGTCGTGCTCTGTCAAACTGTTTCCTCAATTCCCCAGGTATTGTAGTTTTAAGAATGCTTGATAAATATCTTGTAGGTGTTTGTCTCAATCTGAGGGATTGGAGCAAATTCGGTTGTATTTTAGGGCTTGGCTGTAGACAATGGATCATGCGATGTGTCCTGGATGGAAGGCATGTAGGTAAGTATAGCAGTCAGTAGGTTTCCGGTATAAGGTGGTGTTTATGTGACCATCACTTATTTGCACTGTAGTGTCCAGGAAGTGGATCTCTTGTGTGGACTGGTCCAGGTTGAGGTTGATGGTGGGGTGGAAATTGTTGAAATCCAGGTGGAATTCTTCAAGGGCCTTCTTCCCGTGGGTCCATATGATGAAGCTGTTAACAATGTAGCATAAGTAGAGGTGGGGCGCTAGGGGACGAGAGCTGAGGAAGCATTGTTCTAAGTCAGCCATAAAAATGTTGGCACACTGTGGGGCCATGCGGGTACCCATAGCAGTGCCACTGACTTGAAGGTATAAGTTGTCCCCAAATCTGAAATGGTTGTGGGTGACGACAAAGTCACAAAGCTCAGCCACCAGGTGTGCCGTGGCCTCATCAGAGATAGTGTTCTTGACAGCCTGTAGTCCATCCTCATGTGGAATATTGGTATAAAGAGCTTCTACATCCATGGTGGCTAGGATGGTGTTTTCAGGAAGATCACCAATGCATTGTAGTTTCCTCGGGAAGTCAGTGGTGTCTCGAAGATAGCTAGGAGTGCTGGTAGCGTAGGGTCTGAGGAGAGAGTCCAAATAGCCAGATAATCCCACTGTAAGAGTGCCAATGCCTGAGATGATGGGGCATCCAGGATTTCCAGGTTTATGGATCTTGGGTAGCAGATAGAATACTCCTGATCAGGGCTCTAGGGATGTGTCTGTGTAGATTTGTTCCCGTACTGTAGCAGGGAGTTTCTTGAGCAGATGGTGTAGTTTTAGTGGGATCAGAGGATAGTGGCCTGTAGAATGTGGTGTTGGAGAGTTGCCTGGCACCCTCCTGTTCATAATCTGACCTGTTCATTATGACTACAGCACCTCCTTTGTCAGCCCCTTTGATTATATGTCAGAGTTGGTTTTGAGGCTGTGGATGGTGTTGAGTTCTGTATGGTTGAGGTAATGGGGCAAGTGATGCTGTTTGTTCAATTTCAGCCTGTGCACGTCTGCGGAAGCACTCTATGTAGAAGTCCAATCTGTCATTTCGACCGTCATGAGGAGTCTACTCAGAATTCTTCTTGTAGTGTTGATAGGAGGGTTCCTGTGGGTCAGTGCACTGTTCAGTGGTGTGTTGAAAATATTCCTTGAGTCGGAGACCACAAAAGTAGGCTTCCAGATCACCGCAGAACTGTATCATGTTCGTGGGGGTGGTGGAGCAGAGAGTGTGTCAGCACGCAGTCTTGTAAGTTCAGACAGCAGCAGGCAGCAACCAGTCCTGAGGAAGGGGAAGGGGGAAACCTCAACATCAGCCCCCGCCAGGGCCGGCTCCAGGGTTTTGGCCGCCCCAAGCAGCCACAAAAAAAAAAAAAAAAGCCGCGATCGCGATCTGCGTCAGCAATTCGGTGGAAGGTCCTTCACTCCTAGCGGGAGTGAGGGACCGTCCGCTGAATTGCCACCGAATAGCTGGACCTGCCGCCCCTGTCCGGAGTGGCCGCCACAAGCACCAGCTTGCCTGGAGCTGGCCCTGGCCCCCGCCTCCCACCCTGGGCTCTCTGCACAGCAATATCTCTCTCTCTCTCTCTCTCTCTCTCTCTCTCTCTCTCTCTCTCTCTCTCACACACACACACACACACGCCTGCCTCTGTGTTCAATAGCACGAGCATTCCACATTAATGGTTTGCTTTGTGTCCTGGAGCAGATCAGCACAGTACACAAGGGCTATCAGAAATGGTGCTTTTAAAGGGGACGAGTGCATGTCTCCAGGGCAGCCGAGTTCAAAATAATGAGCAGAGCGGTCACTTGAGGCATTAGGGGACAGCTCCGGAGGCCAATTACAGCACAGAAAGCAATCAAGTGTCTACACTGGCAATAGAGTGCTGGAGCCTCTGCGCAAATAGCCTTACGACTCTCGTTGAGATGGTTTTTTTGCAGCACTGCAACTGAGGAGTTTCTTCGCACAAAGAGGCTTGGCAGTGTGTACACGGCTGCAGTTTGAACGCAAAAAGCTGCTTTACTGTGCAGAAACTTGCCAGTGTAGACAAACCCTTAGACTATTGCAACTTTCACTCTAGCAGGTGTTGAATGCAAGAGATTTAAGTAGGCTGAAGCTCGTGCAGCATGCAGTTGTATTGCAACTATAGTCTATTTTCTATATAGACTATATCTAGTTAGCTTTCATAGTCCCTTTTCATACTGTACGTTTCTCTTAAGGTATATTTCATTTTGCTAGACATTTTTAGTGTCTAGCAAAGCACAGCTGTGACAGTGTACCCCATAAGGCTTTATGGGGAGGGGGTGCTTATAAATGTATGTATGACATAACTGGAATATGTTTTTTGCTGCTTGTGCCATGTAACATATCTCCGTAAGGGTTATGATCTACTATATCTATTCATCCTATTTGTACATATATATCATTTTCTACTCGAGCTTAAGAATATGGGCTGTATGCCTGCCTGATTTCTAAGTAAGCTTTGTGAGGCATTTGGTCAGCTTCTTTAGGAAGGAATTCGCCAGGTTAAGTACCTGATCAGGAGACACTTAGGGAACAACACTTAGGGGGGAGGGATAGCTCAGTGGTTAGGGAACAATGCATCTTGGAATGCTCCAATCCACATGAGAAGTCTTCCTGGAGACATGCAAGATGCCATGTGGACAATGGCGTCGGCCTGCAAAGACTGAGTCATGCAGGGGCATGTGACTTGCCCAGGTGACTCCAAAACTCCATCTTGGAGCTGGGCTTTGCATAGGAGGGAGGAGGGGGGTCTCCACCCACAAGAGAGAGTCTACTTAAAC
This sequence comes from Malaclemys terrapin pileata, assembly GCF_027887155.1. Taxonomy (NCBI): domain Eukaryota; kingdom Metazoa; phylum Chordata; order Testudines; family Emydidae; genus Malaclemys; species Malaclemys terrapin. The sequence goes on along the minus strand of NC_071509.1, from coordinate 88,084,931 downwards.
CTGTGGGAGACCCCTCCATGTTGTCTTCAGCTGGCTAAAGAAGGAGCCTCTCCACCCCACCCCAGGATACTTGAAGGAGACTGAAACAAAGGACAGTAACTGCAGGGGGTGTGAGTGATTGCTGGACCCAGGCTAAAAGGAGATTAGCCTGTAAAAGGGAGCACTCTGGAACTGGTGAGGAAATTATCTGTATTCAGTTTGATTAGGCATAGGGTAAAACAGATTTATCTGGGTTTAGACCCCACTGGGAGTTGGGCATCTGAGTGTTAAAGACAAGCACACTACTGTGAGCTGTTTTCAGGTAAACTTGCAGCTTTGGGACAGGAGATTCAGACCCTGGATCTGTGTCTGGAGCCAGACGGGAGTGTCTGGCTCAGCAAGACAGGGTGCTGGAGTCCTGAGCTGGCAGGGAAAACAGAAGCAGGGGTAGTCTTTGCACATCGGGTGGCAGCTCCCAAGGGGGTTTCTGTGATCCAACCCGTCACAGTGGCGTAGTCGGCAGGATCTGTGCACAGCTGATTGCTTTGAGATACTGGTAGTGATTTTAAGTGAGTTTTAAGTGTGGTGGCTGGAGAACAGACAAAGTGGTTACTGGTTTGTTATTTTCTGTTTGCTTATTTCGGGCAAAGGAAGTAGGGACAGAAAAGGAAGCTCTCTGTTAACTAAGAATCCCCTGAGCTGAGTGCATCTCAGTTCCAGTGAACTGCAGAGGGGTTGTAGCCCAGCACAAGAAAGCAGGACAATGAGTACCAGTGACGCTGCTATTAAACTAAAGCTGGCCAGGTTGGAAGCAAAAGAGAGAGAAAGTGAACATAAGAGACGGCTGGAACTAAGACAATTAGAAATTAGTGCCATGGAGGCAGAACATGCAAGGGAAGAGGCTGCCCACAAGAGAGCTATGGAGGTCGAGGCAGCGAGGGAGCGAGCGGAGGCAGCGAAGGAGCGAGCGGAGGCAGTGAGGGCGGCAGCGAGAGTGGAGGCAGAGGCAGCTGCCCACGAGAGGGCTATGGAGGCCCAGAGGGAGGCCCGGAAACATGAACTGGCTGTTATGGAGTCGAAGAGACGAAACCCTCTCCCTGCTGGCTCCACTTCCCCAAAAATCCACAAATGGGAGCGACTATGTCCACAGTATGACGAGTCCAGCGATATCGCCGAATATTTCATCACCTTTGAGAGACTTTGCACCCTCCATGCCATCCCTGAAGATCAGAAGATGACCACATTGATAGCAAAATTGACTGGCAGAGCTCTGGACATATTCAATAAGATGCCTATTGATGATGCTTCAAACTATGGTAAATTTAAGGAACTGGTTTTGAAACAGTTTCAGGTTACACCTGAAACCTACAGGGTTAAATTCAGGAGCCTTAAGAGGGGAGCTGGATTAAGTAATGTGGCTTATGCCAATGAAATGAGAGATTTGGTAGATAAATGGGTGCGGGGGAGAGGCATTACCAGCTTTGAAGGGATGTGTGATCTAGTTACTCAGGAACATTTCCTGAATATGTGCAGTGATGAGGTAAAACAGTATTTGTGGGACAAAAAGGTAAATGCAGTGGGTGAATTAGCTGAGTATGCTGACTCTTATGAACAAGCCCAAGCTGCAATCAAACACAGACCACTGGCAGAAGGGTATAAGGTTGGGGGAAAGCAGAATCACCGTTTTACCCCTGGGTCTGGGAAAAAAGAGGCTGGGCGGTCACCTCCCCATTCCCCTGGTACTCGTCCCAAATTTCCTGTGCAAGCAGAGGAGCCCAAGAGGTGCTATCATTGTAAGTCCACTGAGCACCTGAGGAATAAGTGTCCCTTACTGAGTGAAGCTGCGGCTTCTCAGAGCCAGGCTGTGGCCTCTTTCCACACAGGATTTGTAAAGCTTGCTTCCACACAACCAAGCAATGAGCATATGCATGCTGTTAAATTGAATGGTCAAATGCTTCTGGGATTAAGGGACACGGGTGCTGAGATTTCTGTGGTCAGGAGGGACCTAATCCAGGAGAAGGATCTGTTGCCAGGTAAAATGGCAGAATTAGAGCTGGTCGGGGGTTACAAAGTCCTTGCACCTTTAGCTAAAGTACACATGCAAACTCGGGATTTGCAGGCTGAGCTGACTGTTGCAACGGTGGCACACAATTTTGCACCGTTTCTACTGGGGAATGATTTCTTTAGTGTGGCAGAATCTGTCCCAGGGTTGGTTAGCAGTGAGAAGGAATCTTGTGCTAAAAGCCCCAGAGGGGGGGGCGAAGTCACACGGACTGCTGGGGGAATAGGAGGGTGTCTCTTAGATTCCTCTGCAGCAGTAAAGGATGCAGCTTCGGGGGCAGGGCTGGTTGTAGCCGGTTCCTGTAGCTCTGGGGCTCAAGGGAAGTTCCAGAGGGAGGAGCTGGATGAAGCCAGCTCCTGTCCCCTAATCATCTCCCCGGGGGAGGGGGATGTACCACCTTGTAGCAAGGAGGCCACCACAGCTGCTGACTGCCAGGAAGTTGCAGGTCAGCAGGGGGCCGGGCCTGCCCTGGGGTGCACAGAGGTGTGTGTCCCAAAGGTGGAAGTTGGGGTCCTGGGGACCACTGTGGTGGGAACAGGCCCCAAGGACTCTATAGCTGAGTGCCAGCCCAACCCAAGTGGAAGGGGAGGGATTTTGCGGGCCAGTGAGAGGTCTGTTGTAGCTGGTAGCTGTGAGTCCACAGCTGGGGCAGGATCACCTTCCCTTTCGGGGGACACAAGAGTGTCGGACCCAGTGGGGAGCCCAAAGAGGGAAGCCCAAATGGAAGGTCAGGGGGGGCCAGAGAGTCCACCCACCTTTTGTGGGGAGGGGCTTTCCCAGGAGGAGGGTGAAAAGTCTGCATTCGAAATGCCAGCCCCCTCTCCTGTGGATCAGGTTTTAAGGGAAACCTGGGGGTCAGGTCTCCAGGATGAGGGGGTCTATCCAGCTGACCCATTGGAAACAGAAAGTGGGGTGTCCAAAGGGGTCCAGAGCACCCCAGGGAAAGCTGCTGTTCTTGCTACACTTGCAAGAGATACAACAGACTCTCTCCAAGACAGGGGGGGGGGGGAAATCTCTTCATGGGAGGGACTTCACAAGGGTGGGGGGCCCAGCCCAGAGAAACTCCAGAGGGAGGGGCCGAGGACAAGTATGGTTGTAGTACACCCTTTCCTGGCCAAAGACCCAAGCACATGCCTGAACTAGAAGTCTTCCGCAAATAGGCAGAGGAATCTGCTTCAGAGGGTCTACCAGAGGGCACAGAGAACTGGGAAAATGCAATGGATGCTAAACAAGTCAAATTGAGTGAACGAAGCCTGTCCACTGTAGATTTGCTGTTAACCTTGTGTCTTTTGCTAATTCACCTATGGGATAAAACAAAAGAATTCACACTAGTGGTAAACCCTTTAAAGATGTGGAACATATTTGATTTGTGGAACAAGCTGTTGTACATGCTGGGGATGGTGACAGGACAGCCCCACCAGCATGTTACTTTACAGCCCATACCTGTAAAAAGCAGCAAAAGCATAACAGGCCTATGCTGCTGTGTAGAAGGGGAAACTGAGGCACACCGCCTCATGGCATTGGTGGCTAAATGCCAAGATACCTCCACGTTAATGAGTATTGCTGCCTGCATGCTGTTAGCAATACTACATCCCTACCTGTTTGCAAGCATCTGGGGACCAGGGACCCCAAAACGGGCTAGAACCCCCAGGAGTGACATCATATGGTTTCAAGGTACTTACAAACAGAAATTTTACAGGTACTGCCTCCGCCATGGACAGTGTCCAAGTCTCTGGCAGTAAGTTCAGGGGGAGGGTGTGACAGTGTACCCCATAAGGCTTTATGGGGAGGGGGTGCTTATAAATGTATGTATGACATAACTGAAATATGTTTTGTGCTGCTTGTGCCATGTAACATATCTCCGTAAGGGTTATGATCTACTATATCTATTCATCCTATTTGTACATATATATCATTTTCTACTTGAGCTTAAGAATATGGGCTGTATGCTTGCCTGATTTCTAAGTAAGCTTTGTGAGGCATTTGGTCAGCTTCTTTAGGAAGGAATTCGCCAGGTTAAGTGCCTGATCAGGAGACACTTAGGGAACAATGCATCTTGGAATGCTCCAATCCACATGAGAAGTCTTCCTGGAGACATGCAAGATGCCATGTGGACAATGGCGTCGGCCTGCAAAGACTGAGTCATGCAGGGGCATGTGACTTGCCCAGGTGACTCCAAAACTCCATCTTGGAGCTGGGCTTTGCATAGGAGGGAGGAGGGGGGTCTCCACCCACAAGAGAGAGTCTACTTAAACCTGTGGGAGACCCCTCCATGTTGTCTTCAGCTGGCTAAAGAAGGAGCCTCTCCACCCCACCCCAGGATACTTGAAGGAGACTGAAACAAAGGACAGTAACTGCAGGGGGTGTGAGTGATTGCTGGACCCAGGCTAAAAGGAGATTAGCCTGTAAAAGGGAGCACTCTGGAACTGGTGAGGAAATTATCTGTATTCAGTTTGATTAGGCATAGATTTGCGCATTTTATTTTATTTTGCTTGGTGACTTACTTTGTTCTGTCTGTTACTACTTTGAACCACTTAAATCCTACTGTCTGTATTTAATAAAATCACTTTCTATTTAGTAATTCACTCAGAGTATGTATTAATACCTGGGGGAGCAAACAACTGTGCATATCTCTCTATCAGTGTTATAGAGGGCGAACAATTTATGAGTTTGCCCTGCATAAACTTTATGCAGGGTAAAACGGATTTATCTGGGTTTAGACCCCACTGGGAGTTGGGCATCTGAGTGTTAAAGACAAGCACACTACTGTGAGCTGTTTTCAGGTAAACTTGCAGCTTTGGGACAGGAGATTCAGACCCTGGATCTGTGTCTGGAACCAGACGGGAGTGTCTGGCTCAGCAAGACAGGGTGCTGGAGTCCTGAGCTGGCAGGGAAAACAGAAGCAGGGGTAGTCTTTGCACATCGGGTGGCAGCTCCCAAGGGGGTTTCTGTGATCCAACCCGTCACAGTGGCTGAAGCTCGTGCAGCATGCAGTTGTATTGCAACTATAGTCTATTTTCTATATAGACTATATCTAGTTAGCTTTCATAGTCCCTTTTCATACTGTACGTTTCTCTTAAGGTATATTTCATTTTGCTAGACATTTTTAGTGTCTAGCAAAGCACAGCGATCACTCTATATCTCACCTATCAGTCCTAATTCTCAAAGGAAACCTGTACAATACTTTGAAAAGATGAGCCTGAGAGCTTAAATTCATTACTTTGCTAGACACTAAAAATCATGTACTGAATAGAGACACTGGTTTATGGCTTATTACAATAATCTATAACCCACTAACCACCCCCTCCCAGCTGTCTTTCCCCCCTCCCTCTGACTGGAGGGTTGTTAATGGACCACTTCACCTTGGAAGGTCCATTGAAATATGTGGTAACTATTTATGCCAAACAATCTGTTCTGACTTATATGTAGCTCTGACACTCTGTGTACAGTCAGGTATCCACTATAAATTTATATTGGTGTAACTACGTCACTCAGGGTCAGGGATGTGAAAAATCCACACCTCTGATCTAACGCTTGGTGTAGACAGCACTCTCTGATTGGAGGGCTCCTCCTGTCCACATAGCTACTGCCTCTCGCAGAGGAAAATGAACCTCACCGACAGGAGAAGCTCTCCTGTCAGTATAGTAGCATCTTCACTGAAGCTCTCCAGCAGCACAGCTGCACTGGTGAAGCTGCGCTGCTGCAGCATTTTAAGTATAGACCTGCCCTACTTTTCCCAGGCCTGCAGAAGAGCTCTGTGTTAGCTCAAAAGCTTCTCTCTCGCTCACCAACAGAAGTTTGTCCACCATGTCTCTTTAGATTTACCATATTTAATCTCATTTCATGTGTTTCACCTCCTTGTCACATCACAGTCATGTGTAAATGCCTCTGGCAAACTTTTCCCCTGATTTCAGTTACATTTTCCTGTAGAACATTAATAAAGAGTCCCACTTTCCATGAGAACATTGTTAAAAGGTACAGTTATTCATGATAATTATGAGATGGCTTGAGTGTTTGCTTTAACTAGGATTAACTAAGAAACATTTTAAAAACCACAGGGTATGCTAGTTGCAATGTTAACAGTGTGTAATTAAAGGGTATAGGATTAACACAGTAAATATGTAAAACCTGCATAGATCAGTAGGGGAAATGGGAATATTTGAATCTAAATACAGGAGAATTATGAATATAATTCTTGTGAGTGTTGATGGCATTAACTGCGAAAATCCCTGTGAATCAAAATGCTCATATATGCCTCGGGGGTATATTTTCTATGTGTGACGTTTATCAGCAGGGCTGCCACTAGCATTCATGGAAACTGTGTGACCGAATTCCCATGCATCCTACTGAAAATTATTTTCTTAGGGCCAAATCATGCTTCTCTTATTCATACAAGTCATTGGTCTCATTGACATCAAATATGATAGTAAGACAAGCACAATTTGGCCCTTATTGCCTTCTTTTTAAAAAATAGAGCCAGATTGTAAACCCATTACTCTCATTGGTTACTCGCAGGAGTAGTCCCATTGATTTAAAGGTTCACAGACTGACTCACAGCAACTTGCTTGTGACAGTTACCTGACATGAACTTCAACTTTGTGCATGGAACAAGATAATGCCCCCAACAGACTGAGATGCAGCTGAAGCAATATTAGGCTTTATTTACTCCTGGGGGCATTCTGCTCCAAAAAATTAAAAATTCTGTGCACAATATTTTAAAATTCTGCAACATTTTGCAAATTTTATTTGTCAAAATAACACTACATAATTACCCAAGTTTCAATTATTTTGGCAATTTATTTCAAAATACCTATCAGCAAGTATATCTGTAACAATACAGACACACAAAAATTCCCCCAGGAGTAAAGTGTTAAAGAAACCCCTATGACAACCCAGTTCTTGTTTCTCTGCCTCCTTCCCTTCCCCAGAGCCCTGGGGGTGGGGGGGAGAGAGCAGACACCCCAACCCCTCTCCCCCAGACCTCCAGCCAATATACCCAAACCCCTCCTCTCCAGAGCCCAGAACAGAAAGTATTTTAATTTGTTGCTTTTCCGTTTCACTGAGTGTCCCATTTTTCTGTCATTATGAGAAAAGGTAAGTAGGTCTTTTCAATTTACCTTCTCTATGTCATTCAGTATGTTGTATACCTCTATCATGCATTCATTCCCTCTTTAAACTAAACTGTCCTAGACCTTGTCTACAATATGGGTGGTATAGCAGCACCGCTATGGTACTGCAGCTATGCTGCTGAAGTGCCATAGTGTAGACACTTCCTACAGTGATGGAAGGGTCTTTTCTGTCATTGTAGATAAACCCTGGTCTACACTATGAGTTTAGGTCGAATTTAGCAGCGTTACATTGATTTAACCCTGCACCCGTCCACACGACGAAGCCGGTTTTTTCGACTTAAAGGGCTCTTAAAATCGATTTCTGTACTCCTCCCCAGACGAGGGGATTAGCGCTGAAATTGACCTTGCTGGGTCGAATTTGGGGTAGTGTGGTCTCAATTCGACAGTATTGGCCTCCGGGAGCTATCCCATTGTGACTGCTTTGGACAGCACTCTCAGCTCTGATGCACTGGCCAGGTAGACAGGAAAAGGCCCGCAAACTTTTGAATCTCATTTCCTGTTTGGCCAGCGTGGCAATCTGCAGGTGAGTGCAGATCTCATCAGCAAAGGTGACCATGATGGAGTCCCAGAATCGCAAAAGAGCCCCAGCATGGACCGAACAGGAGGTACGGGATCTGTTTGCTGTATGGGGCGACGAATCTGTGCTATCAGAACTCCATTCTAAAAGATGAAATGCCCAAACATTTGAAAAAATCTCCAAGGGCATGAAGGACAGAGGCTATAACAGTGCCGCATGAAACTTAAGGAGCTGAGGCAAGCCTCCCAAAAAACCAGAGAGGCAAACGGCCACTCCGGGTCAGAGCCCCAGACAGGCCGCTTCGATGATGAGCTGCATGCCATTCTAGGAGGTGCCCCTACAACTACCCCATCCCTGTGCTTTGACTCCGTCAATGGAGTAGCACGCAACAGGGATGCGGGTTTTGGGGACGAGGAAGATAGCTCACAGCAAGCAAGCAGAGAAACCATTTTCCCCGACAGCCAGAAACTGTTTCTCACCCTGGGCCTGGAGTCAGTACCCCCCAAACCCACCCAAGGCTGCCTCCCGGACCCGCCAAGCGGAGAAGGGACCGCTAGTGAGTGTACCTTTGTAAATATTATACATGATTTAAAAGCAAGCGTGTTTAATGATTAATTTGTCCTGGCATTCGCAGCCAGTACAGCTACTGGAAAAGTCTATTAACGTGTCTGGGGATGGAGTGGAAATCCTCCAGGGACATCTCCATAAAGCTCTCCTGGAGGTACTCCCAAAGCCTTTGCAAAAGGTTTCTGGGGAGGGCACCCTTATTCCGTCCTCCATGGTAGGACACTTTACCACACCAGGCCAATAGCATGTAATCTGGAATCATTGCATAACACAGCGTATGGTCCCAGTGTTTGCTGGCATTCAAACAACATCCGTTCTTTATCTTTCTGTGTTATCCTCAGGAGAGTGATATCATTCATGATCACCTGGTTAAAATAGGGTGATTTTATTAAGGGGACATTCAGAGGTGCCCATTCCTGCTGGGCTGTTTGCCTGTGGCTGAACAGAAATGTTCCCCGCTGTTAGCCATGCGATGGGGGGAGGGGTGAAGCGATCATCCCAGAGAATTGGGTGGGGGGTGGGGTTAGTTGGGTTTGTGCTGCACGTTAACCCGAAAACCGCAGCCCCTCCTTTTAAATTGCCAACCCATTTTAAATAAAGAGTCTACCCATTGTTCTTTAAATGTGTCTTTTTAACTACCACTCTCCCTTTTTTTTCCCTCCACCAGCTGCAAATGTTTCAACGCTCACACTCTCTTCTCCTTCCCAGAGGCTAGCGAAGATTAGAAGGTGAAAAAAATGCACTCGTGATGAAATGTTATCTGAGCTTATGCAGTCCTCCCACACTGAAAGAGCCCAGCAGAATGCGTGGAGGCAGACAACATCAGAATCCAGGAAAGCACAATATGAACGTGAGGACAGGTGGAGGGCTGAAGATGATAGGTGGCGTCAACTTGGTGACAGAAAGCAAGAGGCAATGCTGAGGCTACTGGAGGAACAAACTGATATGCTCCAGCGTATGGTTAAGGTTCAGGAAAGGCAGCATGAGAACACACCGCCGCTACAGCCCCTGTGTAACCAACCACCCTCCTCCCCAAGTTCCATAGCCTCCTCACCCAGATGCCCAAGAACACGGTAGGGGGGCCTCCGGGCACCCAACCACTTTATCCCAGAGGACTGCCCAAGCAACAGAAATCTGGCATTCAATAAGTTTTAAAGTGCAGTGTGTCCTTGTCCTTCCCTCCTCCCTCACCCCTCCCGGGCTACCTTGGCAGTTATCCCCCTAGTTGTGTGATGAATTAATAAAGAATGTATGAATGTGAAGCAACAATGACTTTATTGCCTCTGCAAGTGGTGATCGAAGTGGGGAGGGGAAGATGGTTAGCTTACAGAGAAGTAGAGTGAACCAAGAGGTGGGGGAGGTTCATCAAGGAGAACAAACAGAACTTTCACACCGTAGCCTGGCCAGTCATGAAACTGGCTTTCAAAGCTTCTCTGATGCACACCGCACTCTCCTGTACTCTGCTAACCGCCCTGGTGTCTGGCTGAGCATAATCAGCGGCCAGGCGATTTGCCTCAACCTCCCACCCCGCCATAAACGTCTCCCTCTTACTCTCACAGATATTGTGGAGCGCACAGCAAGCAGTAATAACAATGGGAATATTGGTTTCGCTGAGGTCTATCCGAGTCAGTAAACTGCGCCAGCGTGCTTTTAAACATCCAAATGCACATTCTACCACCATTCTGCACTTGCTCAGGCTATAGTTGAACAGGTCCTGACTACTGTCCAGGCTGCCTGTGTACGGCTTCATGAGCCATGGCATTAAGGGATAGGCTGGGGCCCCAAGGATAACTATAGGCATTTCACATCCCCAACAGTTATTTTCTGGTCTGGGAAGAAAGTCCCTTGCTGCAGCTTTTGAAACAGACCAGAGTTCCTGAAGATGCGAGCGTCATGTATCTTTCCCGGCCATTCCACGTTGATGTTGGTGAAACGTCCCTTATGATCCACCAGTGCTTGCAGCACCATTGAAAAGTACCCCTTTCGGTTCATGTACTCGCTGCCGTGGTGCTCCGGTGCCAAGATAGGGATATGGGTTCCGTCTATCACCCCACCACAGTTAGGGAATCCCATTGCAGCAAAGCCATCCACTATGACCTGCACATTTCCCAGAGTCATTACACTGGATATCAGCAGCTCTATGATTGCGTTGGCTACTTGGATCACAGCAGCCCCCACAGTAGATTTGCCCACTCCAGATTGATGCTCGACTGACTGGTAGCTGTCTGGCATTGCAGGCTTCCACAGGGCTATCACCACTTGCTTCTCAACTGTGAGGGCTGCTCTCATCCTGGTATTCTTGTGCTTCAGGGCAGGGAAAAGCAAGTCACAAAGTTCCATGAAAGTACCCTTACGCATGCGAAAGTTTTGCTGCCACCGGGAATCGTCCCAGACATGCAACACTATGCAGTCCCACCAGTCTGTGCTTGTTTCCCAGGCCCAGAATCGGCGTTCCACGGCATGAACCTGCTCCATTAACACCATGATGTCCACATTGCTGGGGCCCATAATTTGGGAGAAGTCTGTGTCCATGTCCTCATCACTCTCGTCACAGCGCCGTCACCTCCTCGCCTGGTTTTGCTTTTGCAGATTCTGGTTCTGCATATACTGCAGGATAATGCGCATGGTGTTTACAGTGCTCATAATTGTGGCAGTGATCTGGGCGGGCTCCATGCTTGCCGTACTATGGCGTCTGCACTGAAAAAAGGCGCGAAACGATTGTCTGCCGTTGCTCTGATGGAGGGAGGGGCAACTTGGCTTACAGGGAATTAAAATCAACAAAGGGGGTGGGTTTGCATTAAGGAGAAACACACACAACTGTCACACAGAATGGCCCCCTCAAGAATTGAATTCAAAACCCTGGATTTAGCAGGCTAATGCTCAAACCACTGAGCTAGCCCTCGCCCCGCTATTCTGGGAGGGAGGGGCGAGCAAATGAATACAAATGAATACAAAACAAATCTGATCTCTTTCTTGTTTTGATCCACTCCATCTCTCTTTTATACATCTTAGGCTGGCAGCAGATGGTGCAGTACGACTGCTAGCCATACTCGTCTCCTGGCTGCTTGCCAGAAGACGGTGCAGTACAACTGCTAGCCATCCTCGTCTCCTGACTGCTTGCCAGAAGACGGTGCAGTACAACTGCTTGCCATCCTCGTCTCCTGGCTGCTCGCCAGAAGATGGTGCAGTACGACTGCAGGCAGGACTGAATCTCCATGAGATGAAACTTAAAAAGAGAATGACCGAGGTCGGCTAAAAGAGCACCCAGGAGACAACGACGACAACTACCAGTCGTAATGCACCGTCTGCTTCCAAAAGGCAATGAGCTGCTGCTGTGTAGCAATGCAGTGCCAAGTCTGCCAGCACCCAGGAGACGTACGGTGACGGTGAGCTGAGCTGGCTCCATGCTTGCCGTGGTATGGCGTCTGCACAGGTAACCCAGGAAATAAGGTTCGAAACGATTGTCTGCCATTGCTTTCACAGAGGGAGGGGGGGCCTGACAACATGTACCCAGAACCACCTGCGACAATGTTTTTGACCCGTCAGGCATTGGCAGCTCAACCCAGAATTCCAATGGGCGGTGGAGACTGCAGGAACTGTGGGATAGTACCACAGTGCAACACTCCGGAAGTCGACGCTAGCCTCGGTACTGTGGACGCACTCCGCCAAGTTAATGGTTTTAATGGTCTTGGAATGGGGACACACACAATCGACTGTATAAAATCCATTTCTAAAAAATCAACTTCTATAAATTCAACCTAATTTCGTAGTGTAGACATACCCCTAAGGAACCTCTCCAAGAGGTGGTAGCTGGGTCAATGAAGTTAGCTGTGTCTACACTAGGGGTTAGGTCATGAATTTTTCACACCCCAGAGCGAGATAGCTAGGTCAATCTACATTTTAAGTATAGACCAGGCCCCAGTCTTTTCAGTCTCTCATACAGAAGTCTCTCCATACCCCTTTCTGAATTCCTCCTATTCCTGCTAGGGCTTTTCTGACATAGGGTGACCAGAAGAACTGAACATAGGATTCCAGTGATTTATATAATGACATGCCACTATAAGCTTAATAATTAAACATAGTAAGAAGGACTGAACCGGAATGTATTTTTATTTGATAGTTTGTATCTAAACTGGATTTGACCAGTCTTCACAAAATAGTGTGAAATTTTACTTGCACCTATTTGTTAAATACTTAACCCACACCTGCATCAGAACAAAGACAGAAGGCTGAACTTTTTGCATAGAAGGTGACTTTTCACACATAAGTGTAACAGTAATCCTTGTGGCTTTTGCAGGTAAATACAAAGCTCCAGCACTATAAAGGTGCCTTACATTAGGTGCCTTTCAGAAAGCGGAAACTATAAATTTACAAACAATGAACAACGGCTAATCAACTTACAAGGAGTGCAAAGGAAATCTGCAATGAGTTTATTTCAAAGGTATCAAAGGAAGAAAGAAACTTGGGCTGTGAATAGTACTGTTTTGCTAATCTGATCAACATTTTAGTGGCAGTAAATCACAGAATAATTTCTTCTGACTTTTCCTTTCATTGCCATACAAATCTCTCTAGAACCGGTGAGGAAAAATATTGTTAAAAATATAACTCTTGATTTGTATAAATTCAGATTGAAACTGAATCCTTAATCCTATTTTCCTCTGTGGAATATGAGTAACTCACACTGAAGTCAATAAGACTTCGTCCACACAGAGATTTTTTGGACCCATAATTCCAAATGAGTACAGCTATACTCGTGGTAGTACCTATGGAAGCTGTAATGTAGACAAGCTCAGATGGAGTTAAATTTGTTAGTCTCTAAGGTGCCACAAGTACTCCTGTTCTTTTTAAGTTTCTTTGCAACTGTTGCCTAAACACAGCCAGAGAATGAGTGGGGGAAATGGTGCATTTTCTAAACTAGGGAAATATCTCCAAAAAAATTGAATCCGTTTTTAAAAGCAATTGGACCTGTAGTGTGGGTCCAGGCCTCTGGAGTCTGCTCAACACTGCATCTCCAGTTAGCTTTAAAATCCTTTCAGTCAAACAGGTTCATCAATGCTTAGAATCCATGGGGAAATTTTTCCCAGCGTAGAGCAGTTTTTAGTGTTACTCATACCTTTGAAATGGGCAGATAGGGTCCTTGGAGTTTAGCTGATCTACTGAGCACTCTGTCAATGATGCATCACTATGGCTAGCTGTTTTTTGGCTCACTGAACAGTATGGCGTAGTTGCTGGCATTTACAATGTTTTTAAGGCACAATTCTCCCAACCCTCCCACCACCCCCAACAAAAAACTGGGGTCCGAGCTCCTATTGGCCAGAGGGTTGTGTGCATACTCAACTGACTTTTACACGATTTTTAATATAAATCACAATTGTCAGTAATTATGGTGCCCCCCCACACACATGATCCTCTGTCCCCCAGCACCCCACTCCCTTGACAGATGCACCATACTTGCAGCTGCTGTCTTGGATACAGGAGGCCTATTCACCTGCTGCACTCTCCCCCCTCCAATTGACTTCAGTGGGCTTTAAGTCAGGCCCCAGATGATGCCTTCAGTGCAGCCTCCATTTGTAGTTTTAAAATATTTATTTGACACCGGCAGTACCATTGCTACTGCTCTGGTTAATGTCAGTCAGTCACCAGCAGAGCAACTGTTCAGCTTGAGCTCCATGTTGCTGTACCTCTCTGGTCCTAAGGCAGGCAGCTATACACACCCGGTTGCCATGTTAACAGTAAAATGGCTTCACCAAGAATGACCGACAGAGCCACAACAGAAATGATCCATAATGACATACCGATGTCAAATAAATAATAAGAAATGGCCAGGAAGGGAAAATTGCCAACAGCATAAAATAGCTGGGCTGAGATAAGCTATGAGCCCTGCAAGAGCCCTCGTGGTTGGTAAGAAGGCTTGTGGTGAAATCCTGGTCTCTATTGAAGTCATTGGCTAAACTCCCATAGACTTCAGTGGGGCCAGGATTTCACCTGTGGACTGGATTTCACAGCCTCCATTTTTTTAAAAAGTGTCTATTAATTTTAGATGCCTCAGTCTTTGGCTGCCCAACCTCAGAGATTCAGATGCCACCACAATTAGAGGAACACCATTTTGGAGATGCAGCCAGGAGAGCAAAGATTGTGGCAGCAAAGGGAGCCAGGTGGGCAGGAGGACCCTGAGGACTGGATAACCAGACAACATATATTTAACAGCTGCAGTAGTACCAGTTTAGGAAAGAAACTACAGCTGCCTATCAGCTGTGCCGAGCTGAAGAGTGGCATAACAGCCAACAGGGAGCTGCTAGGAGAGACGTGTCTGGAGTGGAGGAATGTAGAGTTACAGGGTACAGACATCTGTCTGGAAAAGAGGGGTTGCAGCACAAGTGTGATGTGTGAGCTGTTCTTGTCATATCCCTTTAGACGTGGTTCCAAAATGCAAGGCCTGTACAGAAAGCCATTACAAAAGTATTGCCACATTGCCAGAGATAAGATGCAGCTATGGTAAATCCACCACAGTTCTTCCGCCAGTAGAGAATTCCAAGGATGAAAGTGTAGAGGGAAAAAAAGTCACTTCCTTCCAATGTAACAAAAAAGTCAGGGTCCTAGTCTGGAGCGCAGTTTAACAACGGTTTGGCCTTATCTGCACTGAGCAGACAAATCATGTGAGAAACAGGTTGAAGATCCTTCCCTATACTTAGGGCCCTGTCAAATTCATGGTCCTTTTTGGTCAATTTCAAGGTCATAAGATTTTAAAAATCGTAATTTTCATGATTTCAGCTATTTAAATCTGAAATTTCATAGTGTTGTAATTGTAGGGACCCAAAAAGGAGTTGGGGGGGTGGGTCCCAAGGCTGTTGTAGGGGGGTTTGTTGGGCAGCTGGAGAGCGGCTGTTGGTGGCCAAGAGCCCAGCTCTGAAGTCAGAGCCGCCACCAGCAGCAGCGCAGAAGTAAGGATGGCATGGTATGGTATTGCCACCATTACTTCTGCACTGTTGCCTGCAGAGCTGGGCCCTCAGTCAGCAGCCGCCACTCTCTGGCTGCCAAGCTCTGAGGGCCGCAGTGCAGAAGTAAGGGTGGCATGGTATGGCATTGCCATCCTTACTTCTGCGCTGCTGCTGGCGGGGTGCTGCCTTCAGAGCTGGGCACCCAGCTAAGAGCCGTTGCTCTCCGGCAGCCCAGCTCTGAAGGCAGCTCAGAAGTACAGGTGGCAATACTGTGACCACCCTAAAATAACTTTGTGATTCCCCTGCAACTTCCTTTTGGGGTCAGGACCCTCAGTTTGAGAAATACTGGTCTCCCCCGTGAAATCTGTATAGTATAGGGTAAAAGCACACAAAAGACCAGATTTCATAGGAGGAGACCAGAGCTAGCCCTCGCCGCCAGCCCGCTCTGCCTGAGCCCCTGCTGGGAAGGAGGGACGGCAAGCCCGGCACTTGCTCCCAACCCAGGAGGAGACGAGCTGGAAGCTCCCTGCCCAAGCCACAGGGACAGACTCCGTTCCCCGTGGGGAGCCAGCTCCTAGGTCGCACCGGACTCAGCGGGAACCAGCAGGAGCTGGACGCCCTGGCGCTGTGGGGGAGGAGGAGGTCGCTCATCAGAGGCACCTGAACAGCCAGGTATGTGCGGACCTAATGAGCCAATGAGCGAGGTGTCTGGGAGGAGGGGGTCAGGGACCGACCGTCCGCTCCCCGCTCACATCACGTCCGAGACTCCAGCCCGCCTGGAGCTTCCCGCGCACCTCTCCTCTCCCCCTCCCGCGGCGGCCGCCCGGCGCGGTGCCATGGCTTCCTCCGAGTTCGCTCAGCAGCTGGTGAGTCCCACCCGAGGGCGCGTGAAACTTTCTCGCCTCTTCTCCCCCACTCCGACCGCACCCTAAAAACTTCCTCAGCCGGGCCAGGCCGTGTCCAGCCCCCTTCCCCCGGACTGAGCCCCTCCGAGGGGGGGCGCAGCATGGCCGTAGCGTGGGCCAGAGGAGCCGGGGGGGGGATGCAGCATGGCCGGAGGAGCCAGTGGGAGGGGGGGGCGCGGAGCGGCCGGAGGAGGAGCCGGGGGGGGGGGGGCATGGCCAGAGAAGGAGCCAAGTGGGGGGGCGCCTTTTTTATGTTTGCTCCCCCTGCACTTAGAACCTGGCTACACTACTGAGTCCCCACAGTAGATTTGCCCACTCCAAATTGATTCCTGACTGACCTGTAGCAGTCAGGCATTGCAAGCTTCCACAGGGCTATCGCCACTTGCTTCTCAACTGTCAGGGCAGCTCTCATCTTGGTATTCCTGCGCTTCAGGGTGGAGGAAAGCAACTCACAGAGTTCCAAGAAAGTGGCCTTACTCATTCGAAAGTTTCGCAGCCACTGGGAATCATCCCATATCTGCAACACTATACGGTCCCACCAGTCTGTGCTTGTTTGCCAGGCCCAGAATCAGCATTCCACTGTATCAACCTGCCCCACTGCCGCCATGATGTCCCAATTGCCACATCCTGTGCTTTCAGGAATGTCTGTGTCCATGTCCTCCTCACAATCATCCTCGAGCTGCCATCTCTTAGCCAGGTTCTTCACATACTGCAGTATAATGTGCGAGGTGTTTACAATGCTCACAACAGCAGCGGTGAGCTGAGCGGGCTCCATGCTTGCCGTGCTATGGCGTCTGCATGGGTAACCCAGGAACAAAGGCACAAAATGATTGTCTGCAGTTGCTTTCACGGAGGGAGGGAGCGGAGACTGATGACATGTACCCAAACCCACCTGTGACCATGTTTTTGCCCCATCAGGCATTGGGAGCTTAACCCAGAAGTCCAGTGGGCAGTGGCGACTGCGGGAATTGTGGGATAGCTGCCTACAGTGCACCGCTCCGTGAGTCGATGCTAACCACGGTACTGAGGACGCACTCTGCCAACTTAATGTGCTTAGTGGGGACATACACAATCGACTGTATAAAATCGATTTCTAAAAATCGACTTCTATAAAATCGACCTAATTTCATAGTGTAGACATACCCTTGCTTAAATTTTAGTTACTTTAAGTAACACACCAATTCACAACAATGAACATACAGAGATGACAGTGTGCAAATAACAATAAGTTATTTTATTGCCTATGTACATAATGTTCTTAGTCATTCTAGATTAATTAAAATTTTGTTGGCTTGCAATTACCTTTGTAACTCCATCTGTATTTTCCTTACCTAAAATATAGTTTGAGAAGAGGTTCCGATGGAATTTTTTATTTTAATTAAAAGTTTACATAGCAGGATTACATGGGGGTAGGGGAGGTAAGTTTTTTAGGGAAATCTCAGGATATAGTTTTGAAGATATCTTTAATAATATTTAGAAAACATGTCATCTTTCGCAATTATGGACCAACAATATATCACACTCCACCAAAGGCTGAATAAAATTAAGAACAACATTGCACAAGGCAATATTATACATTAAGGATGGCAGCATTTTTGAGCATACGTTCCACTGAAGTAGAGGCATGTCACACACAACATTGAGGCTATAGTCACCCTGCCATCTAGACCAGTGGCTCTCAACCTTTCCAGATGACTGTACCCCTTTCAGGGTCTGATGTGTCCTGAGTACCCCCAAGTTTCACCTCACTTAAAAACTACTTGCTTACAAAATCAGACATAAAAATACAGAAGTGTCACAGCACACTATTACTGATAAATTACTTGCTTTCTCATTTTTACCACATAATTATTAAATAAATCAATTAGAATATAAATATTGAACTTACATTTCAATGTATAGTATATAGAGTAGTATACACAAGTCATTGTCTGTATGAAATTTTAGTTTGTACTGACTTCGCTGGGGCTTTTTATGTAGCCTGTTGTAAAACTAGGCAAATATCTAGATGAGTTGATGTACTCCCTGGAAGACCCCCGCTCCCCAGGGGTACATGTGCCCCTGGTTGAGAACCACTGATCTAAACAATACCATGACACATGATAACTTGTGGCAACACACATCTTAAGTGCATACAAAAACAAATGTGACATATCTCTCACTTCACTGACATGCATGCCACATGTTACAAAATGTTGCCACTCCTGTTGCATTACCTTACCATGCCTGCTTGTCAAGAATAGTATATTGCTAGGCTATAAAATTCAGTGTGTGGAAGCAACCTATCCATCTGATGTTGAAAATGATGAAGAGTCACTAGACTGCCGTATAAGCAACAGCTGGAAAAGTCACTTATAACCCCCTTGCAATCTGTTCCCTTTCCATTGTATTTGCTCGCACATGGTGTTGTAAGGCAATTAAAACAAAAGTTTACTCATTTTGCTCATCCCATAAGTATGAAGTTTCACAAATGTGTGCCAAACTTATTGTCTCATATTCTGTAGCTCTGTTTACCCATGTTTTGGATTTTCAGGGAGCTGACCAAAGGAAAATGGATATCATTTTCCATTACATTCTGTGACATGCAGACTTTTGGAGCAATATTATAACTATCACAGATGAGAATATTATATTGTGTTTTGTTGTAATCTGTTAGTTTAAAGATTCTGAGTCCTTCAGGGAGTGTCACAAATCCACACAGTGTCCCTGAGTGCTAGATTTTTGCAGTAAAATTGTATCTCTGATTGAGCTGACAGATGTGAAAAAGCATATGGAGCCAGAGAACTCCCTAGTAACTACACAGCTGCAGACACTGAAGAGAGCAAGTTACCCTGGCTAAGGTCAGCATTAATTTATGCTCAGAACTTTCCTTCCAGACCTGCATTTTCTGATGGTAGAATACATCTTAGTGTTATTTTGGGCTGATTCCATGCACTTTGATCAAACTTCATCCCCATTTGTGGCCTCTTCCACCACAAAGGCATAAGGCATTCAGATTTCAAGCGCTGCCTTTCCTGGAGGCACGGTGCATGCTAGCAGATCCCCATGTAGGTGCAGAAGCAACGGCAAGTTACTAAATGTATTAATAAAGCCAAACTTTAGGGATCCACAATATCACATGGCTGGAAGGCAACTTTTATCTTCTGTCCCATCCTCTTAATGCCTTTCTGGGAAGAAATAACACAGTGCTCTTTTGTTCATTTGAAAAATATTCCATTTAGCTCCTGTTGTTGGTTAGACTGTCAGTTTTCACAAAAGCCCAAAGACCTTTCTTCTTCTCCATACCATCTGTCCCTGTTCTGCTTGAAACTCTGACCAGATTTTTCCTGTCCTCTGAACACAGGTTTTGCAGAGCCAAAAGGTCAGTTCTGTGTAACATAATCAGATAGTGTAAAATGCACATACAGTAGTGTTGCTTGGTAGTTTGATGGGTATGGTGTGTGCTCATTCACTGTGGGGTAGGGTTACCATAATCTAACAAATAAAAAAAGAGGACCCTCCACGGGTCCTGGCCCCGCCCATTTCCCCACCACAGCCCCGCCCTAACTCCGCCCCTTCCCGCCCTAACTCTGCCCCCTCCTGCCTCCCACTCCCAGCCACGCGAAAAGGGCTGCCCGAGCGCTACCGGCTTCACGGTTTGCCGGGTAGCCCCCAGACCCTGCGCCCCCGGCCGGCGCTTCCCCAGCGCAGCTGGAGCCCGGGAGGGGAAGCGCACACCCTCCCCACTTATTTGGGAAAACTAAAAGTGAAAAGCAGCTGGCCTAAAGAGTCCTCTCAGCATGCATGCTTTAATGTAAAATGAGTCCATTAAATTAGGGGTATAGTCATAAGATGATTTTATTATCCCATGCCAACCCTGTGCAGACTGGTAAGATACTGGTGAAGAGAAATTAATTAATTCTGAGGAAATCGGTGTTACAAAAAAAATGTCACGCCCCATTCAAAAATGCTAAATCTGGCTCTGAGGTTATGCTTTTCCACAGTCTTATAAATAATCTTGTACAGTAACTCTAAACTTAGTGGAAACATTGTACTGTGCATAGGCAAAAACATTTTGTCGATCACTTCAATATTTTTTTCCAGTCTTAGCCACGAAAGTTTGTTCAGGACTAGCCACGTAATCACAACTTTCAAAGTGACACTGTCAGATTAAAAATCATATATTAAGAAAATTCATTTCCTCATTTCTGTTATTAACTGCACTTCTGACTATTAACATTTAAATTATTTTAAAACTCTAATTTATTTTTCACTATCTATGCTGTTTAATTTTTTCATTTCTTTCATTTTAGATAATAGAAATAGATTAGTCACTTTCACTTTTGCTACTAGCTAATTTTCCCTTCAGGTTCTCCTACATCAGCACAATACTGCAGTGTTTGAATGTCAGGCAATACAGGGGGATTTTGTTTTCCAGGTAACTATTTACACTGGAATTAAAAAAAGAATAATAGAAAAATGTCTGGTGGCAGTAGGTTTTACAAAACATTGTTTTTACAAAATGAAATATGGGGCAGAATGTGACCAGACAGAGTCCCTTTATAGTTCATGCTTGCTGGGAGGAAGGGGTGTGTGCAGGGGAGGTCGAGTCACAAGAAGTATCCACTGTTTTTGAGATGAAGCATGTTTTATCTTTTAAGAAAATTATGTGCCTGTGAAAACAGAGTTTTCTAATGGAAGTCTGTATGTAACTTTAACTACTGAACAGTGTTTGTTATCCAAAAAATGCCACAAGCCCTGATCCAAAGCTCATAGTAGTCAATAAAAAGACTCATATTGACATCCATGAGCTTTGGATCAGGCCCTTAAGGAAAAGGCTAATTTAGCAACAGTGTAAATATCCCCTCTCCCCTCAACACTTTTTAATGAATTGAACAGATAATAGATTCAGGTTATTTAAGCAAAGTGGTGACCTTTAGATTCAGTAGACTTCCAAGTTAATTGAGTTGTATTTAAGTTCTTGTGCCATTTTATATTATTTGAGACTTCATTGTTCAAATTTTTGGAAGTTTGCTTTTAAAAATACTTGTAAGATATTCCCTAGCTCCTGTTTAGTTTTTACAATGTGGCTGTCTTCCTCACACTGGAATTGGGATTCCATTCTTAGAGATGTCACTGTGTACATTTTCATGGTCTCCTAAAAATTACTCTTGTTTTTTACCTACAGTATAGATATAATACCAGTCTGAAGTAATGTGCAGATCATCTCTCAGAAATGGCAACAAAATTCCAGGAAGGTTTCAGAATGATCCATTAAATGTTTTATTCTGTGTTTAATAGTGAGTCCACTTAATAAATACTTGCCATATTTTTTCAGTTGTGGGGTCATCTACCTGCTTTGGAAAGAAAGCTAAAGTGGAGTCTACTGTTTCCTTATCTAGATACAGGGTAATAACTTTGGGAGTGCTATAACAAAATACTAGTACAGGGTCAGGAGTAGACAATCAATGCTTTCTAGCTGCCAGAACACCATGCTTTGGTTATCTTGTGTATCTCGTATGTGATATATAAATGTTCTGTGCCTTGGATTTAATGGGCAGTACCAGGGCAATGACAAACAAAAAATTTTTCATATCTACCCAACCACCTCATTTTTTTGGTCAGATTTTGTTTACTAGGGCCCAGTGAAGTCAATGGCCCTGGGCATATGACTAAAGTGAATACGGTTTGACCTTGATTATCCTTACGGGATTAAGGGCTAGATGAGCACACATGTAGTCTGTGCTAAAATAGCTTATTATTTTGTTACCCCATTCTCTCCCTCTCCTCTTGGGCCATGTGTTTTGCTCACTCCCCTGTTATAGTTTATCATTTAATTGTGAACTCTTGGGGAAAGTACTGCCATTGCAATGTGTTTGTTCGGTGCCTTGCAGAATTGAGCCTGTAGGCATTAACCACAATATAAAAGTTAACGATAATAATTCTCTGAGGTAGTGAGAGTTTCATTGCACAACCCACATTGCCAGACTGTGAAGAGCCCTTGGCTGTTTGTTATAGGGTCCCTGGACTGGAGCCCAGTTTATATGGTGGCCTGGGTTCCCCTACTGGGAAGTGGCAAAGGCATTGGAGATGTCAGACAGACAGCAGCACTCAGGTACAGGCCCTAAGTGAGGTCTAGAATGCTGACTTCAGTAAGCACAAATCTCAGAGTTAGTGCATGTAGATTTCAGTAGTCCTTTGTTACAGATTGTGTGTGTGGGTGGGTGGGTGTCCAAGTATGTGAGCACATGCAGCATTCAGTGCTCTTTTGCTATAGAGCACGTGTGTGGGCACATGCACACTTTTAACTTGGGAGAGTATTTTCTTTGAAATGGCAGGTTTTCACTGAACCAACACCAGCCAGAGTGAGAGAAGAATACATGTCACACTAGATCCTTCATGTGCTCCCCCTGAGAAGGCCTGCTATTTATTTCTTCTATTTTATTTATTTTATTGTATTGTTTTTCCATAACCCATGCTATTGAAGTTGAAAAGTTGAGCACTCAAAAGTTAGGAAATGCCAAAATTAAGGGCACTTCTCTGGGGAGCATTAGTGCGCAGCAAGCTAGGGTATAAATCTACAGTGCACTAGAGTGCTGCACACTGACTGGCTGCATGGAGCCTGCTGCCGCACACTAGAAGTTCCATAGTGTGCTTTGACCTACTGCTGTTTCAAACAGAAGTAGGTCAAAGTGCACTACGGAACTTTTAGGGCACAGTAGCAAGGTCCACAAGGTGACTAAGTGTGCGGCACAGTCATGCACTGTAGATTTACAGTTCAGCTTTAAGCAAACTAACTTGCCTTACAGACAAGCCTGTGCATAGTCTAGATGTAAAGAGTATTGTCTAATAATCAATGGAGATAAGAAACAAACAGGAGAAGGGGGGAATTCCTAAATTATTCATAAAGTTATTGAAGAGAGAAGATTTTAATTCTTCTATTTCCACCTTGTTGAAAGTGTTGCAGGGTGCTCACAAGACCTGCCAGGCAGTACTACATAACTGTGTTTTACCTGAGAGGCCAAGAAGGCTCCCCTCTGTCTGGGTACAGCAAAGAGGAGGCAGTTCCTACTGTCAAGCTATTGACTGTGGAGACCAGGTGTGATGTGGTGGCTGCCCCACACAGGGTTGAAAGGAGCTAAGCTGGCCTGGCAAGTCAATCAACTCCACCGGGTGCACCTGGAGGAGGAACCAGGGAGCATGGCACTAATTAGAAGTAGGCTCAGCTAGGAGGAACAGGTGGGAACTGTATAAAGCCCAGGAGCAGTGAGCACAAGAGGGCTGCAGGAAGGCAGGGAAGTAGGCTGAGTAGAAGGAGTTGGGAGGCTGGCAAGTCCAGAGAGCGGGGACGGCAGATGAGTAGAAAGAAGCCCAGGGAAACAGTGGCAAGGGGCCAGACTGAAGAGACCTTCGCTGCTTGTTATAGGGTCCCTAGACTGGAACCCAGTTTAGAGGGAGGGCCTGGGTTCCCCTACTGGAAAGTGGCAAAGGTGTTGGAGATGCCAGACAGACAGCGGGTCTGGAAGGACTTTGAATTCCCCGGAAGGGGAGGATATTAGTGACCTGGCTAGAAGGCCAAGCCACGAAAAGGAGACTGCAGATCCAAGAGTGAGCGTGGCCCCAGAGCGAGACAGGATGGTGGGAGACACCACCCGAGGGAGTATGAAAGCCTGGTGGAACTAATTCCGAGGGTGGCCAGCAGGAGGCACTGCTAGCAGTGAGTGACCTCGGTGACACCACATTACAAAAAAATAAACTCTATTTATTTTGTTTTAGCCCATTTTAGAACTATAATTATAGTACTTATTGTGAAAGAAATACAGAATGGTCGTGGGAACTCAGAAAGATCCTGCACCATACCTAGATATGACAAACCCAGTCACAAATATAATGGAAACCCCCCAAATTATTGTATAAATAGTTTTTGCTTCTTTATTTAGAAGAGCATGGTCCCACTAAAAGCCTTGAAGTCCCTTCTAAATGTTGTTGCGGGCTGTGCCCTACCTTTGAATAAACAACACCTGTGTACCTGGCAGGTACTATTGTTTTGAGCACTTGTATAAATTAATAATTGCTGGTGAGGATATTGCTTATAATATGTGTTTGCAGAGTGGAAGAGATGAGGGGGGAAGGTCCCAGAGCCCAGGCTCCAGCTCGATCTAGAACATCTACAATTTTACAACCTCACAGCCCAAGCCCTGAGAGCCCGAGTCAGCTGACACGGGTGTCTAATTACAGTGCAGACATACCCTTAGACAAATTAGATGACTTCAAGTGGGTAGGGGCTGAAAAAATTCCTCCTAGAATACTTAAGGAACTGGCTTATGAGATTGCTGAGCCAATATCAATTATCTTTGAGAACTCATGAAGAGAACCTAGAGGACTAGAAAAGGGCAAACATAGTACCTATGTATAAAAAGGGAATAAGAACAACCCAGGGAATTATAGACCAGTCACGTTAACTTTGATATCCTTAAAGCAGTGTTTCCCAAACTTGGGATGCTGCTTGTGTAGGGAAAGCCCCTGGCAGGCTGGGCCAGTTTGTTTACCTGCCGTGTCCGCAGGTCCGGCCGATCGTGGCTCCCACTGGCCGTGGTTCACTGCTCCAGGCCAATGGGGACTGCGGGAAGCGGCCCTGGCCGAGGGACATACTGGCCGCCGCTTCCAGCAGCTCCCATTGGCCTGGAGCAGCAAACCGCAGCCAGTGGGAGCCGCGATCGTCCGGACCTGCGGACGCAGCAGGTAAACAAACCGGCCCGGACCGCCAGGGGCTTTCCCTACACAAGCAGCGTCCCAAGTTTGGGAAACACCGCCTTAAAGATAATGGAGTAAATAATCAAACAATCTTTATAAAAGATTATAAAGTGATAAGTAACAGTCATCATGGATCTGTCAAGAAGAAATCATGTTAAACCGATATAATATCCTTCTTTGACAGGTAACAAGCCTTGTGGATAAGGGTAGATGTGATATATCTTGACTTTAGTAAGGTTTTTTATACTGTCTGACATAACCTTTTTATAAGCAAACTAGGGAAATATAGCCTACATGAACCTACTATAAGGTGAGTGCACAACTGGTTGGAAAAGCGTATTCCAAGATTAGCTATCCATGGTTCACAGTCAAGCTGCAAGGACATATTGAGTGGGGTCCTGAAGGGATCTGTCCTAGGTATTTTCATAAATGATTGGGATAATAGCAGAGAGAGTACACTTATAAAGTTTGCAGACGATACCAAGCTGGGAGGGGTTGCAAGCACTTTGGAGGACAGAGTTAGAATTCAAAATGATCTTGAAAACCTGGAAAAATGGTCTGAAATAAATAGTGTGAAATTCTCCAGAAGTGAGGCATCATGAGTATCCAATACGTGAACATCCAAGAAGTCTTTCAGTTGTTCCAAAATTATTTTTAAATAGCTCTCTAGTGACATAAAAGTTATAGAGTCCAATTATATAATTATAATAATAATTTGAGTTTTTTTTCTTTGCCTTCTGTTTTTTGAGCCTTTAGGGTATGCCTAGGTCATGTTTTCAAGCTTTGTCTTGCAACCATGAGGGCTAGAACCTTACTTTTGTAATGAAAGTTGAGATTCTCATGTAATCCTGTTACTCCAGGAGATGGGGTTTGAGAGAATCACTAGATATCACAAAACTCATGATAAAATCACAAGAGCTGGCAACAGCATCTAGACTGGAAGTTAAACTATTTTCAGCTTTGGTTCAGCACACCCATTACTGACACCTATAATCATCAACAGATAAATGTCCTAGTATAGACCAGACTTATGGCACTGGAAAGATAACAAGAAACAAACAGTTGTGGAACTCCACAAGCTTCTAAAAGGCAAGTAAAAGCTGTCAAACATTTCTTTGTATCATGTTTCTCTTGAGTATTTAAATTATTTAGATAATAAAACTGAATTTTTAATTACAATTGATTGATTTGTCAGGAAAAAGTCCTAATGGAGTTTAGGGTAAATATGGACTTTAAAATTGTTTTTTAATAATGTTCATTGTCATTTGGATTGTGGTTGTGTTTGGTATTTTTATAAATGAAAAACAGCCACAATGTTTTGTGGATTTCTTCCAGAACATATGGGGTGAAACCCTGGCCCTACTGAATTCAATGAGAGTTTTGCTGTTGACTTGAAAACAGCCAGTATTTCACCCATGAATTATTCCTGTTGCTTGTGCAGCAAAAGTGAACAAACATGGTCACCGGAACAATGTCAAACCATTTGCCGATGCCAGCATGCAAACAAGGAAACAATGTCATTAGCTTTATTAGTAATATAGGGGAATAAACAATGTGTCAGATGAAAATAAGCAAAATTAGAAATTATTTTCAAGCTTCTTGAAGGATGTTTATAGTAAAGCTCATTCATAAGAATTAGTGATAAAATACTCAATTTATAATTAATATTGTTAAAAATATATTTAAGCGCCAATGTTGTTACTGGTGCTGTACAATTCACTAAGAAAAGGTCCAAACCTGCATTGAGTCTATTCATGTTAGCCAGTACTATGCATGGTAATGATTGGAGGACTGGACCAGAAACTGTCAATTTAAAGGTCCAGTTTTGTAATGAGATCCCTGTTGCACTGACATCAGTGGGCCCATACACTATCATAGGGGTCTGCCTGCTCAAATCTCAGGGCCTTAGTCCTCTATGCTAGGAAAATGACCTGTCGCTGACAGTGTATTTGTATATATGGGACAAAATTGTTTTAATAGGGACATTTCTGAAAATGTTAAGAGCACTAGCGTAGACAGCCTGGCAGCTGCCAGCATTGTTTTCAGCACTGAGTCGATTACTTACCCCCAGCAATTAGATGATGTAGTGCTGAAAACGGTCTTAACATCTGGTGGGCTGTCTACATTAGGGTTCCAAACATTGCTAATATCGGTTCAACTAACTGTTTTTATTATAACCAGTCTATTTAAAATGGCTTTCAGAGCAGTTATTGCTCCTGGAGCCTTGTATTCTCTGCATCTCCAACTAATTTTAAAACCAATTTTAATGTTTTGACAATCTTGCCCTGTGTAGACCAGGCCACAGTGTTAAAAACACATTTGTTATGTCTTTTAACCATTGCTGCCTCAAGTGGAGCTGCATCTGTGATAGTGTAATAGTGGAAGATTTCCTGAAGAGTGCTAGTGTAGACACAGGCATGTTGCTCTGCTTGTTCTCTGTACAATACTGTATAGTCCCTGCCCACAGAAGAGTGGAACAGTAAGCCATGTACTTACTCTGAAGCTGGCCCTGCTAGATCACATCAAAAAGTCAGCATTGAGCATGACTACACTGAAAACTGATAGCCATACACTAGGGAAAACTCTGAGGATGACGGACAGCACCAGAGGATCAAATCAGCTTTAAAGAGAAACATGTAGCATTTAGCTAGTTTTGCTTTGATAACAGACATTTACAATCACTAGATCATGAGAGCTGCTCCAAGCAGGGATAATTGTCTGTTATAAATGGCACTGCAGTACCTGGGAGACCGATGAGCTATCTTTAATGTGATTATACCCCACAAATCAAAGTTATTCCTCTGACAGAACAAACAGGTACTGCCTCTCTGATTTGCTTTTGCCAAAGATAAAAGGACACACAGCTGAAATAACATGTATTTGAGTGCTTTTCATCCTGAAGAATCCAGAAATGTATGTATGTACTTGTGTATAGACTAGATAGACCAATATATATTCAAATCCCAAAGAGATATGTATAGCATTATGTTTGTAAATTATTTTAATCCTTAATGAGCTGAAGGTGCTATATTTTGAAAGCAATCTGAAACCAATGTTTTTACCACTTTCAGTTGTCAAAGATCCCACAAGCACTTTTCATGAGTGCTTAGTGGTGTTAACCTAACGTCTTGACCAAATTCTAGTTAGGGTAATTACATTCTACCTACCTAAATTCCCTCAGAAGTGTAGATGTCACTTTCTTTAATTTTTTTTAATGTAATGCTCACATTTTTTTTAAAACGTGACAATTGTATATGATGCAATGGGTATGTATAGTGCTTTGAAGTCAGATGTATAGATACGGTATTTGTACCAAGAAACTTAACATCAAAATTAGATGTAAAACATATCAGAAGTGACAAAAGATATTGGTGAATATGAGTTATGGGAAGTGGGGTGGGATGAAAATAAATGGAAAGGGAATATTTCTCTTTCTAAGGGAGTTCCCCCTACAAAGAATAGATTATAGAATACACCTCTACCTTGATATAACGCTGTCCTCAGGAGCCAAAAAATCTTACCGTGTTATATGTGAAACCGCGTTATATTGAACTTGCTTTGATCCACCGGAGTGTGCAGCCCCGCCCCCCCCCGGAGCACTGCTTTACTTCATTATATCCGAATTCGTGTTATATCGGGTCGCGTTATATCGGGGTAGAGGTGTATATTTATTTTAGATGGCTCTTGTTAGGTACATTTTATGATGATTGCAGTTGTTAAGCAATTTCAATTTCTTCTTTGTGTTGCATTAGAGTAGAAAGGTTACGTAGAAAACTGTGTGTTGTGGAAGACTCTGAACAAAAGAAGGGAAGGATCAAACAACCTTCCTTACTTCATTGAAATTCCCTCTGAAAACATACTTGTTCTACAAAGCCTGTCAGTGCGAATATATTGAATAAGTAAGTGTACAACATCCATTTAAAAAACAAAATGTGATATCTATGCTGGGGGTGGGGGGGAATGCAGAGAGTAAAAATGTATTGCCTACACTGGAATTTTCCTATGACTCCTGTACTCCAACATAAAAATCAAAACTGTTAGTTAATCACAAGCAAGGATTTTTATTTAATTTCCCATCTAAAAGATGGCTCCTCCCTTAGACACATTGGGTCGGATTCTCTGCTGGTGTAATTTGGCCACCTGAGGATCTGATCAGTGGTGGGGCAAAGTTTCAAAAGTGACTCAGCAGGAAGAATCAGCAGCTGAATCATCACCATAATTTCCTGCAATAGCTGTGTTTTTCCTTGAGCATATTCCATCCACGCACTGACCGGGCCTGACCTGCTTTACTCGAGATTTGATGAGATCACAGTGTAAGACTGTATAAGCGCAGGTCAT